>NC_044496.1:18701271-19033771 GCF_902362185.1 Chanos chanos
GAGAGAAAGAGAGATACTTTGCGCGTGGCCCAACCTGTTATGACAGAGAAAACTGTGAGAGTGTGCGTGGATAACATTAAGACTGGCAGAGCGGCCAGTCCCACTAACTGGATGACTGAGCACATTACTGCCACACCATTGTGAGAATTAATTCCTCCAATAAGACCATTTTTTCGGGTTCATATATTTCCCAATCTCAACTGTGTAAATTGGGGAAAATGATACCTTGGCAGAATGCTGACAAGCGGAGATGTTTTAATTAGACAGACAAACAGAGCCATTGGGATGCAGAAGGAGGGTCCCCTGACACGAGAAGCTGGGTGTCGACAGGTGAAGTGTTTGCTGTAGAGCGGTGCAATCATGCATATGCTGTACATCCTCACTGATACTGCCATTATTGATAATCGCTCACTCACACACACACACACACACACACACACACACACACATGCACACACATACACATACACATGCTCATGCTGTGTTGGTCAGCATGAATTTGAGGTAAAAGGGCTGTGTTCAAACTCCACACTCAGTAAAATTAGATTGAAGAGGGAATGTCAGGTTCAACATCAGATGCAGACAAAAGCGGTGGCAGCATGTGACCACAAACATGGCACTAGCTAACTGCTGGACAATTACTCCATCATCTCCTATCCCCACAAATTACACATTTAACTCCGTCTGTTTGTTGTCCTTCTCTTTTTCAAAAGGTTGTTTTATGTGCTCCTTTTGTCCTCAGTTGACATGTGACGTATAACACACACACAAGGCTGTGTTTTCCCGCGTATCTGCAATGTCTGAGCCTTCCACGAAGAGACACTGTCCCTAACACTATTATCAGTATGTGGAGCGTGAATTTAATCATCTAAATCTCTGGCTTCATATTATGTTTTAATCATCCTACTTCATGGTGCTTTGTAGAGGCATAGCAGTCACATGACATGTTGATCCCAGTAGCAGAGAAAAGGGCATGTTTGACTTGCCAGGCTGTTTTAGGGAAAGCTCTATGCAGAGTAAATAGCAGCCAGCAAGGCGAAATATACCAGACTTCAATTAATGGGAATGCACCTCTTTTTGTTTACTGTGTTCTCTAAAGGTCAGCCAAGTCATGGTCTTGGAGGCTCTGTTTCAGCCCATTCCCAGGGTTAAATACATTATCAAAATTAATGGCTGGAGCCCCCTCAGCCTTCAGATATATGACTATCCCAGCCTCCAAATGACCCATCAGGCCACTATAAATAGAGATGTTCCTGAACCGTGGCATCACTCCCAGCTAGCGGCCTGCACAGTTAAACATACAGGGCTACACGCATGCGCTCACATGACACGCATACATACATACAGGCACTCCCTCTTTCTGACAAACACCGATTTCTCCATCTTTCTCCCTTATACATACACACGCACAAACACTCAGTCTCTCACAATACACACCCTCGACATGAACAGACACATCCCACACCTTCTATGCACTTGATTGTTCTTCCCATAGCAGCTTGAAGAGTGAAGGCCTTTCCAGCTCCAGCTGCAAGCATTGTTCCAACTTGCCAAGGCTCATTAATGCTGAGAGCGATAAGCTCTGAAGGACAAATTGTGCTTATGTATCAGCGAGAAGAAAAGGTACGAGACGCTTTCCTCTCTCTTCTCTCCCTACCCCTCCTCATTCCATGTTTGGCTTTGTTTTGCAACAATCCTGGCTATCAGAAAGCTTAATGTCTAATTACTATCAACAGCTTATCCCGGGTGCTGACAAACTAACAGCAGCCATAAAGACAAGACAGAGGGAGCTGTTAGCTCTCTCCATCTCTCTCTCTCTCTCTCTCTCTCTCTCTCTCTCTCTTTCTCTCTCACACACACACACACACACACACTCTGTCAGTCTCTTGTGCTCCAACTCCTCTTTGTTTCAAAAGGAGAAATCCACAGATGTGTGTCTTCCACTCAAGTGCCTTGTTCAAATAGTTCCTGGAAAACCTTAAATGTTTATAATTACTGTTTCAAAGGATACTATCCATCTTAGGCCCTCAAAAGACATCCTCTATTGATTTTTTATGCAAGCAGGCACGTGCAATGAAATTAATGGGACTGTACAAAGAGATCTGTTTCACAAAGCCTTTCACAGTATTACTTATGCAAATAAAACTTGATGAAAGTAAGCTGGGGGAAAGATATTGTCAAACATTGAGAATGCGTAGACCTGCAGCACACAGGGTAATGGTGACAATTATCACGATTATGGCAGGCAGATAAGTATCTATATTAATGCTTATTGCCTGAAGTAAGCCTCTGATTGGGGGTCAAAAGTAGGACTGCTCCCTGAGAACTTTCCTGAAGGGCCCACGGGGCATTTGACTCTTTCCCAGCATTCTGAATAGGAATCTATCTCCTTAAGTGACTCCTCCTACTTCACTATATTCTGCCTGAACCTACATTTAATATCACTCACTAAAAACTATATTTTTAGGTTACTGCAACAAAACGTACTTTAACAAGACTCAGACACACATTCAAAATAATCACAAATCATAACTGCGCTATATCACCAATGAACTCTTGGGTGATTCAGTGCAGTTCTTAGTAAGGTAGACAATTAGGGTGGGAGAGGATTCTTGTTTCCTATAACATCCATTATGTTCCTAATTCCAGTCTCTTGTGTAACTGCAGGGCTGGATTCCCTATAAAATAGGCTAAATTGCAGGTTGAGGGTGTTAAGCTGGTAGGGTAGACTGTGTGAATGATTTAGCGTGCTCTCATTATTTAGCATACAGCTGGTTTGCAGCACAGTGCCGAGGGCTTGGCTTGCCGCCTGCACATTCTTTGTTGTTGTACATACCTGGAGCTGGAGAGGGCTGAGTCCTGACGCGGCGGCAGCTGCCATTGTGGATGGAATGAACTGCACTGGGTAGTTATCACCTGTCGGAGGGGGGGGAGAACAATGCACACAGGTTGAGACAATGAGTGGCCCAACGGCAGCCAGACAAGTGCCAACACAGTCCTTGGGCCTGTCTGCACCCTGCCTCGGCGCATAGCCCAAACATCTGCACCAACAAAAGACTGAGCTGGGCAGAGTGAAGCAGGACTGCACAGGAACATCTTTCCCCTTCTCTTTCTCCCTCCTCTTTGTCTTTCCCTCACTCACCTTCATATTCTGATCATAATAAAGAAGGATAAAGAATGTAAGAAAAAGTAGAAGAGAAGAGAAGAGAAGAGAAGAGAAGAGAAGAGAAGAGAAGAGAAGAGAAGAGAAGAGAAGAGAAGAGAAGAGAAGAGAAGAGAAGAGAAGAGAACAAAACAGAACAGAACAGAACAGAACAGAACAGAGGAGCAGGATAGGGCAGGACATAAGAATAGTACCTAATTAAGTGATCAAATCTATTGTAAATTAAAGCTACAGGATCTAAATGCTTCTGATAACTGTGTTTGAAAGAAAGGATAACAGGGAGGAACTGTTTTACTTCATGCTTGGTGTATGTAATTCAGTAGTGGCTCAGCATAGGGTTGTAAGGGAGCAGACTTGATGGGGTCTGACTGAAGGTTTGACTGAAGTGTGCCTATAGAGGGGAATTGGCCCCAGTTCAGACCCCACTTCTGCCTGTCACTTCTTCTCACAAACATATGGAGCCATTAAGCCACAGGCATGAGGGTAAATGTATATACTCTCTCTCTTTTTCCCCTTGCTCGCTTTGCAATCTTGTACAGCACAGCACATTGTGATACAGGCAGGAAATTCAATCCCAGCTTGTGGCAGAGGAGAATAAAGCAGGCAATTGAAGTGATTTCAAATAGTGCCATAAGAGAGGTAGGGTGAGGGTCATTACTGTCCCTCTCACTCTCTCTCTCTCTCTCTCTCTCTCTCTCTCTCTCTCTCTAAGGGTGCTAGGCAAATATGGATGGCTAAAATGTCATGTGAAACCCCAAGTAGGTCTAGTGCCAGACAGGGACACTGGCCCAAGCCTGGGGGTCTGAGGGCTGGGCAGTGTTTCTAGTAGACTGGGCCCGCTGCCAGGCTACTGCCTGTCTGTCTACGAAAGTCAATCTGGTTTAAAAGGCCACTCTCCCCTGTTTTCAGTACGGCAGCTCTCAGGCCCTGCTTGGCCACTTCTCGGCTCTAGTGACGCCACTGCCAGGACAAGACATATTTCTCAGGGGCATCAGGGCCAGGGTCCAGGGGCACATTATCACTCTGCATGGGCAGAATGGACTTTCTCTACTCCCTTCCCTTTGGGAATGAGCAACCCCCTGACTAATCAGCTTCTAAGAGGGTAAGGGTGAGAAGAGCTGAGAAGCTAATATAGAGCTGTCTTATGACAGGGAATACCACCACGTGAGCAGGACCAAGCTAACAGATTGGAACAGAAGGACATCCCAGAAAACATAGTCTGAGATCTGAGATGCCACATCACGGGCCAGGAGGCTGCACTGGTGTAGATGTTTAGCCTTGTAATTTAACTTCGATACCATATTGTTTTGTGAGGATCTTCTTTCATTCTTTCTGATGAGGATAAGGAAAAAAGCTCACTTCCGTTACTTCAAACACATTTTTCTACTCTCTTCTTCTTCCTCCTCCTCTTATGAGACAACAAATAGACAGTGGGCTGCTGAATTATGTGTAAAGAGCTCTTTCTTATAAGGCTGAGGCTGGAGAGGTTCATAGTGTATTCTGTTTCAGCCAGGTATCACACTGCAAAATGAGGCCAATTTGGGCTGCCAACTTGGCACTGGGCCTCTTTAAGTGGAAGGACCCCGGTGTCTTGTGTAGAACACTTCTGTTGCCTGGGGCCAGTGCTCGAGGAGAAGAGGAGTGCCTGCCAGACTAATGAAAAGGTGCAGGACGGCAGGGGGGAATCACAGGTAAAGTGTTCATTCGACATCCTCTTCACTGTCAGCCACCTGATGTTAAGAATCGGAGCGTTTAGAATATTCTTTTGGACCAGAGATTTCTCTCAGACAGGCGCTCTTCGTCTGACACAACCTCGATTTCCTTGTTCCCTCCGAGCACTTTGAAGGCTTTATAATTTATTTAAATGCTATTACGGGTTTCACATAGAACATACATTGAGGATGGACTATAGAGATGACAATAAGAAGCATGAGTAGCCAGAGACACAGTGTTGAGTCCATGGCATAGTAGTTAATCTGGTAGAATCCCTCAGACAGTAATATGGACTACCAGCAGAGTCTAAGGCAGGGCGTCGATAAGGCATTGTGGCCTCATGATGGCATGAGTGCAAAAATGGCCGTGGAACCATTTAGCAGCTCCATTACTGGGAGCGTTGGTATCTTTATGTCCACAGATGGGGGTGTCGCTCCTGTTCTCCACAAATGTATTTGTGAAAAGGATGACCTCGGCTCTCACTCTTAGCCAGAGCCCAGGCCATTGAGCACAGTGTGAGGGGCAGGAGGCTCTATTGCTACACTGCAGGGTGGGGGTCATCAGCACTTGGTCCAGGCATTGCCTGAACTGAGCCAGTCTCTACATATGCACATAGGGTACTGCACACAGCACTCCGCCTCACATTGTGTCAACAGATCATCTGACTGTATTTTTGTTCTCACACTTAAGAATAATGGAGTCTTTGAACTAATGATGTGAGCTTTTTTTTTTATGCTCAACCCCATAGCTGTACTCACTAGCTTTACTAACTTATGAATAATACACAGCTTTTACACAATGTGAACAACACCCTGGATTCAATAATAGCCCCTATTATTTGTGCTGAAACAATTTCCATGTCAAACACATTAAAAATCCTACCCAGAAAATAATCTCCTCAGGCTCTTTGTTTAGCTTGTCATGCCTCTATTGCTGCAAAACGCCTGACTTTCTTTTCTGATCTTTATCATTCATTTAATAACAGCACTATTCCTCAGTATGTCTGTTGCTCACTTGATAACTTACAAATACTTTTTTTTTTTTCTTTTTCTATCTCTCTTTCTAAGCCCCCCACCCCACCTCTTTTTCTGTTATTTCTGTGTTTTGATGCAGTGCTGACAACAAATGTATTTCTCAAAGCATCCAGTTCTCAGACAAAAGATGGTTTGGGTTTTCCCTGCAGAGCTGCTCTGACATAAATTCTCCTCTCTGACATCTCTCTCTCTCTTCTCCTCGCACTGATCTCCACCATGTCATTTCCCACAGGCCCACTGCTGTGTCAATAGCCGGCTCGGCTGGTGGGGAAAACCCTTGTCTGTGCATTTTTACTTCACTTCTGTCCGATAGTCGATGCGCAGGAGGGAGAAAAAAGAAAACAACAGAAGGATAGGCATTTGACACTGTGGCACTGATCACCCCAGGGGCAGGAATTTGCTTTTAATTTTTAATTACAGAAGCTGAGAATGGCATATCTTTAATTCTTCCAAAGAGTGGGGAGCTTGGGTAAAGACATAGGGTTACCAGCCTGGCAGGGAGTCAATCTGCATGTTGTAGCAATTTCCTGCAAATTTGTTTTTGGATATGGAATGCTTGCATGAGAAGCAATTCTTTTCTTTTCTTCTTCTTTTTTCTTTCTTTCTTTTTTTTTTTTCTCATGAAACAAAAGGGTAGACAAGCATACTGAGGCAGGTACAAGAGATAGTGTTTCTGGAATGTCTTCGTCCCAAAGGTAGACAATCTGTGACCAGTGCTCTCTCTGCATCCTCACTCTCCTTTTTACAACCATGGAATATTCATAATGTGATTCGCAGCACAGTGAGAGCATGCCCACAGAGCTGGAAGCCTGGGAACTCACCATCAGTGCTAAGGTCGTTTCAACAGCTTGCTCAGTAAAAATAGCCTGCACCCGAGTTTACCTCGCCAGCAGGCACATTTAAATCTAATATAAAACTAGAAACATTCATATTTACATGAAATATTCACTGATATTGTGTCAGGTAATTCTTTGAGGCACGCTTGGCTGTGCTGTATCACGTGTGCATATGTCTCATGGAGGTATCGTGCTATTAACGCTCCCTCAGCACATTCCTGGATAGGTGATAACAACCACAAAAGTTCAGACACTTTCATGTTGACATGCTGTTTACATTCCAGCACTTGTGCATCCCAGCTATTGTTCAACATGTTCGCTTGCCTTGATTTTGAGTCCTCCCTGGTACTGGCTGCATTTCCAAGGTGACACAGTTCAAAGTGCTCAGAATGAATTGGTCTGACAGGAAGGGGTGATTGTTTCTTATTTAGGGACTCATGGGGGAGCAGGGTAAATTTGAGTAGCTCTGATGACCTGCCTAGCAAAATAAAGAAAGAAAATAGGTAGAGAAGTTCTACTGACACAATACAAATGCTTGAAGACACTAGTGAAAGAACAGGGAGAAGTGGGTATGACAGTTCCTCTGTGCTGATATCAGATTCGGTAATCCCAACAAACTAAGGAGAACTATATTCTGCATTAAGCAGTGTGTGTGTGTGTGTGTGTGTGTGTGTGTGTGTGTGTGTGTGTGTGAAGGGAGGACACTGCACACAGTGGCATGAGCTGAGCCAAGCTGTCAAAATACACCTGTGTGGGTGGGAGAGACGCACTCAACTTAATACCTCCATACGAGTCAAAACAGACATCCGGGGACAAAACAGTACGAAAAACAGAGAGTGAAAAGAAAGAAATAGAGAGAGACAGAGTGAAAGAAAGAGAGAGAGAGAAGGGGAGAGTGAAAATCTTATAGAATCAACAATGTACATCTGTACTATGTCAGGTGAGAGTGAGGGAGATCGAGATTGAGACACAGAGTTCGATAGGGATGGGGTGGGGGTGGACCTACCTGGCTTGTAGGACATTCCTGGGGGGAAAAGGAAGCCCTGCTGGGCCGTGGCAGCCGCTGCCAGAGTACGCTGGTCGTGTGGAAAAATGGGGATCATGAGCGGAGGCATGTGACCCTGGACCTGCTGAACAGAGAGAGAGAGAGGAGATCACACAGAGGTCTAACGCAAACTGACAGCGGGGCCTTGCAGCCCCCTCTGCCCGCGTGTGCTCACACAATACCTACACTTAATCCCCGCCAATCACACATTAGCACATCAAAGAGCCACACGCACACTGTCTCACCCTTCCTGCCTCCAAAGTGCTGCATGCAGGGTAAGGAGAGAAGTTATACCAGCACAGTGGTTCATGGTGGTAGCGCTCCTTGTGTCTACAGGTTAAGGTCTAGTGGAAGTCAACGCAGGACATGAGGTTTTTTCTTACACACTTGTTTTTTACATTCAGTGATGGTATCAGTCTGACATTCCTCTCAAAGCTTCACAGGGATACACGATCATGAGATTTTCTCAGTTTAGAGGTCTGAGAGGTAACCCAAGGTTCAGTCTAACTGTCATGAGTATAATTGTTCGCAGAGTGGAATTCCAGCAGAACAGAGGTGACTGCTCTGTGCAGATCAACAGGTGAGATTCTCGTCACTGGATGTGGAAGAGCCTTTTGGGGAGGGGGGGGGGGGGGGTAAACTCGGGAGTGAATGCTTAAACACTCTGCCAATAGTAATGACTGACAGGAAAAGACCCTCATAGTTATACTGCCTCTGTCTCGTATTTTTGGAAGATCATTTATACAGACGATAAAAGCTCGGCCAGTCCTGTAATTTACAGCTCCTGCTTTCAGCGGTGAAAAAAGTGGAAGGAGCCCAAAAATCCCTGATCCATTTGTGATATTTCATTTTAACGTCTGGGTCCTGCGCAGCATGCACGCTGCCCCTCAAACTGTCTCTGCATCTTCTAAGAGCCATTATTAACCTTCACCATTTTGACCATGTCTCCTCTCTTGCTTTCTCAAAACAGGATGTGTGTGCATGTGTATGTGCTTGCATTTGTGTGTGCATATGTACTTGTCTTTGGATCCGTACAGGCTTGCTCAGGCTTGCATGTGTGTGTGTTTGTCTGTGTGTGTGTGTGTGTGTGTGTGTGTGTGTGTGTGTGTGTGTGTGTGTGTGTGTGCGCGCGTGCGAACATGTGTGCCTGCATGCGTTTGCGTGTGTGAGTGCATGCATGTGTGATTGGGGTCGAGTGGTTATGAAGGAACAAGTTGGGGGTTGACACAGAGCGTAATCTTGCTGTCATCCCCTGCTGCCTGTCTGGCTGTGATAGGGTGCAGCAGTGCTACTGTGGACCTGTGAGGGTTAATGCAGTGGCGCGCCAACCCACCTCATAGGAACCCGGCTGGAAAACAGGTTCATAAAGGTCAGACCCCAAAATAAACACTTTACAGAATGTTTCTCCATTCATCCCTCTTTAAAATCAACTTGCAATAAAATGGGTCTGGGTGCAATTACTGCTGCGGCATTGGGGCATGAAATCAACCTGCTTTGAGCAATGATTTTCTTCCACATTCTAGCTGAGGTCTGCTTGTGATATCCATTTTTTCTCATTGCCTTCTCTTCCAACAGTCACACACGGCAGCTTGAAATCTAAGTGTTTGGGACCACTTTATCGATCCATCCCAAAGTGAGTTCCTCTGAGCAAAATAAATAAAAAAAAATGCACTTTCTGTTTAGCAAGCTATTAAATTACGCAATTGTGGAGGTTACAGTGTATAAGAGTGAAAATGCAGGACCACATTTTCTTTTTTTCGATAATACGAAAAGTGCCAGATGAGCTGGGAATTCAAGGGCACATCCATTTAAGGAGTATCTTTAAATAAACTTAAAGATGACTTTTTTTATTTTAGATTTCAAACATAACAAGCTTACTGTAGATGCACTGCGTCTGTCATATAACACCAGGAAAAAAAAATCAACTTAAATTTGTTATCTGATTCAGTAACAAATAACTTTTACATCGATATGGTAGATTACATTGCTGTATATATTTGTAAAATTGTCTCTTTAAAAGGTTATTAAGGTCAGTCACATACATAATTGCGATTAACCTTATACACATTAACCTAGCAAAACGAATCAGTCTAAAGCCAGGGTATTACAGAGAACAGCTGCTCTCAAAGTGGAACCAAAGCAGAACTATTCCTCAACATGTCATCCCATATAACTGAACCAGAATCAGATTCGACACAATGTTTAGGCAGTGCGGACAGAAACACCTGGTACTTACAACCTCACATGTACACATATAAATATTTCAGAGAATAATCACTGTCTAGAAAAATTTCTGAACTAATATTTAAAATGCAGAGTATAATGAAAAAAGAAAATTGTATTTGATGGCAAAGAAAAAAATATATATAAGACAGGAAAAACAGAGCAGGCAGAAAAATTCTGCTTCTCTTGAGCACTTGTGATTTGCAGTAATGAGGTCTTTACATTAAACTTTAATTTACACAACCAATGTCATCGAACGGAGAATCAAATCAGAAGCTTCAAAGTGGGAACTAATAGTGGAGGTTAGCTTTCAAGTCTGTCAATTAACAGATGGCACTGTAGCTGAGCAGACAATGCATCTATAGATTTAAAGATTATCACTAGCAATTTGCTTTGACTGCTGATAGACAGAGAATGGAATTAAGTGGCTGCAGTTAGACAGGCAGATTTTGATAAATTGCATATTGGCTCCTACATAAAAGATGCTCGCTCTCTCTCTCTCTCTCTCTCTCTCTCTCTCTCTCTCTCTCTTTCTCTCTCTCTCTCTCTCTCTCTCTCTCTCTCTCTCTCTCTCTCTTTCTCACTCACTCCCTCTCTCTACACATACTTTTTGTGTGTGTGTGTGTGTGTATTTGTTTGTGTGTTCATGTGTCTCCCTGCCTGGCTGCAGTCACAGGCCCTCCAGGCTCTGAGATAGTTACCCTCAAGTTCATGTGCCAATCGGCTGGCTGCCCAGAATATTTCTATTGCCAGGATGATCTTCAGGAGTGTGAAAGAATGAAGTGGAGCAGATGTGAGTGGGGCACTCGGGAAGCAGGCCCTCTGCTCCTCACAAATATGGCCCATTGTTGCGCTGGTGCTCCTTCCCTTTTGTCTTAGCACTAGTAAGTGCTAGATAATGCCATTTCTCGCCATCTGCCCCTGAGCTTCATTAAAGATACATGAATGGGCTATCTTATGAGGAACAGGTGCTATTGTTTGTCCCCAAAGACTCCCAAGGATCTAACTCAGACTACTTGAAGAAGAGCATCTGTAGCAATCAGTCAGCCTCAGAGTTGGCAGCCACCCCTCTCCCTGCCTGCAGATAAATACACAGGGGTAGGAAAGTAGAGAGAAGGCTCTCCAACTCAGACTTACACATACATCATTCATTCACATGACCGACTGATGTCCACGCTGCTCATGCAAATTGTCCTGGTTTCATTCATATGCAGTGCAACAACTACATTAGACATCTTTAAAAATAAATCAGACAGTAAGTATAATCAACCTTTATGTCTGTTTTTTGATACTCAGAGCATAAAAGACTTATAAAAACATCTTTATGAAAAAAAATCTTTTTATACTTTAGGACTGCTTAAAACCGTAAATACAATCTAGTACAAGAGACCTGAAGAAAAGAGAAAACAACAAATAGAGAGTTATAGATTAATCAATGTTGTTAGTGGAAATGTTGACATCAGCACTTAGGTCCTTTAATGCTGTACAACACCAGTTGACCCTGAGGTCACGCAGCACAGAGGAAAAGGAAGGCATGGGTTAGTGTGGCTGGATCTCTGTTACAGTGAAAGAATTCCAGTTTGTCTGTGAATGTATGCCTGTATGTGGGCATATGGACATATTTGTATACATGTGTGATAGGATGTGTTCACTTAGTGTGACTTTGCATGCATGTGTGCGTTTTTTGCGTGTGTGTGTGTGTGTGTGTGTGTACAGTCCTGCAGTGTACACTTTGCAGCTTTACTTGTGCTATGCTCTCTTGTCATGCCTAGGCTGTCACAAACAGAGGGGAAATGGAGATGTACAAGTCATTACGGTGCTCAACAGGGCCCTTGTCAGCACCCATGCTCCTCACTGTCTTAGAAGAGGTCTAAAAAAGCCCAGGAGACACGCCCCCCCCCCTCCAGCAGTCCCAGTGCTCCCCCTAACATGAAAATAGAGTCTGATCTTCAGCGAGCGTCACTAGCTCTTTCGCTTTTATAAGGAAAAGGGGAGTTGTTTCAACATGTCCAAATGCCTTCAATGTTGACAAGATAAGAGAGAGGATGGGGAGGGTGAAGGATTTTCTTTTTTTTTTTCTAAGTCCTTTTTAAAACAAGTGTTTAGCCGCTGAAACACACTGCCTAAGCCTCAGGAAAAAAAAAAAAAAACATTATGCGCACTATGAAACGTGCAACTGTGTGCAACCCATAAAAGCACAGAGTACTTGCAAACATGTAACACTGGTTGTATTTTTGTTCACATTTTCATTCTGACTTTTTTTTTTTAGCTGTTATCATTTCAAGTACAAGATATATATGTATATATATTTTTTTTAAAAAAAACGTATATTTCTGCTCTTCAAATTGAAGAGCGGAAATATGAAGACTCCATGATTCAAATCCCCCTTAAAGCTCTAAAACCAGGGTGCTTTAATTTTAGTAGGAGAGTAATGGCCGACCGTTACTGTGAGTAGTGATAGTTTACGCTTTGTTCCCCTGCTGAACATTGACTAAGGCCAAACGGCTGTGAAAGAAAATCAGCTTAGGGGATCTATTTGTAGGAAGACCAGCGGAGACAGGCTGGCAGCCTGGCTTCATCCACAGGGCCTGTAATAGTGAAACTAAACGGCAACATGAACTCAACATCCGCTACTGTTCAGCCTGCTCAACCACTGGCCCTCTGGAAGCAAACCAAGTGAAAACTGCTGAATGGAACCACTTCTGGGCATCAGGGTCCATGCATTACTTTATTCTAGAGAGATCAATTCATAAAACAATCCCATAGATCCCCAAGCACACATTACTCCTACATCACAGGTCATTTATCACATCCCCTCAGAGTGGAGGCGCTGCAGCTTTGAGCTCGAATCCCACACACACACACACACACACACACACAGCACCAGAGAGCTGTTATCAAAGTGGCTGATATTCTGCTCCGTCAGTTCAGTCCCTGATGACAATTGGCTACATGGATCAATATTACCAAGCTAGACTTTGATCCTTGGGCTTTCTGTCGGCACAGGCCCGGAATTAAGACCAGGCCTCCGCCTCCCAGAGCAGACTAAACGTATTGTTCACACAGGTCAGAAAAAGGGTCAATATGGGAGATCCCTCCACTACAGAGCTATAGGTCAGCCACAAAGGGTCTTTGTCTGGATGTGGCTTTGACCAGACGCACCCTTCCCAACCTTACCAGTCCACAGACTCAACTGCTTATCAAATTCAGGAAAGGTCGCTTTTTCACCAACAGGTAAAAGATTAACATCTCTGGGTACAGTGCACAATCACCATTCTGTTGGGGTTGCATTTGAACAAGGCACAGACAAACAACATGTTTGCGTCTGTTGCGCCATTGCACATTGATGAAAGAGACAGGCTGACAAGAACTAATGTGCTCTGAGTGTGTATGTGCAGCACAGGGCAAGGTGCACAGAAACCAGACACTGCACTGAGGCTGGCTGTCTGGAGGAATAACCAATAGATGACTTCTTGTTACACTAATTCCTTACACAGTAAAACAAGCTCTCTTGGAAAAGAGCCATTTCAATATGTCCATATTAAGTCTGGGGCTGTTAAAAAGCAGGACAGCCCCCACCCCCACCCCCACCCCCTCTACCCCCCCCCCCCCCCACCCCCCCCAGCTCAAGACTGCCCAAGTGCACTTGGCTGTGATCAGCCATATATTACACATGCAACCAAGCCCTTAATACTTGTAGCCCCCATAACCAGAGAAAAGAACACACTCAGTATGTGTTCTTCATCAAAATATGTTCAGCAAATTTTTATTTGCAAGTGATCAAATGCCTATGTTTATCTAAAGGAATATTGAAACAGAATGTTGCTGACGTGCAGGAATTAGTAAATTGCTTAAGCAGAAAGAGAGGGGAAAAGAAGCTATTCCCAATGGTATGGCAGTGAAATGTGATCAGTGTAGACTCAACAGATATGTGTACTTAGGGCAAATTCTTGTAGAGCCTCAAAGGCCTAAGATGTAATTTAAGTTTGTAAATATTTCAAGTAATTAGGTTTATATGGAATATAAAATATCAAAGACCAGCCTTAGGCTCTGCACTCTTTGAGCCACTCAGTATGATGGCACACGCGGTATGATACGAACTTCTTTCCGATTGGTCCCCAACCTGTCTCTCTCTCCTCCTCTGCTCCATCTTAACCCTCCTTAAGTATGATCACCTCTTCAGCAATACATGGCCAACAGAACATGGGATATACAGAAACATCTCTGCAAAACTCACAGAGTAGTAAGAATAGAAAAACATAGTCTGGCAGGGTCTGGTCATAAAATTAAAAAGGTTTGTAGTAAACTGGCTAAATCCGCAGGGACTCCCTCAAACAGCATGGGTAATGAGGGGCGAAGAGAACAGACATAAACAAACCCACAAGTGAGTCTGGGGCCAACATCATTATTCCACATATATCCCACATCTATGGAAATGGGCAATGAGAAAAAAATGCCTTCAACACCTCTAGGTGGGGAACGGGTCTAAGTGACAGTTAGAATAGCTCATCTGTGGAGAGGCACACGCTCTAAGCTTGTATGTATTTTTTGACAAACCCCCCTTCTCATTTGCCTCTTCCTGGCCCCACCAGGTTAGGGAGTTCATTCATTCATTCATTCATTCATTCTTTCTTTCTTTCATTCATTCATTCTTTATTTATTTGTAAAAGTTTTGTACTGGCGGGAAAGGGTCGAGCCATGCAGTTTTTTTTGTTTGTTTTTTTTGGTTTTTTTTTTTTTTTTTTAAATCTTTTTAGGTTTGAATAGAACAATTTTACATTCAACGATGCCTGAGTAATGTTAATACTAGCTTTTCTAAATAAAAATGTAATAATCTTCTAAAGGCCCAAATAGAAAATATATTCATATCAAATATGTGTTTTTTTCATGGGCTATATTTTTAATTAACTGATGTATGTGTATAAAATGAAGTGATGAAATATCTTAATTAAACTAACAATGCTGAGCCCCACTTTTCCTTTTTCTTACGTTCTCTTTTTTGATCTGTGTTTGCAAGTACACACATAATTATACCATCTAAATATTGTGCAGACTGTCTCAGAGTCTCCAGTGAGGCTTAATGAGAAAATGCAATGCATCTAATGCCGAAGCAGAGGACTGGAGTCAGACCACCCATAATCTAATAATGGCATTGTCCAGAGAGCTGCTCATAGAGTTGGGGAGTACTTCCCCTTCTTCCTGTCGTCTGTGCATAAACTGAGCCTCTGTCTTCACAATTGCCTCCCAGCTGCTGGGACTTGTGAAAACAACAGAGGCTATTCTGTTGTCCAGCAGAAAGCAGGATTGTTATGGGGGGGACTTTATTGCAGGCACATGAGTGTGTTGAGACCTTAAAACGCGCTCAAATGTCATGTGCACACCCAGTGACGGGCAAGAATAATTATGAAAAAAAAAAAAAAAAACTCTAACAATTCTGTGTCTATGAAAAACGGCGAGAGACAAAATGGCCCATTCATTGTATTCCATGGGGAATGCTTGGACTCTCCTCCGCCCCGAAAACAAAAAGGCCCTTTTTTTTGCTGTGAGCATGGGCTGAATGCTTTGCTTTGCCACCCTAGCCCTAAGAAAACACGGGCCCCCTTTCTAACTGCCGGCTGGGCCGCACACAGTAGACGCTATTAATGCTCCCCTTCTCCGTGTATGTGTGCCCACTGCGGAGGCTGAGGGCCACGTAAAGCCAACGCAAAGACAAAACAGTTTGCTCAACATTAACAGGGAAAACACAGGCCGAGCGGGAGGGAGAGGAAACTAAGTCAACATCACACTGCAGGATGTGTTCTCCGCCAACTGATATTTTCCCTCCCTGTCCGGGTACAATGAAAGCTAAGTATCGGCTAGCCAACTTAATCTGAGAGAGCTCGAGGAGGCTGATGGGGTTCAAAACAGGTGCTTTTCTGATGAGATTCAACAGAGATACAGACAGCACTGCTTTATCTGTTATTGACACAGTCTGGTACTTACAAGGTCCTATAGATTGCTCACATAGATTGCCACTTGGCGTGCATACTGTCATAATGAAGCTCATGCAATTTCCTTGATGCACAATTAGATGTGGAGACGTACAGCTCAAATAATCTTGTGCCTCATTAATTACTGTTATCACCATAGAGAGCTTGCTGTGGAAGACTGCAAATATGCAGGCATACATAAACCAAGTCCCAGAGCTTGTTTAAAATCCCCTCAGGTAACTAATTTTAAGACAGACTCAGGTGTGACTTCACACCTTACAACTGTTCATGTGACAGTCCTCCTCGACATGGAATCGCTTCATTAACACAGCTTAAATACAGAGGTGTTAGAACACAATGCCGACTCGCTGCCTTGCTGTTAATTACAAGAATACGAGTAGAAGTTGTGTCATTAACATTAATAATTGATTTGTGTTTGTCTACATTCTCACAGTGCCGGAGCAGGCGTCTGCGAGCTATCGGCATATGTTCAGCACAACCGTACCTTTGTGCCAAGCTCCTTCTCAATCTGTGAGGTCCTGTCGTTAGAATATAGTCCCCTCTGTTCAACCTGCATCTCACAAAACTCAACATATTCAGTAACCAAGCAAACAAAAAACTTTATCCTTCTCAAATATATAATAAAGAACGATTCTATCCTCAGCAATTTGAAGTCCTAAAGAGGGAACAAACTGTCTCGGGGTAATCCTTGATACTCAGTAAACCAAGGACGATGGCATGATTTAAAAGGAAATCGCAACTGTATGATCTTACGGCAAAAAAAAAAGAGAGACAGAGGGCAAAACAGCAGCCCTAGCGATTTCCTCCAGGCACGGGCTAACAAAGCCTGCAGAGAACATTCATTCACTTAGCTTTCACTGTTTATATTCCTAATGTTGGAATTTGTTTAAACAGACTGGTAACATTACTGTTCTCCATTCATCCACTTAGCTTAATTTCAAAACCATCAGGGCCATTGCCGAGGTTGTATCTATTAAGCCCTTTTTGTGCATCATTAAGTTTTAACAGGGGCCCGAAAGCTTTATTGTTCAAATTGCACACGACTTTATTTAACGTCAGCATTTCTTCTGCTTCCTGACAAGAAGTCACATTTCATAACTAATTAAATTGATCCCTCCTCCCCGACTGAAGCCACTAAATGGAATTATTTGTATCCAAGTGTCAATATATTAAATCAAAGGGGCTAATGAGTCAGGTCACTGCTTTCTTTTATCTTTAGTCTCACATGTTAGGCTCTTCATCAGCTAACAGTCTTTCTAAATGGAGGACGAGCATGTTGATTTGGGTTTCTCTGGGCTGAAGCCAAGTGGATTTGATGAGACTGTTACGGACTAATCCTACAACTGAAGAAGCTGCACAGAGCACTCTGTAAAACGAGACAAATGAAGGCACATACAGACACACACACACACACACACACTATCCCACTCACTATCCCACTCACTCATTTCCTCTCCTGTTAAATTCTGACTACGTTGCTAACACAACTAATTGGCAACACATTCTTTTTTTCACAGTCTCTCTCTCTCTCTCTCTCTCTCTCTCTCTCTCTATTTGTCAATCAGTACATGAGTTCAACTTGTAATATGAAAGATCACAGTGTACGGGGAAACAAACTAAATGTCTGGTGTGAGACAAATTGGGAGCATGATCTCTGTTCAATTAGCCACCCCTATATTAATCTGAAGTGGGATTTAAATTATTTGTTATTATTTGGTGCCTTGTGAATTGGTTGGCCTAATGAAATTTGGGTTTAATCATTGTTCATTGAATTAAAAAAGAAAACCAAATGGCCTGGGGCTTAGAGCAAAACTATGATATTCAATTTAATCTTGAGCAGAGAAATCATAAGAATAATGATTGCAATGATGCAATACATTAATGATGGAATAAGATTTCATAAGAGATTCACCTATGACAGTAGTCTTGTCATCATATTTCAGAGAAACAGTTTTACTATGTGCAGTTCCATTACTCTGTTAAACATTCCAAATTCCTGACAGCCAAAAGTGCTCACCTGAATAATGTATGCTAAAGTGACATTTGGAAGCACCAGCAGAATAAAAATCCATAGAGAAAGAGGGATCGACGCTTTCACAAAAGACTGCATACTTAATTAAGAGTGTTTTTAGAATCTGTCCAGACAGGGCTCTCCAATGAACTTGCTCTGTGAATTTTGTCACTGGTCTGCAACACTGGTAGATGGGAGTTCACCCTGAGATCTCCAAATGATTATGCAACTAACAAGAACAGACAGCTATTATTCCTCAATTTCTATTTATATACTTGAAAAACATGACACTCAGAGTAAGAATAGTGCGGTAATATATGTTGCTATTCTGAACCAGAACTAAAAAGATTACCTGCCTCTATTTAAGATAGCAAAAAAAAAAAACAACATTCTGTCAAAACCCTCCAATAAATTATTAACAGAATATTTGTCAAGCAGGAGGTGAAGCGGAGCACCACGGCCGAAATAGACTGTACCAGTGTGCTATGACACAATGTAATAAGTATATGCAGAGGTGATGAGCACAGAGCTGGTGCTGATTAACCCTTGAGCGTGGCCCCTCCTGGGGCAGGCTTCCTGCACCTCTGGCTCCGGGTAAATGGCTGTTGTTAGGCCAGGCTCAGTGGGCCTGGGGAAATGGCACACATATGAGAGAAATCAGTGTAACCATGAGCCTACTCAGACACATGTCTCAGACATATGCCTGTCAGTCCACAGGAACAAAGGGGTGTCCCTGGGGCCCTCTCCTCCACCTCTGACTGCCCCTTAGCCTGTTAACAATGCTCCAAAAACCTAACTCACAAACACACACACACACACAGAGACGGAGACACGCACAGACACAGACACAGACAAAGACAAAGACAAAGACACAAACACACACACACACACACACACACTCACACACAAACACACACACTCACACACAAACACACACACACACACACACACACACACAAATTGTGTCTCAGATCTGTGTTGGTCCTCTTTATAGAAGTCTGGGTGCCATTGCCAATGGAGGTGGTTAGCCCTGTATAATTAAAATGTATCTTTAATCTGGGGACTGTATGTAGCTATTATCAGTTAACCCTTAGAAGTCCCCCGCTGTTCCCCCACACCATTTAAAACCACATGTGAAGCAACCTTTTACACTTTGAAGTGAACGCTGACAACAATTTCTGTTTTAACTATGGTAGTGGCACTTCTCTACAGCCAGCCAGCTATGCAGACCCCATAATGGGTGATTGTGAGAGCAGAGCAAATTTAACAGAGTTGAAATACATGCTCAGTTTTTAGCACACAATTAAAATAAATGATGTCATGGTCTTGTTTATATGATAGAAAAAGGAAAAAAAAAAAAAAAACAAGAAATTTGTTCTTAGAAGAACTATTATTCATCAGTCCTGTCATGACAATGAAAAAATATAATGACCAGATTCTACTAAACAATGGAATAAAAATTTGCCCTTTTTATATTAAACGAAGAGGAGTGAACAAGGTGAATGAATGGTCAGTGAAAGACTGGAAAAAGGAGAAAGCTAAAGCAATGGGAAAGGAGGAAGGGGGAAGAGAGACACAGGGGAGAAGAGGTGAAAGGGGGGGGGGGGGTGCGTGCGACCCAGCCGGTGCTGGCAAGGGACGAGGGGAGGAGGAGGACAGCGGAAGACAGCCACGTGGAGGTCTCTGTGAGAAGCAGCAGGAGGAAACACAGCCCTGCCTTAGATAAGTAGAAGCAGGCCTGCACAATGACAGAGTGTTTAAGACCGCATCATTAAAACACAGGATGCAACGGTAAGCACAACAATGGTCCCGCTGGACAAACATCATCTATGTCCATTCACAGAAGGCTCTCTGTGCTCTCAGTCATCACAGTTTTATCACAGTTTCAAAAACTAATAATGTTTGCTTTGCTGTGATATGAGGGCATGCAGTCAAGCTGCCTGGAATTCTTTTATCAACATATCCAAGGTCTCATATGAGGCTTTCATTCCTACAACATGTAAAGATAAAGTTCACGCTGACCTTTGAGGGATTCATTCTTCTCCTGGTGTGTGTATTGGTGTGTGTGTGTGTGTGTGTGTGTGTGTATTTGTGTGTGTGTGTCTGTGTGTATGTGTGTCTGTGTGTGTGTGTGTGTGTGTGTGTGTGTGTGTGTGTGTGTGTCTGCGTGAGTGCGTGTCTGTCTGCATGTGTGCGTGTGTAGTATGATGAACCTCCCTTCACCTGAGACTGTGCATTCTCTTGCCTGTGTCACCTCATCTCACACTGTACCAGTCCCAACGTGCAAGAATGCCTGGCATGCTGCCAGCACCGCGCCAGAAATGTACGTCAGACTGGCAGCCTCGTGAAAACCTTAGGAATTTACACCTGCCCTGGCACTTTGGAGTACAGACGGGCTGATTCGGGCAACTCCCACGAATTGCTCTCCATCACAGAACAGTTAGGAGCCTCCTTTACCCTGCACGTCATCATACACACATTAACTTAAATATATAAACTCACGCGCACACACAGACACACGTACCCACACACACCCACCCACACACACACACACACACACACACACACACTGACAAACCCACGTGCGCACACACACACACGTGCACACACATACACACACACACACACATTCATTCATACACACACCACCAGATTCTCAGCTGATCATGGCTGCTGTCACTATGTATACAGTGGGCAAAATTTCTGTATGAATAAATATTTGTGATCTTACAAATTCTACTTTAAACCTCAGTAGAACTGTTTCAGATGCTCCAGTTCTTCCAGCTATGGGCAGCGAAAGAAAATAATGGAAATTCAACGTGATTAATCATGTACTGAAATAACTGCAGCAAGAAATAAGCATTTGGCCAACAACATCTCAGTATCGTGTTATGAAGTCATTTCATAGACTGCTGCTCATGTTGCAAACATATGCCGTGTCGCTATTGAATCCATTATAATTACTAAAGCTGTATGAAAGAATCTACTTCTTTTCAAATGGTAAAATTAACCTGATATGCTGTTTTAAAATAATAATAAAAAAAAAAAGATGTGTGTGCATTTGCAGAAAAGTCCGCTCTTTGGAAAACAGTCCTGTGGAGCCTGATTTACACAGTTTGATTGATGCTGAGGGTAAACAAACAGGTCCGGCTTTATTTGTTCGGCTTTACTTGCCTTACGTAAGTAACACATTTTCTGTCACAGATCAGATTTACTTCAGCATTTGTTTCTAATTGTCACAGGCTACTCATTCAATCTCTGATGGTGTTTTAAGTTTCTACTTGAATCACATAACAGTAATCCTCTCTCTGGACAGAATTAGTTGCAGTATGAAATTCAACAAGAGGCACTTGCCAAAGAAATAATAAAAAGAGAGGAAAGGGGGGCGGGGGGGTAGAGAAAAACCTTTAGCTTGAACTTCTGATAAGCTCCTAGCACTCTAATCAAAACATCTGTTATCTTAAAACAAGTGACATTGTAATCCCGAAGGACAAAGACTCAATCTTTCTCTCCCTTCTTTGTATAAATGCGAAAGGATGAAAAGAGAGAAGGCAATTCAAAGAAGGCTTGATTGGACACAGAACTGTTCCAGACTGGTCCATCTATTGCTCTCCCTTGTGGCGCTCTTTCAGAGAAAACCAGAAAGAGTGTCTAAAGCCAGCAGGGGGGTTAAGGTAATGGTCATGGAGGTTTTATTTGAAACCCTTCAATCTGGTTTTATAGAGCTCACTGATGTGATCAGTTACATCATCAATAATGGGAAAAAACAACAGTGAGTTCCCCTAAGCCAAAACAGTAGCACTTTGATGGAGAGGAGGTCCTCTTTAAAAGCTACACACACTTCATGCAAACAGCAGGGTAACCTAATCCCGAGTGCTGTTTTACCACTCTGCTTAAAGTCTGCTACATGAAGGCTGAAAGCTTGTTTGGAGTACTAATTAACTCAAAGCTCTTGTATATTAAGAGCACTGGGCATTTTTAAAGAGCTGGTTCTAATGAAAACAGAGTGCCAGTGAGCTGCATTAAGGCTGCCTCCCCTCCTCAGTCTCCCCTTGTCTCACCATCGTTACAACCAACCAGTGCAACTGAACACAGAGTTAAAGTGGGTCAGCAGACAAGCAAAACTAATGACATAAAGAAACAGAATTCTGAGCAGATCAACATCTGTTAATCTGGAAATGATTTCAAGACCAGAGTAAGTTTTCTTAGTAGTGGCCCTGTTTTAAGTCTGTGGTACACGCATTGTGATTAGGACATGCTTGCTCCCACCAACGGCAGCAGATGGAGAGTCTATCTTTTGTTTAACTGTGGTTGTGTGGCTTCAATGGGGCAGAAGATGACAAGAGAGCAGGAAACTGGTGTAATGTCATCTGCCTAGGCTGATCTCTCAAGCTCATTTTGCTTCTGAACAGGGACGGGACAGCTCAGAACACAGACCGTCTGGCTCAGGTGGCGTTAGGAATGCGGGGGCCTGGCTAAAAGCATTTGACTGAGGTAAGAGCAGTTGAGTGGAGTGTGGAGAGGTGGAGTACTCCACACATGCTGCATCGTTCAGTGGGTCAGCAGAAATGCAGCGTGGGCCCTCTACTCTACTGCCTCTCCAGCCATAGGAGCCACTGACAGAGAAGCCTTTCTCCAGGAAAGAGCAGATGAAAGAAGTTTTACAGCCAGGCACTAAATTGTGCTTTGTGCTCAAGGCTGAGTAAATCAGACAGGGTTTGGATTGTCCTGACACATGAGAGTGACTTGAGCGCGTCGTGCAGAGAGAAAACACAGAGGGCAGAAAAGCAACGCTGTGTTACCGAAGCGCTGCAGCGCACGGCCGTCAAGAATACGAGCGGATGATCCTAAAGGCAAAAGAAAAATGCAATTCTAGCTTTTATTTAAGGCTTTCATTAAAGGTTCTCTAATCTAACCTGAGATATACCACCAAACCGCCTTTACCGCTCCATACCTCCATCTAAAAGCCAGGTCAACGAATGGGATGGAAAGTGAGGGGCGTGAGATAAAACACAAGATCAGTGTTATGTGTGTGAACAGTACAGTTCTGTGTGCAAACAGGGTGAAAGCCTAAAAGAAATTAGTGGAAGGGAGGAGGGGTGGGGAATGTAGTACCTGTCTCCACAGTGCCTGGGAGCGAGAGAGAGAGAGAGAGAGAGAGAGAGAGAGAGAGATGGGCTTGAACTGGCACGAGGCACACCCTACGCCCTTGGCTTTCATGCGTAGACATCGTGTATGCTGACCTTGAGCATGGCCACTGACCAGCTTGTGTACGTCTACTACCACACAGACTGGGTGGTCCGCTAACCTTGTTCAGTGAAACACCACATAACACATTCACACACATACCCCACCCTCCCTCCAAAAAAAAAAAAAAAAAGAAAGAAAAAGAAAAAGAAAAAAGAAAAAACTGGCCCTCTCATTCTTCTTTTTTCTCCATTTCCTGATGTTTCCATTCGTTCTTTGCAAATATGTCGTGGTTATTTATTACACACTTCTTCACTTCTCTTCATTTAAGCCTTATGTGAGTACTGAGCTCCTGTCTTCTTCATTTACATTTTTTTTTTCATTCCCCACGATTACTTGATGAAAGAAAAAAGAACACAATCCAGATTGGGAAGAAAATACATTAAAATAACTGCTGTACTCCATTACTACTAATCCAATTTAAGAACTTCTAAGCCAGGATAAACACTGAACATGCCTTTTCTTAAGAACAGATTTAAAACACACATTAAAAACAATCACTAAAATTTACTTAGGGAAAAAGTAAACATTTGTAAAAGGCAAAATATATGTAATTATATGTCGAGATACAGGTTTCTCAGACAGGCAGTTGCAGCTCACTGGACATTAGGGTGAATAAGAGAATGAGTCTACGGCTAACGGTAGCACTAAGGTGTTGTTTAGAGGCATTGCCACGTCACTCCACTGGGACATATCATTTCAGAGGCATTTACCACTCTCTTTCATGTCCCATACCCCCAGGCACTCTACCACAAACACACAAACATGCTCTGCTAGGTGCCGTTAACTTCTCTTTCTTTAAATTTTTCATTAATTAGGAAGTGCTAATTATTCCCCTCCATTTATACCCCTCCCAATTATGAACAGCCAATTATCCTGTAACCTGAATGACAACTGCAATAATGATGAGAGAAAGATAGAGAGAGTAAGAGAGCAGACAAGAGAAACAACAAAGAGAGAGAGAGGAGACAGTAGGGTGGTAAAGGAAGGATGTCTACTGTGAGAGATATATAGCGGGTCCCAAGAGGTTGACTTTTGTGTGTGGGGTGGGAGGTGGTGATCAGATGAAACCAACACTGACCTGAATCTGCTGCTGAAGGAGATTGATTTTGTGCTGCTGCTGCAGAAGTTGCTGCTGTTGTCTTGCAATCTAAGGGTGACAGAAAGCAGAGAGAAGGAGAAGAAAACGTCACTGAAACTGACTCTTGGAACTGTTAAAAGTCTGTAAAACTAAGAACAAACATTACCATGTCTGTTTTTTTTTTTTGAGGTCCACAGATTACAGTTAAGCTCTACTCAGGGGCGTATGAAATATTGACAGCATGAGTAAACAAGCTTGGCCCTCACATCTCACTCAAGTTTATCCATAAGACCGGTCAAGAGGGCATAAACAAATACTACATATATTCATCTGAAGAAAAAGCAAATTAAAAACAGATCAAAATTTTAGGGTAGAGCACAGTAAGTGCTTTTCCTTTGTAACAATGTTGAGTAGTATCATCAATAAAGAATATTACTCCTGGCTTGGAGGACTAGGAGCTGAGAAGAGTGTAAGACTGGTATGTTTATGGAGCAGAGGAGTGGTCGAGGGTATGCCTGGGGTGGGAGTGGTCTGTCAGGACCGCATCTTTCAGCGGAGAGCTTCAAATCTTTAAGTTCCACTCCCCTTTTTCTGTCTAGAACCCCCCCCTCCTCGACACACACACACACACACACACACACACACACACACCCCACCACCCCAAGCCGCACCTTCGCCTCACTGAGCATGACAACCTAGTTTTAAGTGTCATTTAATTTTCATTTTCAAATATAATTACAAAGTGTTCACTGTAAGATATAACTCGTCGGCAAATGTGTCAGGATTAATTTGTGCTGGCTTCTTCACGAGTGTCAACAGTTAATTACTGTGTCGTGTCTGGATGGCTAAATGACATTCTAACTTCAGGCAGCCGACTTATCCCTCTCTCCCACTCCCCTCCTCCATTTCCTTTGCTATTAGAGGCTAAGTCTCTGCACGTATACAAACTGGCAAAACATTAAATATCAGTGCTCACAATTTATTAAAATCAACTAGGCATACAATGCACACCCTTTGCCCATAAACCTGACTATTAAACAGAGGATTTTGCTTTTTTTTTTTTTTTTTGAGATATTAATGGTGGATGTTTTGAAAGTATTCATCCATTTTAGGTACACACATTATTTGACTTTAAGATGTGACTGTTAATCTACATAATGAATTGACAGCAATATGAGTTAGTAATAAAAACATCTGAATTGTGCACAGATCCTTTCCGTTTACACTATCACACATTAGAGCAGTTCATGAACTGTGTTAATTTGCTGAATTGGTAACAATATGCTTCATTTGGCTGATCTGCGCTTTGATAATAAGCAGGGACTGATCTAATGGGGATCTTTACTCACAGGGCATCCTCATTTCATACATTGCCCTGAGATTCACACGCAGCCACTTAAAGTTGTAAGCGTCATGAATGTTTTGGAAGATAAAATGGTGATAATAAATCCAAAGAGAATGTGAAAGAATCAAAAATAAGAATTTCTATTACAGCATCTGTCATCTTTTTAAACTGAACAATAATTGTTTAACTGACGTTAATGTCTTGACTTTTTTTTTTCTCATGCAGTGGATCATATGAGACAGTTGTGACGTATGAGAAAAGAAAAAATGAAAAAGCATATGGTAGTGTGCTACTCACCTGTTCTTGTTGCTGGCGTGCCAGCTCCATTTGCTGGCGTTGCTTTTCCATCTGTGAAGCTGCCAGTTTCTTCTGTTCGTCATGGGCAGCCAGGAGCTGCTCCCTTAGGCTGATGAGTTGGGTTATCATGGTGGAGAGTTGCCTCTCCTTTTCTGCCAAGCTCTCAGGTGTACCTGCTCCAGGGGTAAAGACAGACACAAGTCACTCTCACTCTCACACATGGCACAATATATCCTAGAGTGAGAAAACAGTAATATTTGCGAAGGAGAACTGAAGGCTATTTTCACTCTAGTTTTCACTCTCTAAATACAACTGCAAACTGAATAACTTCAGAAGGACCACTGCTACCAAATAATCAGCACATCTCCAAGAGACATAAAAAGCTTTTGCTGGGTATCCTGCTGGAACCATCCCCTCAAGCACCCCTCTGCCATCAAATATCCGTTAATGTTAGGAGAGTACAAGAGACCCAGCAAATGCAGGATAGCTAACCACTCACATCTCAAGAGCAAGTGCCACAGGAACACAGGAGTTATTTACAAGCATGGAGACAATTGGCCTGTGAAAGTCTAGCTGTCTAAAACTAGGCTGTCGTCTTACAGCAGCCTTGCGCTGACTATAGAATGACTTCATTAAAAGTGCGAAGGTCACAGCCTTGCGCTCTCCTGTTCTGGCGCTCACAGCTTTTCTGCGACTGCGAGAAAGGAATGGAATTGTTCCTGCAAATAAGGGAGCTGTCAAGAGACGACTGAAGGTGGCAGATTAGTGACAGACAATGCGGAGCATATACAGAGGGAGTGTGTGTGTCTGTGTGTGTGTGTGTGTGTGTGTGTGTGTGTGTGTGTGTGAATGCGAGCGCGCCCGTGCGCGCATGTGTGTGCGTGTAATGGCAGTTGAATCTTCCACAACTCCTGTTTATTTTACACTCTTCCTCTGTCACACACAGCTAATGTGGCGAGGTGCTGCCAGGGCCTCTAATGACTGCTCTCAATTCTCATTACAGAAGGAGCAAACACAGACACCTCTACATTGCAATTCCATTTTCAAACAGGGTCACTGTCACCTCTACATCCTCTCATTATCCCCAACAATACAAACCAGATCAACAGGCATATCATTACAGAGGATACAGCACCGGCAAAACAATAACAATGTCAAACACACATACACACATATGCAGGGCAACGACAGCTAAGTGAGAGAGAGCGTGCGCTCACGTCAGTGTAATAGCTCACCCTCCCCCGTCTCTGTCGGAGAGTAAGAGCGGCTGTGCTGTACCTTCACCTAATCAATGCTAAGTGATCCGTCCATTGACTTACACAGTGGCCATAATTGCCCGTGAGAGGCAGGCCGGTAACTCAGGGTTTGCCGGGGCTTTCTCCTGTGTGACATGCTGCTGTTTATGCACATTCGCAATGAGACTTGGGGAGAGCCTGTAGTACAGTACTCCTGGCTTACTGCCAGACAGTGTTAAATTCTTTCCTGGGTGTCTTCCTATATCCTCTGCCCACATCTGTCTTGAGTTTCTCCCAGGGCTCCCTGGGGCCTGCTCCAGTTCAACTATTTTAATTTGACTAAACACCTGATTTATTTTATCTCTCCGATGAGGAAGACCGTTTGTCTTAATAGGGCCTGTCAACCTCCAGCCCCATTCAGAGCAATTTACTGGCAGCCCTGAGCCGCAGCAATGGAAGAGAGCGGCAATTCTCCATTTATCCTCCTCAAAAAAGCACCTAAAAGCAGCCATTCAGAGCTGCTGCATGTGGTTTCTGAAGGCCTGAATTGACTTCTTATTCAGCCAACTACACTTGTTGTGAATGGCTTATCTGTAAAATTGATACATTCGCCACCGATTTTATTAACCTTTGGCTCTGTCTATAAAGGGTTGCATTTAGAGGGCCCAGTTGGGCTGCATCTGCCCGTGTTCCCCGGGCTGGTTTCAGAGAGAGAGGAAGGAGGGTGGGTGGGCACGCGAGGAGGGAGTGGGGCCACTGACCACCACTCATGGGCAGGACAGACAGCCCCTCCCAAAGTAGGCTGATAGGTCAGAGAGCATAACCCTGTGTACCCCTCCCCCCCTAACATCACCACCAACCCCTCAGAGCATCTCAGGGGCCTCTGGGGTCGACATAGCTGTTTTCAACAGAGTTAAAAACATCTGGACTCAATCCCCACCACTCAGGAGCCCTCTTTGCAAGGCTCATATTTAATCAAAGGCTTAATCAGAATGTGTCTAATGTTATAAGTTGGTTACAATTACATGTGCAGAAAAATTCAGTGTGTTTGTATGACTTAGCTTCTGTATGTCAATTTGTATTGTACAAATATATTTGTGCTTTTATCAAAAACTTTGCAAGCAAAAACTCTGTGTGTGTGTGTGTGTGTGTGTGTGTGTGTGTGTGTGTGTGAGAGAGAGAGTGTGTGAGTAAGTGTATATGTGTTTTACAGTAGCCTTGTCTCACTCTGGGGCCACAGAGGGACTCCAGAGGGTCTAGGACAGGGGATGTGTGTGGGGAGTGCTGGTCGGCACAAACACTAACAGAATACTAACAGAGGAACCATTGTTTGCCTGTACGGCTGCATTGTGGAGTTGAGAGCAGAGGCTGCCTCCAGTTCTACCAAAATAGCCAAATCTTTTTCTCTTTCTCTCTCTCTCTCTCTGTTTCTCTACCCTTAATAATTGAATAATTGTTTCTCTATCTAAATACAGAAATGTCATAAATTTTTAGAAATTCATGAAATACATCTATGAAAAGACACAAAATTGATGACAACAACAATAATTGATTTAAAGACAAAGCAAATCTGAAGCATAAAATAAGTGGGTAAAATATGAGTTTTCTTCAAGTCCAGTTCAGCGCTCTCAATAATTCATTGACAAATAACACACTTTTTTTTTTCTTTCTTTTTTTTTTTGTGGAGCTGCTTTAGTGTTTTAAATCCTTTTCTTCCTGTGATGAATTATGGATTAATTTTAAAATGCAGATAAAAGTTTTATTGGATACAGTGGCTTGAAGAGGGAGTAGTGTGCATCAAAACTGATTCCCGACAAAGAGGCCATTCGCACATATTGAATGGCTCTTAACAGCAGCGGGTTGCTGGCCTCTCTCGTAAAGGTGTCTCCTCACATCCTCTTCTTTTAAGAGACGCTCAGCGATGAGACACTGCCTAACTAAATAAACCACGCAGGTCAGCCAGGACTAATGTGTTATGACACTCTGAGAGCAGATACACCTTCACAGACATATGACTGTGAGAGGAGCTGAGGACACAATAGACCAGAGGGAGAGACTTGAGGGAGCGTGTGAGTGGAGGTGGTTAGGAGGGTGAGGGGGGGTGGGGTAAAGGACAGAGTGTAACGTAAGCCGTCTGTTGCGTTCCATTCGCACCAGGTGAATGCTGGTAAATACCAAACTGACACATTATTGAAAGAGCAGTTACCTCATTTTTGTATACAGTCTTATTTTTATATTACAATATAGGACAAGAAGATCTCAGACTACAATGAATAACAACATACAAAATGCCAGGAAAACAACTGCGACCGCAGCAAGTGAGGGAGCTGTCAAAGCCAGGGGCAATGGATAAAAGACACTTTGTAAGGGTGAGACTTGTTCTGTCCAACAGCCATTCTCCCTCAACCCCCCCCCCCCCCCCCGCTTCTTCCCCACCCCCCTCCCTTTCCCTCTAATCAAGCAGGCCCTAATTTGAGTTCCAAGTGCAGCACCGGGGAAGAGAAGGCAGCTTGTTACTTTGAAGAGTCCCAAGTGAATAACGGAGATAAAAGATTCAGGCACAAAAAAGGAAAAGAGGGGGGGGGAAAGGGAAAGAATCACAAGGCTCCCTATTCTCTGGCCAGCCTTTGGTCAGGACAGCTGAACCATTATGACTACATCTGAATGACTTTTTTTTTTTTTTTAACATCCCAACACTGGAATTTCTTTGTCTCCCCATCAGTTGCCTATTGTGGATGCACCCATATGCTGCGAGCCCATCCTAAGTAAATTAAGATGGCTGTAAATGCAGCGATTGTGCCGGGCTGGGTCCGGACGCACACTGCACATAGCTGGCATGCCTAACATGCTGGAGGCTCAGCCTGTTCTCCTCTACATGAGAAAGGTATATATCCCACGCCACAAAAGCACATGCGCTAATACTCCTACGCATTGTGGAGCTCAGGGAGAGAGCATGATCTATTAAAAAAAAACTCACATAGTCCCTGGTTTTTTTTTTTGTTTTGTTTTTTTCTCTTTCTGGAGTCTTTTTTTGTCACAATGCCTATTTTAAAGATTAAAGCTGAACGAATACAATTAAAATGAAAACTTAATTTCCCCCTTTTTCAATCTCCTTTAATGGTAAATAAGTAGAGTACTTTAAATCATGGCTAATGGGATTCACTGAGCTTTCCAACTGTATTTAAATGTTTGCAAAGGCAAAACTCAATATACACAACACATAGGCTACAGGGCTCACTGACACACTTACACACAGAGGAATCGTTATGTGCTCATGCCTCCACAAATAGAAATGTATTACATTTTTAAATATTGTTACCCGAAAGATTTTGGTGTGTACAGCTAAAGCCAAAACATAACTAAATATATAACAAAAATTCTTTACCCCCATAATTTGAAATTAGAATACACGAACCACGCGCTCCTGCCATAAGGATGAAAAATGAAAATTCACAGAATCTATTATAAAGTTAGCCAAACAGAATAGAGTAGGCTGATTTACTGAATTACAGTTTTGTATCACTCATCTCCTTGAACAGAGATGAGAAATACATTGCACCCTCTCGCAATGTTAAACGATGTTGAGCACTTTGAGTAATTTGGTGCTAAAAGTACTTCCTTGCCCTTGAATTGAGACAATACGAGTAACAGCTGTTTCACCTGGCCTGCTGCCCCCACCATGATATAAACCTTGCTAATCCTGCCAATAAAACTTCATTAACAAGCATGAGCAAGGACTCACTCGCACATGTCAGCATATGGCATCAATCCTAAAAACCTTTCAATGCAACATGAAAATGTAGCTCACATTTAATGTCCTCAACAGAGTAACACAGAAGGTAAGCATCTTTTCATTTTTTTTATCGAAGACAGCAAACAATTGTATTTTGACAGCTCCAGTGGAATTAGCTTTGTTTCACTATGTTAATTAGGCCGTGTGTCAACTTGTTTGGGTTAGAGTGTCTGGTAAGGCCGAGAAAATGTGTGTGTCTGTGTGTGTGCGTGCGTGTGTGTGTGTGTGCGTGTGTTTGAGAGAGAGCGTGCATGTGTGCGCATGAATGCTGTTTGGAGTATACGCTGAGATGAAAAAAGACATTGGCATCACACCAAAGTTTTACACAGGTATGCCATGTGTATTTTCATTTGATGTATTTTTCTTCAGCGAGCGCTTGACCGATACCAAAAAGTCAACAAAATGGTTTTCAGACAGAAGCTGACTTCATGTATCTGACATTCAAAGTTTTTTTTTTAATGTGGACTAATAATCGAATGAGACCATCAGTGCTGCTCCAGAGTATAATTACAATAATGTATGTGCTCTGACTCTTCACTCTGAATCTTCATCATCAAATGGGCCTATTCATTAAAGAGCTTCTCATAGATATGATCTGACCACATACCATCACACCTTCACACTCTGGCAAATAAAATTTCTACTTCTTTATCTTTTTTTTTTTTTTTTAAAGGAGCAAAAACTAAAGAAAGATAAATTACTTTATAAGTTATATCAATCTTTATCAACCGCGGAATGTCGAGGTTGGTGTTTAGACAGAGCAAGATGGAGTCGTCCTTGAGTAGGACACGTGGCACTTTTTAATCATCTAGTCGTGGAGTATGACATATGTGGAGATGCCTTGACCTCTTCCTGTTTTCATTAGAGTACCACTAAGAGGCCCTGATTGAAGTCAATAGCCAATACTGGCCAACATTCAAGGCCAAAGTCTACTCAGAACAATCCGTAGAAAGCGAGAGGAAGACTCATCTGTGTGGTAGGACCAATATCCTTGAAGAGAAGAGTGGTTATGTGCTTTAGCCGTGAAGCATTTAGCTGCTTTCAAATATCTGAACGCTGAGCGCTAGCCCAAGCAGGGAAGGGGTTATGACATTTAGGAAAAAGAAGTTTACCATGAAACATTGAATCATTAACTGTCTCCCCTATGTATCTGTATGTGTCTCAGTCAGTTGGGTTCCTTCAGCTCCTTCCCTTGAGGTCAAGCACAGACTCCTATGTGTGTGTGTGTGTGTGTGTGTGTGTGTGTGTGTGTGTGTGTGTGTATGTATACGCTGTCCAGGTCCTGCTGTAGTCGGAAATCCAGCGTGACGTGTAGTAAAGCAGTCCACCGCCAAGCCGTGCCAGCACTTAAGTGGCATTACATGCCTGTGAGAAGGCCATTTGCCTGCCGTTCCTGATAAACATTACACTCTACGTATTGTAATTCTGCACCTCTAAGTTTTGTCTGAGGAAATGCATCAAATCATGTAACGACTGTTTTTTTTTTTTTTTTTCTATATTACATGTTTAAAAATCTGGACGCGCTACAGTAGAGACAGAAACTGCCTCTAATGTTATACAACATTGTGTGAATTATAGATGAAAATATTTGCATGGCAAATGCGCTTAAGGATATGTATTCCTGTCCAGTGTCCAACGTGGTGATTTTCCTCTCCTAGTCAGAGAAGTATGAGTGTGTGTGTGTAAGAGAGAGAGAGAGACTGTGTGTGTGTGCGTGTGGGTGCGTGTGTGTGTGCCTGTCTGCCTCTGTGCCTTCAATAACACCATGTGAGCAGAGAGAGAGCACCAGAAAACAAGGTGTGCCTTTCTGATGTGAATGCCACAAGCTAAATTCCTCAATTCATTAGGAAAGAAACGGAGCACAGCTCTCCCAGCATTCATCTTGCAAATGTGCTCCAAAGAATAATAATTTACTGTAGCTCATATTTCACTTGGGTGCAGGGGGGGAAACAGTTGACTATTGAGGCGTTAGAGGAAAAATGCAAAGTGTGACATTTGTGAATGAGTTATATAGAGGAATATTTTAACCTGTATGATGGGCTGAGGTTTTTCTCTCTCTCCTCAGCCTCACTTCAGAGCAATGCTCCAGACACAGCTTCAACTCCGTTCAGTGTCCCCTAACACATGTCTAACAGTGTCAGTATGTTTAAATAGCATCTCACTCTGCAAGATTCTCTCTATTTAAAAGTACTTTTCAATTATTTTTCCAAAAATGGCCCTGTACTTACAGTGTTAAAATATGAAATGTATGAAGATTGTGAATGCTCATAATCATTATAGCATTTGTTTTACCCTCAAGTGTTTTTATTTTGTTTGTTTGTTTGTTTGTTTTGCTTTGTTTTGTTTTGTTTTTTGTAGTAGCTGTTGTTGTTTTTTTTTTTAAATTTATATATATCTTCAAAGGAAATTCCATATATTTGGGAGAGTATAAAATGCACTGATGTGAAAAAAATAAGTTCATGGTTATATTGTGTGTTTACAGATACTCTGTCATACATCTCTAAAGCCCTTTGGTCTTGCCTTTATTGGAGCCATTAAGAATAAAGTTAAATGTTAAATTGAATAATCATGTTTTCAAGTGAATCCAGCTGCTTGAACAATTGGCTCTCTGTATACACACAGTCTGCCTCTGTCCAGACAGGAAGGCAAAGCCAGGTACAACCAACATCAAATCAGTTAGAGCAGCTGTGTTCACTAGCCGCACACTCCTCTTAAGGAGCTTCCACTTATCTGTCAGCCACAGGACCTTCCCTCAGTGCTCCTCCACTGTCATATAGACACCATTCAAAAATTGATTAGTAAAGTGGTAGAGCCCTGGCTTTCTTCTGTCCCAAGTTGGAACAACCATTTTTATACAAACACACAATGCTCTACTCCCCCCACCACCGCCGCCCCCACCCCCAACCCCTCGCCCCTTTTTTTTTGTCCATATTTTATTAAGATGAATGTTGCTTGTGTACCAACGCGGCCGGAGAAGCCGTAACACACTCAAATCCAAATACCCTCAGATAGTGACTCTGACAGTGTTTGGACGTTTTGGGAGGAGAAAAAAAACACTTACAAAACTAAAAAGCAATTATTTTTTTAGGAAAATAAAAATCTGTTTATGTATTTATTTATTTATTTTTACATATATAGAAGTACAGAAGCAAGTGATAAAATGGTATATATTTATGTAAGCAGTGTAGAACGTGGAACGGCCTCTGCAGATAGAGATCTCTTTGAGGGGATATAATTGCTCTGTCTCTCTCTCTCTCTCTCTCTCTCTCCCTCTCTCTCTCTCTCTCTCTCTCTTTGCACAGTCGTGTGGCTTGGAGCTTCTCCAACCTGCTACCTCTCTTTCTCTGTGGTTTTGTTCAGAAGATCTCATCTCCCGCCTCACCATTCCTCCTGATTGACAGCTGTGCTCAGGTATGAAAACAAACAGTTCGCTCAAGAATCGCTACACGAAAAGCAATCCACAGCTAATTCTGCTTCACACACTACACTCAGCGTCACCCTGCTGAGCTTTGCCTTTAAAGGATTTCAGGAGAGCACGTAGGGACTTTAGACAAAGTGAACGACATATTCTTTTCCATTACAAAATTGTACAACATGGTGGGAAAAATCTGTTAATTTACACTCTATACAAATATTTTTGTTACCCTATGATTACATGTAAAAACAAAAACAAACAAGCAAACAAGCAAGAAGCCAAACAGTAGTCTAAATTTGTACAATTACTCTGCGAACTTGTTTTTCATTCAGAAGACAATGTAGCTGGGCAAGTTTGGACAGAGCAGAGTTTGAGACTGCAGGTCTTACTGGTTCTGAAGCCTTGGCTTATATTCTTTGCTTGCTATTGTTCTAGACTTTCACGGGAAGTTGGGATTGTCCTAACTAGTTCACCCACCAATAAGATTCCTTACCACAGCAATAATTTATCTTGGTACTATGACAGGTTCATAAGGTGAAAAATATGTAAAGTAGTTAAGCAACAACTACAGGGAGCTAAGGATATGGCAAAAACTCAAAAAAGGAGCTGTCTTCAGAAGAGAAAAATGTATTTTTTTTCTGTCATACAGTTCAAAAGGGGAAAAAAAAAATCATATCTCATTTATTTATCTTTGAACATCAAAAGCCATCTTTTGTAACGATGGGACAATACTACAAAGCATAACCTCTAGGTAAATTGCACAATGCCACTGGTTCTGGAGTGAATGCACACAGACTTGTGAGGGAGCTGCAAGGTTAGGCTGCCAGTAGGTAGCTTTTTATCCACATGTCAGCCTTTATCTACGACTCTCCTCCATTAATTTGAACCTACAGGCGTGCTTGGCCTTTGTATTGATTTTAACCCAACAATTAATGTGGTCTCTGATTTATCATAACACTTTAGATCTTAATCATAAGGTGTTTTCAGCGTGGTGCCTTTGTTTGTGTTTTAATTAAGCAGACCTTGTGTGTCTCCAACCCCTATCTTCCTTTTAATTGCCAGTATTTACATCAGGCAGACTTCAAACACAGAGAGAGACATTTGTAAGGGGGAGCACAAAGCAGGCCTTTGAAATGTCTACAGTCATATGAAATGGCATGCTAATTAAAAACCTTAGGCTGCCGGTGTGATATGAAAAGTAGTTCTGTTTGTTCCTCTAGTGTAGATTCAGTCTCAGTGGAAATCAGCACAGGGCACAGGATGTATTATCAGCCTTCCTACCTGTTTATACCTCCAAAATGTGACCTCACCATTCCAATTTATCACACATAAAAATGCCCTGTAATTTAAAAAGATCTGCTTTCAAAAGGCTAAATCATTTCAAACATTTTATTCACTGCACTTTGATCTACAGTGGCATATACTGGGACAGGTACAATGAATCTAGTTTACCAAGGCATGATTTACATTTAGGTTCATTAAGGTTATTGCCGATGAATACACTTATTAGAATGTATGACTGTTTCCCCCCCAAGCCCCCTCTCAGAGCAGAGTCTAATCCAATAATTAAAACCAAGGACAAATGTTACTTATAATTCTAATTCATGCATGAAGAAAATGGCCCACTAAAATTAGAGACATTAAAAAAAAAAGAAAAACAATACTATTTCTGTTATCTGTTATTGTTCTACCAATCCTTCTCTAAGTACTCTAAAGGTCTCTGTTAGAAAGAGTGAAACAGCAGAAGGAGGAAAGAATAGTGAATTATAATAGTAAAAGATAACATATTTATGACACTTTCATCTCTCTTCCGAGTAACCGTTTGTTATTGAAATGTGGCTAAGTTAAAGAATGAAATCCGCAGATAATATCAGAATATGATAAATTGCTGAAAATGAACTGTTGAGCCAACATGAGGGTACTGACTGTCAGTCAGGGCGTCGGCAGAAGTGCTACTCTTGAGAGCCAGAGAGAGGGAGAAAGGAAAAAAGAGAGATAGAGAGGGGAGGAGAACAGAGCTGGAGCCAGAGAAAGCCTAGCGTTATCAGACAACTGGTACTGTGCCTTCTCTTGCTACATAAACACTTCCCTGTAACAGCCAGTGCTAAGACCTGGACTTTCAAAAAAAAAAAAAAAAAAGAAAAGAAAAAAAGGAAGAAAGAAAACAGAAGCCATTCCCAAACCCACCTCACCAAGGAATAAACATTGATGTGGGCCATAACCTGTGCTGGCTATTCCCAAAGAGAGTAAAGACACATTCCTCTCACATGTGAGTGGGCCTTTTCCGTAACACTCAGGTCCACTTTTCTTTAAAGCTCTGCTCTATCATCAGAGGGGTGACATGAATCTGTCCAGTCTCCGGTACAAACAGCATTTAGTGTCTTACTGCCATCAGGAAAAACATTCAGCAGCCCCCATAATGCAGTTAAACAAAGACCCCCATACAGGCCTCATACAGAGTGACTGCAATTAAGACAGAGGGCATGAGAGAGGCATCTAGACAGATGAGATAAGGAAGACTAGAGAAGGCTCGCAGCAAGATACTTTTGTATACTATAGAAGTAGCAGGGGTTGCATTTCAAATCATTTCAGATAAGAATGGAAACTCTCTTGACTTTTGCAAGAAAAAAAAAAAGAAAAGAATGAGTCAGTGAGCGACGGCAGGGTACAAGCTTACCTTTTATTTCTCCCAGAAGTTCGCTTGTGTTAAGTCGTTCCATTTTCTCTTTCCAGTCTTTCGAGAGAAGTTTTTCCATGCAGGAGGATTCTGAAAGAAAGACAAGAGATGCATAACGTTTTTTGGCTTTAATGAGAAGGAACTTCCAGTCAAGCTGGAAATTAATTTTTGGACTATTTTGCATGGAGTTAGATTTTTACATGGAATCTGTACTCGCAATAACATTTGAATAAAAATTAAAATTAACCATTTAAAAGATAAAATTTGAATTTAAATATTCCTGCTTGTAACACACTGCACAACAAGGCTTGTGCAAATATGATGGTTGTAAATAATATATATATGCACATTAGTGTTTTTTTTTTTAATCACCCTTTTGAAAGAGATAATTATTTCCTTTAATTCAATATTGAATTTGGTGTTCACATGGTGGAAATTTAACATGCAGAGATGCACAAATGGAAACAAATTCTTACAATGTTTGTGTTACACAGAAAATACACAGAGATATAGAAGTATAACACTGTAAGAAAAAAAAATCCTGCGATAAATGCAATTCAAATGAATGCGATTTCTTGCTCTAATCAAAATTCAAAAATAATGTAATAAGGCTGAAAGACTGTCATTTCAAAGAGCATTTGTAGTATTTTATATATATCACTGAGCTCCACGACTAGTGTACTCAAAAAAGCATGAAAATAACTTTTTTTAATCTGATTTCTTTGCTATCACCATTTAGACATATTTAATGAAATATCAGATAACATTATTTTAAATACACGTTCATATGTTTACCCCACAAACAAAGACTCTCTCTCTCTCTCACACACACACACACACACACAGGCACGCACACGTTCTCCTTGCGGTCCACACACACCTACAAATACAAACATACAGCACAGGCCAGTCACACACTTGCATTCACATGAAGAGCAGTTGTGCTTGAAAGTGATGTGAGATGTGGCTGGAGTCCTCTGGAGGTCAGTTCAGTCAGGCGATAAGCGATAAAAGCAAGGCACTACAAAGAGACATTAAAGGGAAGGTAAAGGGTGAGACCACATTTGTCTGTTCGCCCGCGCAGCCGGCAATGATGAAAACAATTAACATTTGTCCAGCGGACAATGAATCAGTGAAGGAATGGCTGGAATCTGCCGCGCTGTCGCTGGGGTCGTTGATAAAGAACACACTGCAAACCAGCCGCTCCTAAGACTCACAGAGCTGCAGAGCGCTGCACACAGAGGTCAGCCTGTTCCCATCGAACTCTCTCTCACACACACACACACACACACACACACACACACACACACACAGAGCAGAGGAAGATGACTACTGTTCTGTGAAGCCAGAGCTCAAAAGTTAAATCAGCACAGCCGCAGAGTGCCGGAACGCAGAACGGAACATGGGCTGAGACTGCGCTCTACAACAAAAGCTTAGAGTCAGACCCAGCAGTTAGTGTGTTCTTCAACACTTTTTTTTGACCAGCATAAAACCTCTGCTATTTAACAGTCCTTCCTCAAGCTTCAGATCATCATGTGTGAGTGTGACCCATGATTAGACTGTCTCTTAGTGTCATGTTGCCTGTGGATTACATCATGGAGAGCGAGAGTGGGTTTGTTCTCTGAAAAAGGGGGCAAAGGACACAGGCAAAAGCAGACATTCTTGCAGTCCACAGAGGGCCCTCGGGCACCATAAGGAATGGTTAAACCACTGCGCAGACAATGGCTCATTTGTGAACACACTTTTGCAAACAAAAGGGTACAATTCATGAGTACACAAGTGTTCTGAGTGACTTAAGAGATTCTCATACAATGCTGTGTGTTTCTGTGTATTGTAGTAATCATGAGGTACTTGAGGTAATGGAACATTCTTGCTGAAATAGATCATTATTTATGAGATGTTTTTGTTTTTTTTCCAAAGAGACTTAAGTTTCACTGATATTGCCATTGTCTACTGTATAACATTTCCTAAGATTCACAGTTATTAAGATGTAACAGTTTTGTCAAAAAAATCTATAAATAATACAGTCGTTCAACTGTTCAGATTCGCAAAGGTGAATCAGTTTTGAAGTGAAACTAAGCATATGATGTGGAGTCATCCTGTTGCTGCAGTGCTCTGAGAATTTAACTTTGGAAAAGCGAGAGAGTATGATTGCTTTGGTAGGCACGGCCATGTGAGCGGAAGAGAAGTGAAGTGAACAGGGCTCGAAAAAAGCTGCCTTACCCTACAAGGAATGCAAGCCTGTCTTTCCATCATGACAAGTTTTAATAGGCTTGAGTGTGTCCAGCAAACCACGCATCCCTTGCTTCAAACCTACCACAGACCCCTCCCTCACCCAAAATAAAATAAAATAAAACAAAATAAAATAAAATAAGCAAGGAAAAAAGAAATACACATTATGTCAATAAAAATAACCGTTTCTTCAAAAACCTGTACGTTAAATCTGTACTCTTTCATTCCCTTTCTCTCTGTTTCAGCATGGCTTTCAAAAAAGATGAAGAGGAGTTACCATTCTGTTTTATTTTCAACTTCCTCCATTACACTGAGGCCAACAGGACATCTCCACTTTGGGTCATTGTAACATTATTTCTACTTTATTGACTTTTCAATCCCAAACTCACAGTCTGTTCCCTGATCCTCAGTGAGAGTGTGGGTTACCTCCCTGCTGCCTGGCAGCATGATAACCCAGCCCTGAGCCCGAGGCCTTGCTCCCGGGAGAAAGTGTTTCCTCTTCCTGACTCATCCCTATCCCCATGCACCCCCCCTCCCCAGATAATAACGTACACAAGAAACAAACAAAAAAACACCACTGATACATAGGCCTACTCTTTCCCCTCAAGCCAAAAAAAAAAAAAAGCAAACAACATAGAGAGACCTCCTTTTATGGCTTATGGCTCAGAGCAGCTAAAGTGGAAGTGAACTGTGAGGGTCAGAGGTTTTACAGAAGACTCTCCGATATTCCTCTCCTCTCTTTCTCCTCGTCTACAGACACACACACACACGCACGCACATACACACGCACAGACACAGACACACACACACACACACATACACACACGCACACAAATACACACAGCACAGATGCTGCTCCAGCACTTGATCATTAAGGAATGCACCAACTGTTGGAGATAATGCGGTGCCAGCTCCCATTCAGCTCCACTCTGCCTCCCCTGAGAGTGGTCGCTCCCTCTCCTCCCTCCAGAGAGGCACATCCAGCCAGGGCCAGACACCAGCTCCACATATTACAGCTGGAATGTGCCATGCCAGAGAAGCTCTGTGCTATTTTACCTTTGTGAGGTGAGGAATGGCCAGCATATGTGTGTAAAATAACATTCGGCAGAACAGAGAGAAGCCAAAAAACAGCTAAGAGCTTCGTGAAAACACTTCTGTTATAATTTCATACAAGGTTACCTTAGGAATGCAAACCATTAGCAAGTAAGTTGTCTGGACTGTTTCAAAGCACCCATATAAATGCTAAAACATTTTAGAGGAATTTAGATTAACAATTAGCTAGACTCTTTTTTTTTCATCCTGTTTTCCCAAGATGCATTCCATCTTCTCTGAAGAGATTATGAATGTCAGTGGAAATACTGTCTAACATCAGCACAATAGCTTATGTCACATTAACATGTTAAGGATATAAAGAAACAGAAGTATGCCATTAATTTAAAAATCAAACTGGATTTATCACAAGGATATTTTCTACAGAGCTCCTGCTGTTACCTACAGAAATTCTGCATAGTACACTTAATTTAGTGTGATCCTCTCTGAATTGTACCCAGATTTTGACCTTTTTTACTCTTTATTTTTATTTATCAAAATACAAGCATAAAAATAGCTACATGGTTGACATTTAGAAACTACAGCAGAAATAACTGTTCAAGTTGCATGTCGGGACACTCCAAATACATAAATAAAGAATGCCATTGACTTTATTGTTAGTTCCTTGTGAGGGCCCCCAAAATCTCCCTGTTGTCCTCCTCCTCTGAGATAAAGCATTGCATGGCTCTGGGGGAACCAATTCAGACTGGATGAGATTGGAATGAAAACAATAGCCCTTATCTGTCTCTTATTTACATTTTCCCAAGGTCCCCCCGGCAGACAGCTGAGCCCTGCCACTCAGTGCGCCTGGCCCCACTGGACTGAGACCAGCTTCCTCTGGCCCAGCGATACGGCGGGGCACTGGGGAGAGAGCTTGGCGGAAACCCTGCTGCTCTGGAGCCCTGCACAGAAAACAAGTCTCGTCTAAATGAGTCCAAAGAGATGGAGTGTGAGAAGGAAAGAGAGAGAGTGCGACAGTGAAAGTAAGAGAGAGGGGGAGAGAGAGAGAGAGAGAGAAAGAGAGAGAGAGAGAGAGAGAGAGAGAGACAGAGAGAGAGAGATGCCCAGGCTCCTGTAAAGCCAATGCCCTTGAGCTAGCTGAGTCAATGTGTCTGAATGGAGACTCCTGATACTCAGACGCTGTTGTGTTTCTTTTGCAGCACCCATGCTCCACTCCGGAGACCAACGCTGTCAAAACAAGAGGATTACAGAGCGGCACGCCTCGCTCTCCAAATCACAACAGGGAAAAAATAGCATGCTACAATCCATTTCTGCCCTAACAGGACTAAAGCCTTTAAGTTTGGAAATGCCATTATAGTCATGGAGCTTTTGTTACATTCCCAGAGGAGCGGAGAGCCTGAGCTTCAGCGGGAACAGGCCTACACAAAGCTAGCGCTACCACACAGTGCCTTTCTGGCACGCTAACTGACAGTGTACATCACTCCATGCAACATTTAAGCGCTATCTCCAGCCCAATCTAGAGAGAACAGCTTGTTGGCGCAGCAATCCTCTCATCTTTTAATACAGTGAAACAGAGGCAGCTGGATTGAGACACCTAGAGCAAAGATAGAATAACTAGATTAAACCCAGCCCTTCAACACATAAAAGCATAATGATAATGGTACTCATAAATCTGAACAAAGCAAAGTTTCTGGGATCATGTTTGGTATAAACACAGTTTTCATCACCTGGCGACAACCAAAGCCAAAATTTAATGTTTAACAGAAACCACAACACAGAATACATTGGAGCAGATGAAGCATTGACAAGTTCGCCTGACTGTCAATTTTTGTTTGTTTGTTTGTTTGTTTATTTATCGCTTTTTTTTAAACAAGAGCTTAAACAACTCTCCCTCTCTCTGCGACTTTGGTTTATTTAGTTTAGTTTAGAATTGAATTTAAGATTGCAAATCAAATGCTCTACTAAGCTGCTATTCTACATACTGTAATAAATTAACCTTAATAAAATCAGCCCTGGTTAGTTATAAATACTTTAAGAAGAGTTTTAAAACAGCTACATTTATGTGATATTTTTATTAAAAATTGGCTTAATCATGGTAAAGGGTAAAAAATCACTGTATATATAAGTAACAATGGTCAAATTCATTTACATTAGAGGTAGTTTGTAAAACGTCCACAGCTGTCAAATATGACGGGAGAATATAACAAATTTACTACAGATATACCAGGAAGCTCCATAACCTGTACCCCTTAGGGCATTTATGAGCTAAATTATCATAATTTAGCTATTAGCTAATCTTCTTCTATAAAACAAAATTATGGTGGTAAAATCAAAGATACTGTCAGAGTGAACATTGTGTCTCAGTGAACACTGGGTGTGTACTACCATGGTGTCTATGGACTGACTGAGACTAGTTTCAGGATCGACCTCATGTTCTGTCTTGTGGACGATGTTCTGGCTGTTCCATTTCTCTGAAGATGTGGTTTCTCTAAATGTGTGACCTGTACCCTGTGGCACATTGCCAACACATCTGCCAGCGGCCCCCCAAGCCTCACATGTCCACTGTAATCCCTCCAACAGGAAGCAACTCCTTGCCCTCATCAATCCAATCCCCCCTTAAAACTGGAGGCAGAGGAGCCAGAGACTGAAGGACCTCAAACTGCAAACAAGCTCACAAATCTGGTCACAACTTCTTTCAGAGCACAGGATTCAGAGCACAGAACCTCCACTGTGCCCGTGTCCCTATACTTTTCAACAGTTACAAGTCCCCATTTCACATTACTTATTTTTATTAAAGTTGTCTCCTTTTTTTTCCCCAATACAAACTTAGTGATGCACACCAGTCAAAAAGCCAGTCACTGAGTGAAAACAGGATGGACGCCGCCTAAACATTAGGCAAGTACATCAGCCAGCTGGCCTCCAGGGAAACATGTAATTACCAAATCAATGATCAACTGACACTGACCATATAAATAATTTCCTCCTCCACAAGAGTTGAGATTTCTAAACAGGCAATCCAATGATGTGGAGAGCTTGAGGACATTTTTCATTTGGACAGAGAGAGCCTAGATGTGTTGATATTTCAGAGCAGGAGTATTACTGCTCCACTTGAAGACATCCAGGTTGGAGGGCACACTTACATGGAGTGAGGCAGTGAGGTTAATAATTATCCTCTAAGCACTCTCAAGAGCAACATTTCTAATAATGTTTGGAGAGAAAAGCTTTTGAAAGAAAGAGAAGCAGTCACGTTGTCAAGGTCAAGAGAATATTGAGAGTTGTGTTCAATTTCCTAAGGAAAACAAGTTACTCCAAGCATTCTCACTAGCTCTCTTTGGAAAATATGATTCCATTTTCTCTTCTTGTTCTTCCTCAACTCCACAGCTCTGAGATTTTTAAAAATTGGTAGATCTTACAATAGGGATGTCTCACTAAATCAGGCCAAAAGAGTTTCTTTTTTTCTCATTCTCTCTCTTTCCCTATGAAAACAAACTGGAGTAAAGACTCACAAAAAGCAACACACAAACTCTGGGGAATCTTCTGAATGTCTTAATCACAGAAACATTAAAACAAGACTCCATCACCACACAAAATAGAACATAATAATTACATGAAGTAGACAGGAAAGTGAAATGACATAAGAAAACATGTTTTGTCATTCTGTCGGTATTCCTAGAGACAACAGCTGTTGGATGCGGCAAATGTTCCTGAAGTCTCCATAATCATGGCGTTATTGAAGTGAGGACAAAAAGGGCACTAATTGCAAGGGAGCAATCTAAACGTAATAGGTTACACACCCGGGCGATGCAGCACAATGCAAACGCTAAAAAAGAGGGAAAAAAAACAAAAAAAAAACAACACTCTGTGAACAACAGTGCGCGTCGTTGCTCATTTTCAGGCAATTACCTTCCCTCCTTGTCAACAGTTTTAATAACCTCTATCATTTCCAGAAGACTTTTTGCTTCAGTTAAATAATTTCAGCTCTTTAATATGCAAATGCACCCGTTCACATGCATGGGTGAAGAGCCTTGGCTCCTTGAGATGTGTCAGTACATTGTAGAGCACCTGCACCTCGGGAAAGGCTTGATTTAATTGACACCTAATACTATTCATTATTCCACTTAGTGAGCATCTCTGTTAGTCACCTGTAGGTTTGTCTAACCCTAGCAACCATTTTATACTGGCAACAGCTACTATAAATAGACTCACTAGCCTTAACCATACTTCATCAGAGGCCCAAATATCAACAGGAAAAGCCTTCTTGCTTCTTGACTCTTTCATCATTTCAAATTATCTCATACTCTGACTGATGATCTAGAGGATTAATGCAGCAATGCTCCTACCATCCATCATCGGCTGCACCAAATCGATCTCTGTTATGATATGATTCAAACTCAGAGTTGGAACAGAGGAAGTGGAGGCTGGTATGTTGTCTGACAGGAGGAGGTAAATGTGGCTTCAAGAGTCAGATGGGTGACTGTGTTACTGAGGTCAGTTAGACTTTGACTTCTGATAGGGCTGGGCAGTGCTTAGCTCACCTCAGTGACCATGTCATCCCAAGGACCGGTGGTCAGACATAGTGTTGGTAGTCACACATACTGCTTGACCCATCCAAATAGGATATGTGTCTATCAAGCATTTATGAATTAACTGTTCCCAAGAGGTCTCACCTCTTGAGCAGGGCGGTATATGACCTCTCCCAATCCATTTTACTGCAGGACTTTGTGGTAATCAGCCTTGAATGATTAAAGTGAGCAGTGAGCGACAATCAATTCATGCAGCCTGACTTCAGACGACAGGCAGTTCTTCAGCAGGGATGACAAGGAGAAATTTCACCAGACAATGTAGCACATAGGAGAAATATATCACACCAATTAGGCATATAATCAAGAGAGATAAAGCTGAAATATAGCTGAATGAAAAAGAAATCACAAAGACCAAAAAAAGGGGGAATCTATCCAAAAGACTGGCATAGGATAGCATCTTGTCTACAAGGACATTGCTGGATGGTTTGCTGACGAGGGCCTGAGATTTCTCTCATTAGAGATGGCAACACTGAGTGCCAGACACCTTTCCCCTCAGATGGGAAGACCGCCTACTGTCTCCTCAGGAGGAAGAGCTTGCGGGCACTGAGGCGGTCTGGCCACGGCTATATGAAAGAACAGTGCTGAATTATAAATGTGTAGGAGGCCAGGGCCAGACAGTGAACACCACAGAGCTGACGGCCTGTGCCTTCTGAAGGCAGCCATCCAGGAGAGGGCTTGGACAAGAGATTAAAACGCAACTCTCGAGCCCCTTTCTACAAGAGGAAAAAGAGCAAAAATTAACAAGTTGAAAAAAAACCAAAAAAAAAAACAAGAAAGAAGTATTCAAACTCAAGAAACCTTCAGAGGGGAAAACAAGGGGGAAAAATCCAATCCAGACTTAGTGAAGAGAGATGAGGAGCCAAGATAAAGCCATACTCAGAGCCCCCCAAACTGCAATCTTCTCCTAAGCTGGAGAGTGGCAGCTGGCAGAACAGCTGGTGAATAGGATTAATGTCAGAAGAATGAAATAAAACTCAACATATGTCCGAGCCTGAGGTGTTGGGACTGAGCGTGATTGTGCCCCGATGGATGCCATGTGTACAGCTGGAAGGAGCCCCTGTGCAGCTCTCCCTACCCCACAAGGTCACTTTTAAGAAACTAGGACCATTTAATGCTTGGATAGCAAAATGAACTTTCTCTTCCCTTCCACTTTTCAGCCCTGCCCGAGCAGAAAGAGTCCGCAGAGTCAGTTAACGTTGGCGGCTACGCTCTGCTCCGAATAATTGTTTCTCGTTAAAGTTATTCAGAAAAATTAAAAAATGAAAGAAAAAAAAAGCACGCATTTAACACAGTGTATCCTAAAAGTTGTTTGCAACACAAAACCTGTTTGAAAGTCTGCCCGTAATGATGGGAAACACTGAAATAAATGAGTCTTTTCTTAGAGGTAAATAAATTAGAAGTGAAAAAAAAAAAAAAAAGAAAACATACAAATACAGAGAGAAGCGTCTTATGAAACTTCGCCGCTGATGAGGGTTTCAGTACTTGTGAAGATGAACATTAAGAGAGATATGTGGACTTAATTTTAATTTATAATTTCCATTTGATGTCGGTAATCATTAGGGCCCACACACTGTAATAAATTATAATAATTTCACACAAGAATTAAATTACTGGGTACCTTGCAGAGGAGCCATTTTTTTGTTGGATACCCTGCAATCTAACTGTCAGACATAAACTCTTCTGCTAATCAATGCTCCAAAACATTCACATTTATTCATCTATGTTAAATTAATAGAAATGTGTGGATAATTCCGCTTACTGTGATCATAGTTGCTCAAAGTGATTTACTAAATTAATGGGTGCCGGAGACTCTGCGAGGACAAAAAGAGACTAATAGGATCCACATGAATAGATTAAAATTTGCTGTGAAGCCATGTGTCGGGTATAGTCACTGAAACTTTATTTCATCATAAACGCAGGGCAACTTCGATGTGCTTCAGAGATTTCTCTGCAATATACACAGAATTTAAATGTTGCCTTGTAAGAACGATGAGATTGTGAAATTAAAAATATAACACCAGGGCAGAAATATCTAAACACTTTCTCATATGACTTTTTTTTAAAGATAGAGTAATTCATTACTAAAACATGTATAAGTTCACATTTTACAGAGAAAAGGTACTTTAAATGACACGGTAAATAAGCAGCTTTTAAATGTGCTTGGTCTGTACCTTAACACATTTCATTACTTTATTGCAGTAATGAACCATTTATATAAGTAGGAAAATAAAAAAGAGAAATATTTCAAATGAGCAACCTCTCTCCTTTGTGTTCCTTTGACTAATTAGGGGGGCATATTTGCTTTTGCTGTCTTTGACATTCTCTGTTTTCATGAAGCAGCAATTAAAGATGTTTATGGTGCCATGCAGCAAGCTCTGTTTACCAAGATGTCAGAGTTCAGCATTCACACACACACAGTCCAAAGGTCACTATTTTTAGCTGTCGACCTCCATTCTCTAACTCACACACAGCCCCTCTGAAAACAGAGCAGTGCCTCAGCAGACACACAAATCCAATGCTCAACCAAGTTTTTCCGTGGACATTACACACAATCAGATCACGAGTCAAAAAGGGAAAATGTACATGTTAAAGTGCATGCAAATATTAAAATAATAACTGTTCTTTATGATGCTCCTTATACCGAGCCTATTTTGAAACTAAATGAAAGTACTTGATCTTTTTTTTTTTTTTTTTTGATACAGAGCTAAGGAGAAGACGGAGTAGCAAGATGGCGCAGTAACCATAGTACTTCAAAAGGTTAAGAATTCCAATTTCTAGGAAGTCCTCTCACTGGCCTACAGCTAGGCGCCTCAATGCCCCATTGTTCCAAAATAGTTCTGCAACAATTGGTGCTGTATTTTCCTTTGAATCGCACCGTTCCTTTTCTCAGGGCTGTGGGGCTATATGAACTACAGCACGCTGTGCAAGAACGGAAGCATTCTGATTTCACATGAAGCTAAGATCATTTCTCCACTGTATTTTGAGAGGTCAAGAGAAAAAGAAGGAGAGCTTTGGTAAAAAAAAAAAAAAAAAATTAAATAAATAAATAGAAATTCACTGTTTATGCTCTTAGTAAAGGATCAGAGCAGGACCACTGAAGTGAGCTTCTTCCCAGGAAAGCACTCAAAACTCACCAAGAGAGGCAAGTGAAGTGCCTCGCCACCCAAATCACTAATTGCGGCATTATGATAAGTGGTGTTGGAGTTATGGAAAAAATCTCATTCCAGCCCAGCGATCATTAATTATCATCCAAACTCATAACTTCAACCTATCATTGGAACTTCATGACATGTTATGGATGACAGGGTCTTAAAGCATATTAACCACTTGACCTCTTCAGACTTAAAATTATATGGGGGGGACCACTCCCAAAGAGAGATGGCATTCGCCGAATAATTATAATCATCAGCACTCAAGCTTTGCAGTGCAATAAAACATGTTTCTATCTGTTTCTTCTGACATCTCATCTCATCTCCTGGTACATGTGACACATTATTGAACAAAAAAAAAAAAAGGAAAGCGAGAGTGAGTGAGACACGTACATCAGACACGTTCCAGACACGTACATCAAAAACCGTGTGTAAAATATTCATGCTTACTGTTAGGAGGGGAAACAATGTTAATATGCTAACAGGAGGATTCATGTAAGCTGTCATGTGTACGTGTGCAGGGGGGGGAATATGTACAGGCAGACTGTCTCACCCCCATAAAACAAGCCTGCTATGTGGCCTGAAATCATTAGCAGCTCACATGAGCTATTGGGTCATGGTGTGATTTACACTGACACTATTTTGATCCTGGTCAGATGACACCAGCTCCTTTGTCCAGTTATGTGCAGAGAATGCCTGGGAACTGAACATAGGCCAAGGACAGGGACCCCAGAGGTTACACTTAGGTTGAGTCTCCCAGTATAACCTCATACACACACACACACACGCACAAACGCATGCATGCACGTACGCACGCACGAGCACACACATGCGCGCGCACACACACGGACGCACGCACGCACGCGTGCACCACACACACATACACGTACACCCACACACAGAGACACAAAATAAATAATTAAATGAAACACATGTGCATATGTACACAAACACACACACATGAGTCTTACGTTAAGCTAGGCAGGCTCATATTTGTTCTTGTTCACCTATTTTTAATCTACATAAGGCGTTCTTTGCACATGCAGTGCTTCAGTGCACAATGATGACAGATTTAAGAGGCATTAATGGCTCTCCTGCTTTCTTGTGTGTAAGCATTTTGCCTTCGCTGTAGTGGTCCAAATAGTGTGAGGTCATACAAAACTAATTAAAATGAAAACTGTGACCATAACCCCCCCCACCCCCCCCAACCTCGCATCTCCCACCCCCAACACTTCTACTTTAACCAATCTTCAATATTCATGTTTGGAAACAGCAAAAGAAGCACCAGCCATATGCTGCGTGGTCCTTTAGGACAATGTAGTTGGCTTAAAACTTTACTCAATCGCAGCTCAAACTGAACAAGCGAGCCTGCATCAAGAGCGCTGTGAGAGCCTTGTCAACTGCATCTGAAGAGACACACCTATGTTAGTGTGAGAGGACAAACAGGCCTCTGTTTGGGCCTGGCTGTGATTTGTCTCTTTGAGACACCCATTTCCTCCTATCGGGAGCTTCCAGTGCTGTGACACAGAACTGCACAATGAGGCTGTTGTGCAGGCCCGACACACGGGGACAGAGTCAACAGCTGAGCCCAGGGAAGATGGCTCCCGGAATGCTCCGCAGCAGTTGCTACTGTTGACTAATGGGAATCTGAGAAGAGGGAAGGTGATACGGATGTGAAGAATGGCACATTGAAGAAGCAGCTGCTTGTTTTGTCATCTGAAAGGGAGAGCTCTTTTTAGACATGTTTAGAGGTCTACTGTGCTGGTCTTGAAAGCTACCTCCTACCAGCAGACGTTTCTGCAGTCTTGCCATTGTCTGCAATGCTCCTATGAAACATATAGGCAAACAAAGGCACTGAAAGTGGGGACTGCTGCCAGCATCCTTGTCTAGTTGCGGTCAGGCACCTTCAGTCTTCTCTCCGTCTGCAGTCTCTTAAATTTTCTCAGAGGATCGAGACAGAGAGAGTGGTGGGTCCGCTATCCGTTTGTAAAAGTTCACGTAAGCCTGGCATATTGCCCACTGCGCACAGCCGAAAATCTATTTAACGTCTGCTTCCCAGGGTGACAAGAGGTTTCATTGGCACAGAGCAAAGAGCAGCTTTTGATCATGTCTCCTAACAAGCGACTCCAACTCATGTCTCCTCAGCTCAAACAGCTCGATATTACCTATTCAAACAAAAGCGACAGACCAGAGGCCCTCTCCACAAAGCTGGCAGTCCATGCAGATACAAACAGACGCACACACACACACACACACACACACACAGACAGATTCTCATGCACCCACATACCTGCACTTCTTCGCATATATTAATGAAATACACAAACGTAAGGTGGTCAAAGGTGGAAAGCTAAGCTAACATTATTAAAGACCGTGTAGAGCGCAGTGGGCGAGAAGAGAGGAGAAAGAGAAGAGAAGAGAGGAGAACCACCCGACTGATGTTTGGCCAGTGTGCTCTGCCTTCGGGACTCACGAACGGAGAGAAGAAGGGGGAAGACCTAAGTGTTTGAAGCAAGCCTCAAAACTTCAGGTCTGCACCGGCCACCAGCCAAGAAATTAAAAAGGCTGGTGAGCCTCTGTCTTCATTGCATATGCATCTAGTCAAGGGCCAGTGCCACAGATCATTACAACAAAGATTTCTATTAATTAGGTGGAATAAAACAGAACCAGATGACAGGGCAGCAGGACTGCAGAGAGCAAAGCTATCCCTGCTACATTATTTCAACTGGAACCCTTTCAACCAGGTCATAAAAATGCAACTGAAATGGCAGGTGTTAAAACAGCTTTCTGCACTCAATTCTCAAGGAACCCAAGATCTGATCTGCAGATATCAACTGTAGGCACACAGAACAAGTAGACAGCGTATATCAGATTTAAAAAGGGGGGGGGGGGGGGCTCAGCAGGCCAGATACAGAAATCATAAGTATTGCTCTAAAGCTGATCTACATTTCCATCGCAAATATATTGTAGAGCACAATACACACACACACACACACATACACACACACACAAAGGGCTTAGCGCACAAGTTGAAGGAGGAGCCTGCTCACCTGCTGCTGAAATGGGCATGCTCCTATAGGGGGGCTCTAGAAATATCCGTATGCCCCACTAAGTGAGTGGGAGGCTGCAGGACCACCTCCCCTCACCCTGTTAAAGTCATCAGCAATTAGTCAATGTGCAGACCTCACAGGGATCCAGGTGTGTGTGCGTGTGTGTGTGTGTGTGTGTGTGTGTGTGTGTGTGTGTGTGTGTGTGTGTGCATGGGTCTGTTTGCATTTGTCTATGCAAGTGTATGACTGGCGCAAACAAGTAAGTGTGTGTGTGTGAGTAAAAGTGAGTGTGAATGTGTGTTTTACTGGTATGCAGTCACTCAGTTTTTCTATGGCTTGTTCTGGAGTGTGTTCTCTCAGAACATCTTGGGTTCCCACCCTGTCACATTAGCAACTGTTACTATGGACACCCAGGTCAATCTGGGGGACATAACTCACTTTCCTCGGGACAAGAATTCAGTTTCACCTGTGACTAACAGACACATTGGAATATTTTCATGCGCTTATTAAAAGTGAGTCACAGCTTTGTCTACTAACCTCAGAGGAACATAGAAGATATAAAACAAATACATTAGAAGTAAAAGGAACAATCAAAATAACAGGATGTCTATTGGTTGAAAATAACATGAAAGATCCATCTTTTAAGCATAATCTCATATTCATTTTGTTAGACTACGGTAGAAACACATTTGAATAAGAATCATTCAGTAACATTTCAAAATGTTTTCTTTTTTAACTGAGCATTTTTAACGTTAATACTCTACATTTTTGTTGCAAGTGTCTTATATCACAATAAAATCTGAAAATGTATTACTTCCTTGTTTAAAATAGTTACAGGAGTTTCTTATTGAAATTACAGACTAAGATTTTATTTTTAAATGCATAAATTGTTAAAGAGTTGACTGATCAGCAGGACATTTGAAACACCCTCTGTGTTTAAATGTACTCATGTATGTGTGTGTGTGTTTGTGTGTGTGTGTGCGCGCGCGCTTGCGTGTGTGTCTGTGTGTGTTTCTCTGTGTGTATTGGCACGAACAGTTTATAAAAACTAGAGAGAGAGGAGGAAACAGGTCTGTATTTGCTCTTTAATTGTCAGCACACTGAGCGACAGGCACGAGAACTGACTGGACCATGTAAAGCTGTCATATTGATAAACTGGGCTCTAAAAAAGAATTCGAAGATAACAAACCTTTACCATGAGTCAGAACCAATCCTGGCAATATCACACTGCTGACTAAGTTGGCAAAAGACATGTCTACTGGGGCCAGAGGAGACATATTTCTGTCAAAATTCTGTCAAAATCATCAACACTAACATTGTAGCAGCAATAGGAAAATGAGACAGAAGGCAAACGTGTGATGAGGTCTCTCCATGAAATGCCACAGTCATTATAGCTGAATAAGGTGTATCACAATTTCTGCCAGGCCTGCCTATGCCAAAATTTATATTGTAACACAATCTGTATGAAATGCAAAGATATAAAAGTGATGTTTGAAATACATAAATTGCTAGCAAATCAGGAAAGATGTGAATGAGTTCTTTAAAAAAGCAATAAAAACATATATGAATGTAAGTAAATAATGCTTATGAGGGGGATGTGCAGCTAACAGTACACTTCCATTGATTAATACTTTAGTGTGTTATATGAAACAGGCTTAATTGCTTGTGAATCAAATCAAAGTCACCTTGCCTCTTTGTAATGGGCATTTTTTTTTTAAATTCATTTTTATTTTTTTTTTCTTACTTAGGTCTGACATTTTACCTTTTGACAAGTGCTGTCTAGAGAACTCTCCATGAATAATGCATTTACAATACCCTGTAAATAAACAGTGGACACAATCGTTAGCCCTCCCGGCAACGGGGCCTAACGGAGCTTTTACAGCGAAGGTGACTATTCAGCTTAATGCAATCCTCCGTGCTGGGAGGACATTTTCATTCATTAGAGTGGTCACAAGCACTTAAAGCACTTTAAGGACCTGTTAGAGAGTGAAGAGGAGGGGGCGGTGCACAGGGAACAACTACAATCCCGCAGGGTTCAGCAAGGGAGCACCGAGATGTCCGCGGAGTTCAAAAAACTTGCAGTGCACTTCTAATATGTTTTATTCAATTAGAGAATGGTTAGCTTTGCCAATGAAGCGCATTTAATTAAGCATGGATAAAGCAAGAGGTGAGGCAGACATGGGGGGGGATACTGTATCATCCTCTGTAAGGACTTCACATCAAACACTCTCCCAAAAGAGTTTTCCTGCCAAACACAACCCAGAAACATCAGCCAATCACATTTGACTTATGTATGCATATATATAACTTTGCTGTCACATAATGACCCTGCAAATGCTCAGTTTGTGACAGTAAACTTAGATCTACTAATTACATCATTAACTCTTCTCAGTATAGAAATTAAAGTTAAAGTTAAAAATATATATTTTCAAGTACAAATAAACTGTAATGACCAGAGCTCATTTCAAGGAAGCAAAACTAAATATTGCACAGCTTAGTGCACCTCATATGATATTATCCCAGTCTCAACGTCCTGATCTTAAAGCACTTACATTGATGGAAACAGATAGCTCAAATTAAGCCTTGAAGACAACACTGATCTAGCAGCAGAGCAAAGCACATAGGATTAGGAGTCACAGTTGTTCCCTTAAAATAGGTGATATTTTTAGCCAGTCCATGCTTTGTCTCACTTAAGTCTCATCTCTAAGACAGCATATGGCTCTCAGTTGGTTAGGATTCATGCAATGGGTTAATCCTGACCTTGAAAGTTCACGTAGAGTTTCTTAAGAAAGTCACGTACTATGAATACTATGCACTGCTATATACCAATACTGTGCCTATTAATCAAAATATATTCAGTTTTAATGTAGTCTAAAAAAAAAAAAAAAAAACCCAAAGAACTGCTGCAGGAGCGGCAATCAGCTGTCCTCTGTATCACTGGAGATTTCCATTTCAGTAGTTTATCACTTCCATATTGAACTCTGTGAGCCTCTTGTCATGTTCTGTGTTGCCCACTCTGGGATGAATTTCCCTCAACAAGGGAGTGTGTTTTGATGGTGCAAGGTATCAGGCATGAGCCAGGCTGTGTCTCTATTATTAAGGAAAGATTAACACAGCTGTACACTACACTGAAGCATCCTCTCCTCTCTCCGCTAACATACGGCCCAGGATTACAAGCTGCACTTGACCATTTAAATTACTGCAGCAACCGGCCATACCAGCTGGGTCTCATTAACATTAACGCCTTCCTCCGCAGAGGTCTGAGAGGAGCACGCTGCATCTCAAAAACTCACCCAAAACCAGCAGGGAAACTAACATGAACAGACATGTCCGTACCACAGAGAAGACCTTCCCATGAACACGCTTAAACAAAAACAAAAAAAAAAAACAAAAAAAAGCCTTCCAAATTTCTAAACTGAGCACCTGATACATTAAACATATGAAAATTCTGATATCATTTTTTGCACATTATTAAGACAATATGTATGAGGATAACTGACATTCACGCTCTACTGTTTGCTCAAGCCTCCTTCCAGCATTTAAATATTTTGTTTACCCCTGGTAAAATGTAAAAGGCTATCAACAATCAGGACTGAGTACAAAGACCAGCAGCAAAATACTACAGACAAATTTTTTTTTTTTTTTGTTAAATTAAGGTCTAATTTATTCCTCTGATGAAGTGCTTAGGCTAAGAGCTCCCCAGACACCGTGAGACTCATAAGTCTCTAGGGAATGCTGTGTATGTTTGACTCTATATATTCCCTCTGCAGCACTAATTAAAAGTGGGGGAACTATTTCAGCGGCACTGTTCAATATTTGTTTTTCTGTCATCCTTCTGGTCTTCCGAGCGCTGCAGCTCAGCTGGTGGACGGGTCTGTGTGCGTATTTAACAACACTAACAAATGCTCTCATTTACACGATCAACTAAATATAGAGATGCACCAAGTCAAATCAGTTGCACCTATTATTATTATTGTTGTTGTTGTTGTTGTTGTTATTCTTATTGTGTAACTGGAGTAAAGAAATACTAGTATTAGAATATTAGGATTACATTGAGCATTAGAGGAAGCTCCAGGCATCTTGTCAAAAATGAGGCAAAAAAAGGGAAATATTTTGACTCTGTTTTGGCAGGTAGGCAGATGAATTAGTGAGATGAACAGTGTCGTCTGTGTTAAAGAATAAGAAGGTAATGTTCCTGGCATCAGGTGGCGTGTGTTTTATGGCCTGAGAGTTTGGCTTGGCACTGGAGATAGACCACACTTAAGATGAGGTCTAGTGCCACCCACTCTTTGTCACACTGGATGAGATTCAGAACAAACTGGAAATATAGCCACGTCAGTCTTCCCATGTTATTGGGATGTGTGTGTGTGTATGTGCTTGTGTTTGTGTATGTGTGTGCATGTGTGTGTGTGTGTGTGTGTGTGTCTGCGTAAATGTGTATACGTTGAAAGAAAGATTGAGAGAGGCAGTTAAGAAATTAAGAAGAAAGCACTCGTGCATGTACACACACACACACACACACACACATATATACACACATACATATATAATGTCTGAAGTACTCAGTACTCAAATATGCAGTCAAGTAAATGTATTCCGTATTCAGACATACAATGCAACACACACACACACAAGCACAAATACTAATACACATGCAGACACACGCAGACAGAGGAAAACAAACATACAAAGTAGCAAGTCTCATACCATCCTGCTCTGTCTTTGTCATCTCCTCCAGTTTCTTTTGCTTCAGTGTGTCCACCACGTCAGCCAAGCTTCCTTTGCGGCGCTCGGGTGTCCCGAATGCAGAGCTGCTCAGCAGGTCACCTCGCTCCCGGGCCCCCTCCTCAGGCTTGTGTGGAGAGGTAGAGTTATTCCGGAAGGAGTACAGGGAACATACTTTATTGCTGTCAGATTCCTGCAAAAAAACAAAAGTTTGGGAAGGGAAGGAGAATGGTGAAAAAAAAATTCTGTTTTGTTTTCCTTTTTCCATAGTTCCCTGTTTATATCCAACACACTGCTAAAGTTCTGTTAGATAAAACAAATGGATTGTAGCTGTCAAAAAAACAAAAACAACAAAAAAAAAACCCCATAAAACTCCATCTGTAGAAGGAAAGTGAATGTTATAGGTCAAATGCAGCAAGATTCACCTTACAGCAGACGGCAGTGAAACTTATCATTGTCATTTCTTTAAGTGCTCTGAGCGAGTGTCTGAATTTCAGTTGAGTGCTGTGTAATTTCTTCATTTTGAAGAGGGTGCCTACTTTTTGCTAGACCCTCCAGGCCTTCATAAATCTGTGCCCTGTCTAGAGCTGTTGTTGTTTTGTGGTCCCACCTGTGTGTGGTTTAGTGGTTAACTTGGTTTCAGTCTACAGTTGAGAACTGAGCGCTCCCTGAACAGCCAGAGATATACATGGGGCAGAAAGAGAGGTAAGAACCCCATACTGTACTCTCACATGGCTAAAACTACTGTCTGCTGCTCCACAACGTAGCAATCAAACATGTTCATCCATCTCCAGGCTCTACAGACCCAACAAAACCTAGGAGTTTTCAGAATATACCTGACAAATGAAAATTAAAAGTCAAACACTGGAGCAACAATTAGAAAAGCATTCAGACAATTACTGTGTACAAAACAGACATGATCACACAAAGGCAGAATGAGGCGAAGCAAAGCCGCAATGAAAGGAATTCCAGGAGCACGTTCTGCGGCGTGCAGAGGGAGAGAGGGAGAAACAGAAGTTGGCTAATCCGTACCAGTATGCAGAGATGAGGTGAGCTGAGAGGACTTGCGCGCTTAACATTAGGAGGATAAGTGTGGATTGAGCTTGTAAGAGGTGGTGCCTGAAGGCAGACATATGTAGTGTTATTGGGGTTGCACGTTGCTTATACGGCCGTCACAAAAAGCCAGTGGGGAGCAGGACGACACAGGGCAATCAGCTGGCACGGGCTCAGAGCGCTGCAGCCCACACAGACGCATGGCACAGCGCAGTCCAGCTATCAACACAGGCAACTCCCCCACACACTTCTCCTCTATTCTCTCACTTTCTCAACACCCTTTTCTTTCCTCTTCCTGCTCCTCAGGAATACTCATGCCTACTAGTTTTTTTGGGGGTTTTTCTTATCCCTTTTTCACACTTGTCACCAAAATTAACGGATACAAATCTAAAGGTATCTTTCCGGATAAAGATTAATCTAAAAGGGCAGGAAAACGAAAGAAAAATGTTTTATAAACTTTTGCTGTCAAACATTTGATATGTACATGAATAACAAAACAAATAATTCAAATTGAGAGTTTCAAGAACAATGAAAAAAAAAATCTATTAAACAATCAACAGCACAGAAATTTCGTTTGTGTTTAGCAGCTAAAAGAATAGAGCTTGTTGAACGAAATGAATTGCGAATATGCAAATCAACCCGCTCTCAAAGATCAAATGAATAGAATTAACTTTTCATACGGTTTTCCTCATTATATCAAGAGGAAGCTGAATGATCCTAGCACGTTGCAGCGGACAATGCGGAGAAATTCTTTGAAATGCTTTTCTAATTACGGTAATCAGAAACGTCGCTGTAATCCAATTAGGCCTCCTGGAAATAGGGACCACCTGAGTAATATTCTGGCCTGCATTTACATGTGAGACAGTTTTGAGAGGCCACCGTGTATCCATATAAAACAGGGCAAAACAAAGGAGCCATGGGTCCGGCATCCATCAGTGGGAGTTCAGTCGAAGGCTACTTCACTGCTCCTTTGGGTCTCTTTACCCGAGCCCGTCTGTCACAAACAACCACCTGCCTCCACTGCCGCATCCTACAAGTGGCTCAGCTTCTGTCGGCTCCTCTCTGCTCCTCTGTGCTCCTCACATCAAAGCATTTTCATTCTCAACCACATGTGTCAAGCTACTTCTGCCGCACACCGGCGCCCCCAACAACAACTGCCTGGATTACCTATCTGTTTTACTTGTCCGTCTGAAATAGGTTTGAAAGCTCTAGATTGAATCGTATAGTGACATTTGCAGTGCTGCTGGAGATGTGAGTGGTCTTGTTGCTGAACTGAACGGTAGGCTCATGATTGAGTATTTTTGCTGGGCTTGAGGGAACTAAGTCTGCAGGGCTCTGCTGTATTGTCCAGGCCTGGGCCAGGAGGAGGGGCAGGGTATATGGAGAACTCCCTTTTACGAGCAGCAAACAATGAGTGCCTGTCAAGCCTGCGTCTGGGCTCACAGCCTCCTGGGCTAGTGAAAGCGCTGGAGCAAGGGAGAGGAAAAGCCTCAGGAGCCATCTCAGTCCCACACTTATACTTTCTCTCAAGGACTTTTCTCTCTCATTGTCTTTCTATTTATAGATTCATAAAATCTGTCTGACGTGAAATGCAATTCAATACTTTGTTCTCCTCGACTTTTACAGTCTGGGGAATCTCCAGGCACTTGTGAGGGCTTAAACTTCAAAGACAAGTGCTTGGCAAAACGCAAGGTCTTAAGTCTTCATTGAAATTGTTCCAGGGGCTGTGTTCTGACCGTGTCCTTGGGACGAGAATTCCTCTCTGCTGGGGTGCAGCGATTCAACAGCGCCTGTTCACTGGGTGCTCATTGTGTGTGTGTGTGCATGTATGTGTGTGTGTGTGTGTGTGAGAGAGAGAGAGAGAGATAGAGAGAGAGGGAGAAAGAGTGAAAGAGTGAAAGAGAGGAGACAGTAGCATATGCGTTCAGGCTTATTATTTTCAGCCCATTAAAGGTTTCATTATAGTTTTCTATGCAAATAGGCAAAAGAGAGGAGTCACAAACAGAGTCAGTGACCAACAAGTTATCACTCGTCAGATGGGTGTAATGAAGCTGCATGCAGGGCAGTAATCCTGCAGTGAATACAGAAAGCAGTGTACAAGTCCTGTATCCTGTCAATCCATCATTAGATTAGATAGGTGTAGTCTCTCACCATGCGCTGCTGGGCTGACACCAGGTTGTCCCAGTCGGACTCGGGCGGGACACCGCTGATTGGCTGGAGCTCCTCGGGGTGAGGTTTGTTGTGCAGCAGGTTGTGTCGGGGCAGCTGGGGGGCGGCCAGGGGGTCTGCACTTTCCTCTTTCTCCCAGGACAGATGGTCCTGACTCACAGCATCCTCTGCATCAGGGGCAGAGCCAAATGGAGAGGTGGCTTGCTTGGAAGACATTATTCTGCTGAGGAATGCAACACAGTCACAGGTCAGTATGCCACAAGACGTTTCCAAAGACACACAAATACACACTCACACATACATACACAGACACACATACACACACACATATACACACACAGACAATTTTTTTTTTTTTTGCATTGTCTGTGCACAAGTGTAAATGTGTGTGTGTGTGTGTGTGTGTGTGTGTCTTTGTTTTTGTTTTGTTTTTGGGTTTTTTTTCGAAGAAGGTGACGGATGTCTTTTAACAGTGCCCATTCCACACATGGACTTGGAGAGCATCCTGGACCAAGATCCCATCTAACCCTTGGTCTGGACGAAAATCAAAGATGAGGAGATCCTATCAGTGTCTATACGCATGGCTGGGGAGAGAACGGGTGCTGGGGTCCCTCTTAATCCTTTGTTTAATGTAAATGGCCATGCTGAGCCAGGCCTGGAGCTGTGCCTACTGCCCAATCCCCCACCCAACACATGATTACAGCACTAAGAGGGTTACCATACTATATAACACACTCTCATTAAAGAGCTAATGCAGCCTCCGCACTAAGCCCAATCTCACTCAGACACTTATAATGGCCAAATGAATGCCAGAAGTGCCAATTCCCACATAATGGAGAAAACATTGTATAATATTGTTTTTCTGCTCTTGATATGGAATAAGTAACTCGAGTTACAAGACAGAAGATCCATTGAAAAGTGTTTTTTATGAAAATTCATTGTGAACGTTTACTCAGAAGTGTTGATCTCAAAACAACGCGATCATTTCAGGCTATATACATCGAAGCAAGCTTTCTCTTTTTTTCCCCCTGTCGACAAATTGGAAAATCATTAACTTTTTAGCACTACAGTATTTCTTTGGGCAAATAAATCCTGATTAAAGAGCTTGAAAATCAGAGCCAGGCAGTGGAAGACAAAATTTACAAACTGTCACAGGCTTTCATGAATATTGCAGTGAAGAGTGCGCTTGACATATCAGGTGCAAAGAAAACTAATGAAGTTAATTCCAATTTAAATAGCATTTTTACGGGGTAACCCATGCCTCAGATAGGATTTTACAGCTAATTCCACTCTTCTCACAATTAATGAAGCTGCTCTCATGCTGTTCGCTACAATGAGTGAAATTAATATGCAGTCAGCTAATCTAATTAAGCACTTGGTATAAATAAGTGAATCGTATGGCTTTCCCACTGATCTGAAGTGCTGAAGATGAGCCAGTGTGTATTTAGTCCTAATCCTCCTTTTCCTCTACAAATCTAACAATGAAAGTATCATGTCAGGAACCAACACTCTGGGGTATCTCTAATTAGGGGGGCTAGTCTTCACTGCTGATCTTATAAAGCCACGCTTCTCATTCTTACACTGCTGTCCTGGACGACTAGACCTGTCTTATGCCCTGGCTGGACCACGCGACCGGCTCCATCGGCATGGAAACAGGTCACGGGCATTCTAGGTCAAGGGCTGTAGCACGTTAATGTCCTTCGACTGCCCACTGAGACTGCTGGGAGATAGACAGAGGCAGGCTGGGTAATGAAGGCAGCCCGAGGTGTTCCAGACTCCATATCCCAACTCTGCCAAGTTTACAGCATGGGGTTCATCGGGGGATGAAAACAAATTTGACACAAGGAGAGATTATTTTAACACCAAACTGTGAGTTAATCTGCTCACGTGTGCACAGAGTCCACAATCCTCGTACATGAAGGATGTGGGGGTTACGTGGTGCTGTCAGGTCCAATAGTACTCAGATGTTTCTAAAGAGTGACTGCTTCATTTGAAATTGTGCCATCCAATAGCACACGTCACTGGGCACTAAGCTATGTGCACTCTGAATTGTTAAAAACTGTTCATTAAGCAACAATGTCATTCAGACATGGGTCTGGTATACTGAACAATAAAAGACCGTCCTATAATATACACTTTAGCACACAAGTGTATCACGCAGCAAAACACACACACACACACACACACACACACACACACACACACATGCAGTCATAGATCACTTTTGTAGCTGTGAGCAGAGAAGGACAATAGGACCAATAGAAGTTAATCAAGCTGGCCACCACAGCTGTGCAAACACAGTGTCACTTAGTGGAGGGAAGGAACTAGGGACCTCATCTGGTTTGTGTGCTATTTTCTTAAGCAAGTCCGGGCCCTCAATTTTAATCAGCCAATAAATTGTTTCCTGTAATTATATCAAATAGAGTATGATCTTGAAATTGGGAGTGTTAATTGAAAATCAAAATTCAGAGCAAAGTTCAGAGCACACAGACTGAGTGTGATGGTGCTCTGGGGGAGTGAGGGGGCTGCAGCAGGAGAAAGAGGAGGAGGAGGAGGAGGAGGTGGGGTGACGTGCGGAGATGGCAAGAGAGATTGGAGATACTATCCATTTTTTATTCATGGATCCAAAGGTTCCTGACTTCCAGTACAACAAGCAGTGTCTTCAATGGAGTGCGAGTGAAACAAAGCACTTCTTTTGTATTACACAGTAAATCAAGTGGTATTATTTTACCTCTAAAATATTCAGTCTCTCAGGCACTTTTCCTCCAGTCTCTAGCCATCAGTCAAACTGCTGAGGCATGAGAGGGGCTGCAGAGAGACTGAACACGGCTGACTCCAGCCTCCTGGAACATGTGTCTACAGCAATCTTGTTAGAAAATGCAACAGATCTGTGCCAGGCTCCGTAACAGTATTTGTCAGCTGGAGTTAATAATTTATTACGAGAGCTGGGAGGGCTGCACTGCTTGTGTGCACAGCTAAGGAGTGGAGAGAGAGTGGGGTAAGTCTGCCTCTCCCTGTCCCCTCCACCCATTTACACTGCATGCACAAAAAAAACAAAACCCTCTGATTCACACTAGATTGGCCTCTGCACCACCAATGAGATATCGTTACAAAAATTAAAGAACATGTGCATCATCTCTCTGACGACAAAACGAAAGCAGGCGGTACGTATATTTCTCGAAGTCTGTCAGGAAAAGTCAGTCTGTTTAAATCACTTCAAAATCATTTACTCTCAGTCTCTTGCCGTGTTCAGTAGTAGGACAAGAGTGTGTATGGTTAAGAGGTAAGAGTGGGAGAGAACTCCCACTAAACATGTGAAATATTACAGCACCAGAAACATAATCGCATTTTATCAAATGAAATCCTGTTTTACACACGGAGCCCATGAGTGCTTCACAGGGAGAAAAAAAGAAGAAGCCACAAACACAACAGCGTCGTATATGCCTGACTTGAGTGTATTCTGCACTGCAGCATTTTCTATATTCTGATTAATAATTCAATCTGTTTCTCTAGTAAATAAGTCCAATACATGCATGTGTGCATATTAAGCAGAGAATATATCACAGGCTGAAGTGGCCTCATATGAATTCCTGACAAGCCCTTGCCGCTCACGCTTGATTACACAATAACAATGGACAGCTAACAAACCAAACTAATCAATAAGAGCATAAAACTCAGCTTGTCTTTTTCCAGTCAAAGCCCCCCATGTCTTTCAGTAGGGAAAGAAAAAAAAAAAAGGAAAAGACCTACGTATATCTGACATTATTGCTCTGCGTTTACTGGGATTAAGAGCGAAGTTCCTAAAGCAGAGGCTCATATGGCCTGGAATGCTTTGACTCATGAATTGTTGCCACTGATAATGTTTCATCACGCACCAGTCTCTGTTTAATTGGTTAGCATTAGAAGCCCCCACATTGCTGTGCCATAAAGGTCTTGTGACTGGGGCCATGTGTCTGTGGATATCCCGTTTCCCTCTCTATCGTAACAAGCGCTGACTCCCAGCCCGCTGCCTCTGCTCTTTCACACCACTGACCTTTTATAGACAATAGTGATAAGTTAGCGTACACCGTTTCTTTACCCCTCTCCCAACTTAGTACAGGACCAGCAAAATTACAAGACACGTCAGGAAGACAAGATTAAGGCCCTCTCTTTCTGAAATATCACCAACAAAATGTACTGCAAAAGAAATAGTCAAATAATATTTAAAAAAAAAAGGGCCGAACAAGAGAGTCATTGTTTCAGGACCTAACAAAGGGAAAGCTGAAAATGGTAAAAGCTATTTTATGACGGAGTTTCAACTTTCCGTTGGTGATGGAACACATAAACGCATGCACATAAACGTTCACACATACATACACTTGAATACACACGTAAAATACAAAGGAAGATTGAAATAAATTTTGTCCAAGATTTGATTACTGAGCAACCCAAAAAAGAGACAGAAAATCATTTCAAGTTGTACTGACTTACATTATCAACTAATGCAGGTCAAAGGATATAATCGTTAAATACATATATAAGCACTTTTTTTCAGTAATTTTCATGTAACATCAGTGACTAAGATTTGCTTTATTGTAAAAAATAAAAACGGGGTAGAAATAAGAAATGTCAGCACTTAATACATAACGCTGCAGAAAGCACAACTAATGAACAGAGGTTGGAGGGGGAGTGAAAACAGATTGAGGAAAATTAATATCGTCTCCAGTGAGTAACTCAACCAATAGCACAGTCACGCATCTTGATGAAAAGAAAAAGGTAAGTCTCATAAAACTTAAAAATGAGGTGCTATTTAAAATGGGCTTAAAATGGTAAGCCTCCCTTTAAAATACGTTTTATCTCATACAATTCAATGTTACCTTAGCAACTACTTTGAACCGCAGTTCAAATAAATTGTGGTTAAAATATTCTGCACAAAGCGAAATTGTCAAGACGCAGTACTGGTAGCATTTTTACAGCATCAATCAACATTTTAATAATTATATATAATTTAGCCGCCAAAGAGTGGAGCATGCATACAAAAACACAGCATCCACCTGAAGAAAATGTTACGCGTAAGTACGCAAAAGAAAGCTGCAAAGAAAAAAGGCGGATCTGGATCTGCAGAGAGTGAGAAGCGGAGTGGGAGCTGGTGACTAAAGGAGTCAGGGAACCCCCGTGTTCTCACAGGTGACGAGGCAGGAACCTCCTCAGGGTCCTAACCCAGGGTAAGGTGCCAACGTTACCTGACAGCCCTCGGCTGGAAAATTACTCTCACAACCAGCGCCGTTTAGCACAATTAAATTATCACCTTCCATTGTGACTGAGCAGATTGCCCATACATAATCATCCCAGAGAGAGAAAAAGACAGAAAGAGAAAAAGAGAGTGAGAGAGAGCGAGAAAGAGAGCGAGAGAGAGAGCGAGAGAGAGAGAGAGAGGGGAGTCAACAGAGTCCTGTCTATTCCTCAAAACAGCTACTCCCCAGTAGCCAGCGAATGTGTAAATGAAAATCAATAGAGAGGTACTCCTTATTCCCCCACACTTTGCACTTCCAAATGGAAGCACGGCAATGAGAGAATGGCACAAGCTCAGCACACACACGTGCACACACACACACACACAGAATGACATGTGAATTCATCAAAAACCGTTAATGGCACATCTTGTTCTCCTCCTATCTCCTGCTTTAAACAAATTCTTATTACCTGTCAGAGTATTTCAGGGAAATATACCTGTTCTGTAAATATCTGAGACTACTTTTTTTCTTTAGAAAAGCGACTTAAATCAGAATTAACAAATAATTTTACTCAATAATACATTTTTCTGTTTTTGCATTGCTCACTGGCCATCATATCAGAAGACAGAAAAAAAAGAAAAACTTGGTATGAAACTGAAATGAGCAAAGCAATTATGAATAATGGCGCTGAAAGGTTTGAAAAATACCTACACTCTAAATATGTCACAGGAGTGTAGTCAAGATTAATTTGTTTAAATTGTTCCTCTATAAATGAAGACCCTCAAAAAAGTCTACTCAATTATAACAACACTCAAGTATCTCTTTTTTTTGCATGCACAATTTCACTTCAAACTAGCAGCAGTTTGTACAGCTAAAAAGCACACTCAGAAGACATCTAAACAGGACAAATTACACCAGCCACTTCCAAAATGCTCTTCACTTATGCCGCAGAGGACAGTGAATTACTTTACGTAGTGGATTATTAGAGAAAGTATCCAGTTAGTGGGTCTGCCTGTATTTTACTCTATAAGACTGCTGGTTGAGCTGACCATACCTCACACACTGGGTTGTTTCTAAAAGGAATGTGTGTGTGTGTGTGTGTGTGTGTGTGTGTGTGTGTGTGTTGTGCGCGCGCATGTGTGTGTGTGTGTGTGTGTGTATGTGTATGTGCGTGTGGGTGTTTGTGTGGGTGTGTGTGTGTGTGTGTGTGTGTGTGTGTGTGTGTGTGTGTGTGTGTGTGTGTGTAAGCTGAGGTGCTCGTCTAGCAGGTACAGGTCAATAAACACTCACATACTGAGCCCGTCTAGCTGCTCAGCCACTGGCCCTCTTCTCTCTCCACCAGCCTCCGCTTCAGAGCTGGATGGCATTCCACTCCCTCAGATCCCAGAGCGTAGACAGGAGAGCATATACACAGGCACAAACACACACGCACTCGGGCCAAGCGTCCCAGCCACAGCAGAGCGTCTCAGCACACATCCAGTGGGGGAAGCCACGCCGCCACACACGCTACACACGGAGCAAAACAACGAGGAACCGCTCAGCTCTGCCTCTCGCTCTTCCAGCCAAGGCAGATTCGGAGACAAGAAACACTGCCTGTTGTTTTCTCTCTCTCTCTCTCTCCCTCTCTCTCTCTCTCTCTCCCTCTCTCTCTCTCCCTCCTGTTTTTCTCTCTCTCTCACTGAACGTGAAGAAGTCTGGGCCTTCTGGGGGATGCAGTTCCCAAAGTGCCTTCTGTCACTGCCGCTGCAGTTAAGCAAACTTTACAGCCAGTCAAGCCATCAACCAACACAGCCTATTTGCTGAGCAACAGTGGAGCTTTGTGGTTTGCCTAACAGTTGACAGTAAGTTATGAGCCCTTTGTGAGCGCAGGGGAAGGAAAACAGAGATCGGAATTTGGCAGGAAAATATAATACAGAATTCTCCAGTCTGTGGAACCTGAATTTTTTGGTGGAAACAATCAAGCATTGTTGGGGGAAAGAAAAGCAACTCTGACAGATGAAATATAGTGGGGGCCCCTTTTAGGAAAACAGTAAACAAAGCACCATTCAGACCAGGTCCTTTCTGTCATTTATAAAGATAGTTTCTTCAGAGCAGTTGCAAGTTTACAGCAAAGACTTCAGATTCAACAAATCAAGTGTAAAATCTCCCACAGTTCCTTCTAAGGCCGACTGTAGAGAGAGGAGAATGCCAAAGAGAGGTGGTTGAGGGGAGGAGGGGGTATCACAAGTCCCTCTGTTTCTTAGAGAGATACAATGAGTATATAGGAGATGGAGAAAGGGAGGGGGAAGAGAGAAGAAAAGGGAAAGAACAGGGGGCCCTGAAAAAATCTCAGAGGGACTCGCCAAAAAAGCAAGAACAATGGCTAATTATGAGGGAGTAATTTTGCCACGACAGGAATGAAGAGGGACACTGAAGACACTGAATGGATTATGAAAGCAAAGGGCTATTCTGGTAGAGTGCCGGGAGAGCTGTGCCTCAGTCTTCAGCCTAGACCTCATGAGGTCATCATTGGCAGCCAGTGCCCAGAAAACTTGGGCTGGTACAACTGCCGTTAGGACATCTGGAATGTCGGCACACAGTGGTCCACTTTCTCCCCGACTATCCTAATTTCTTTCTTCTCCAAAAATAGGAAGCTTCGCCAGTGCTGGTCACCCAAATTGGAAAATTTGCAGCGTCTAATGAAAAGAAAAGCAGTTTTGTTCCCTTTCATTCTCATCTCATAAATGGATTTCTGTGGGGGAGAAAATTGAGGAAATTACCTTCAACGCTGCTTTGATTAAGCTGCTCTATTCTTGGGTTTTGGTGGACAACAGCTCATTAGTTACTGTTAGTCTACCCCCTAATTCTTATGAACTCCTTTTTTTTTTTTTTTTTCATTTTTACATTACATCTTGGTTTTTTTTTTTTGCTTTTGTTTTTCCTTCTCTCTCACCATGTCTTATTTTCCTTCAGGATGATTCACGCACATAAGAACATGCACAGCACAAAAAAAATTATATTTGTCAAGTAGGGACTTTCTCTGGATTATTACTCTTATGGGATATGGAGGAGTATATGGGAGAGGAGCGAGGAGTCAAAGATGTAGTCTGAAAGTGGCTACGTTTCATGTGACACGTCAATCGGAAAATCAAAACAGGGATAGTTCATTTGCTCCACCCAGATGAGGCCATGTACGAGGGCCTGATTAACTGAGGGTCAGGCAGGCCACACCTCAAAGATTTATGATTAAGCTTTATTATGTTGGGAAACTGACATTGATTGCTGATTTAAACCCCTGAAACCCATTCATTTGCCGATGTTGAATGGAAAGCATGGTCAACAGTGTGTGGCCGTGTGACAGGTTGTGAGAAGGGGTTGAATAAAAGCACTAAATGAATGCCTGGCACCATGTCTGTTTGGAAGTGGTTAAAAGTTATCCCAGAGATTGACAGCTGATACAAAAAAAGAGAGAAGCAAGACCAGCAGTCCTGCCATTGATCTGAGTAATTGCCTTAAAATTTGATTCACAGAAGACATGTAACAGCCCTTTTTTAGCAATGCTAAGATGGTTTCACTCGCTGAGTGGGGCTGGAATACTACTAAAAGTGAATGTGAAACATGGCCTAATAAAATGAGTGAGCTGACAGACATGGTTGAAAAAAAAAAAAAAAAAAAAAAAAAAGTGTAGAATATCCAGTCCGGAGAGCAAGCGCATTACTGAATCAGCCGCTGACTGATAGAGAAAATGTCTCACCAACGTGTCTGACCACTTATTTTTGAGCTCTCACTCTTACCAACTTTCAGCTTAGACATAAAACGGCAAAGTCGCCTCTTAAAAATGTTCTCAACAAACTGGAAAATATGTGCCACTTGAGTCGGCAGAATAAAAAAAAAAAAAGAAAGGGGTTTGTGAAAGGCAGTTCTCCTCCCTCACACTGTGGTGGTAGCAAGTGTGTAAAAACGCGAAACTTCTGTTCTTTTCAGTCATGTAAACTTCATTGGAGCCAAAGGCAGCTTCTAGTCAGAAGTATTCATCTTGACTAACACCTTCGTCTGTGACTTTTTAAAAAAAAAAAAAAAAAAAAAATGTTGTCCTTCTGTGTTTCATTTTTTCCTTTCCTGGCAAACACAGATGCATGCATCATGACAGGCTTTCAGAATGAAATCATTAACTAAATTGCTTTCTTAAAAAAACCGCAAGTGTGTGACAAGGTTTTTGTATCTGTCTCTGGCGAGCACTCCGCAGCCTCTCTGGTTGCCATGCATGCTCTGCTCAGGCTCTGCTCCAGCTCTGTTGTGGTTCTCCGTCACCACAGCCGTCCTGCTCCATGCGGCCGGGCTCGGAGCTGCGGCTCGCGCAGGCCAATATGAAATAATCGGGTAATCTCAAACTGCTCCTCCATTTTACTCAGCTCCGACTTACACAAAGAGGCTTTTGTGTCTGTGCGCTCCAAGACGGCTGTGTAGATCAACATCACTGAATCAATCAAAAGCATATTAAACAAACAGAAGTTTCATTCTGGGGTGAACCATATAAAAATGGAGTCTAAAGGGAGAGCTACCGAACGCTGCACAGATCAACATTCACATCTGTATGGAATAAAACGCAATCATTACCGATACACTGACGTTTCAAAGCATTCTTTTTTTAAAATCTGCTACTGTAGATTATAATAATCAGACTATAAGTAACGTGTTAGGTTTTCAAACAAAGAAAGGAATAAAATTGAAAACTATTTTCCAGACATCAAAATAATTATATTGTTTCACTAGAGAATGGACACTGGCACACTCGAAAAAGATGAATTATTCAAAAAAAGAAAAGAGCATCTCGTAACGGTGTGTGTATCTGACTCAAATAGACTTAAATAAGCAAAGTAAACACAGAAAGGTAAACAGCTAGTGAAGGCCAGACAAATATTTGATAAGTGGATAGGGATTGTGGCAGTGCTGGATGCGTGGCTTAGGTTCTCCCCATGGCCCCAATTCTACCCCTCCTCTGTCCCCCTCCCTCTCTCCTTCTCTCTCTCTCTCTCTCTCTCTCTCTGTTTTCTTTCTCTTGCTCTCTGTCGCTCTCTCTCTCTGTTTCTCTCTCTCTGTCTCTCTCTCTCTCTCTCTCTCTCTCTCTCTCATTCTTTCCCTCTGTCGCTCTCCCGCTCTCCCCCGTCCCCCTCTTTCAACACAAGGTAGCAGATGTGTCTTTCACAGCCTGCGGAGTTGCAACCAATCTGCAAACAATAGCTGAGGCCTGGCAAAGGTCGCCTTTCGCAACCCACCCCTTATCAAGAACCTGAAAACACAGAGACCACGCAGCAAGCCCATGCCCATCATACAGTGTCCTCAGCCCAGTGCACCAGCAGTGTGTGTGTGTGTGTGTGTGTGTGTGTGTATGCGCTCCACTACAATGTTACTTGAATTTTCTAATAAGCCCATTACACAAGTTTAAGCCACCTCTTTGACCTCCTGTTAAGCTAACAGTTGGTGTAAACAAGTACAATCCTATTAACCTAATAATATACATGGAGCGAACTCCACTAGCCAGTGGTCCAAGGCGTTAAAGCCCTTTCTGAGTCTTAAATACCACACCCAGGCCTGACCGAGAAACAGAAAGTGCCAAGGCCTCTGATCCAAGTTCCTTTGTGTTCTCAAACAAGGTCAGAAGTTAATCCCATGTTGCTGTTAAGTCTCAGCTTTGCAGAGTTCAGAAGTGTACAGTGTAAAACTACTTGCATTTTGGTTTCTTCTCAAAATGACTGCTACTTAAACATTTAAGTGAGCAAGAGTAGACTGTGAAAAGAAATTAGTCGGAAGCAAGATCTCAGCTTTTAAATAATGTATTTTAGAATTACCAATGACAAGAACTTATACTGACAACAACACATAAGAGAGACACCATGATGGAAAGCAGTGCTTACCTAAAGTAAGCACTCACGACAGATTTCATAATTACACTTGACGAGCTTGTTTCATTTATTGTTGTAGCACTTCAATTTCTAAATGTTCTCTTCATCAAACACAGGGAAAACAAATGGATACATCATTTATGAATAAAACTTCTAAGTGTTTTCACTTCAGATCAAGACGTATATTATTCATAAATATACTGAATTTTAAAGGCACCAAACAACATGTTATTCAACTATATGAAAGCATTATGTCAGCAGATGGTCTTACTGTTTATTTCGGTGTCACCTTGACAACAAATAGAGACAGTTTTAGGGTAAATATTTAACGGGCAGCCATTTAGGCAGATACAATGCAATGTGTGCGAGGAATGCAAGCGTGCCACAAAACACTCCCTTAAGGAGTCATTTCTAAGGTTCTGATGAATAAATAAACTGTACAGAGTGGTACACGTGTCCTCTCCTGCATAAACACTATGTGTTCATACACGCTGACATAGATGTGTGTGTGTGTGTGTGTGTGTGTGTGTGTGTGTGTGTGTGTGTGGGTGGGTGGGTGTGCGTGTGCGTGTGTGTGGGTGGGTGTGTGTGAGTGTGCGTGTGTGTGTGTGTGTGTGTGTGTGTGCATTCCTCAGGCTTATTTGGCACTAGTGTTTCAGTGCTTAAGGCATACATGTGTATTTCAGTGAGTATAACTGCTGCTCATTTAGTGTGAGGACCTCCCTGGGGGGCAGAGATTCCCTTTTTGTGTCCGGGTGTTTCTAAAATCCATCCCACACACGTCAGCAGTGTGGCAGTCCAGGAACAGGGCCGTCTGCTATAAATGGCAGCTCCACGGCTGAAGCTAAAAATACAGAGGGCTTTTCTGGAAGAGAATCCTGAATTAAACACAACAGGAGCCAAACACTAACTCTAAAGTGCTTTTCCTCCGGCTGTGTTTAAAAAACGTACTTCAAAAGCTCTTTAAAACCTTGCTTTTTAAATTTTCCAAAATTAAGATACCCCAAAATTTTTATTCAGTCATTCAGTGCCTTTCTCAGACTGGCCTTAGCATCTGAAATATTGCATCATGAACAAAGGAGTCGAATGTAGCTATGACTTCTTAAAGCTGAAGTGTACGGAGAGCTGCTCAAAGCATGTGGGTCGTTGGGGGGTGGGGCGGGGGTGGGGGGTGGGGGGGGGGGGTTGAGACAGCTGAAGCTCAGAAGGTGAGCAGTGCAGTGATTATAGAGTGGACCCAGAGGCCAGGGCTTACCTCACGCTGGCATCTTTCACAGGCGCAGCTCTGTCTAGCACTCTGCTCAACCCCTCTATAGTCAAAATGTCCCAACTGCCCTCAGTCCCGACCCTGTGACTAAGACATGCTTCCCTTTCCCTCCCTCCCTCCGTGGGAGAGAAGTTCTGGGATTGCATCACAACGTTGGCCATGTCAATACAGCCGTCATGGACAGTGGGGGAAAATACTTCATGTTGAGTAATTCATAAACACCCTGTGCTTCTGCCAGGATAGATCTCAAAACTGTTTATGATGAAGGTAGTCAACGTGGGCATAACCTCCACCCACTCTACAGGGCCTGGCCTTAAAAAAAAAACTGCGTCCAACAGCTGCAACCCACGTCCAGCTACGTTAGCCTGTTAGCCTGCGTATGGAGAAGCAAGGCTTTCATAATGGGACTGTGTGAATCTTAATTGAGTTCCTTCTTAGTGGTTGCTATTATCCCTGACTAATGGCATACACTGGCCCTCTCTCATTATGAGAGTGGGTCTTCAGCAGGCCTCTTGTTTGATACAGTTAGACTTAATGCACTATGAACAGCTCACTCAGAGTCATCAGTGATCTGCATATTCAATAACTTCCGTAATTACATGCGCAATTCATCAGATCCTATCTGATTGCAGGGGAAGAGGAAAAAATGAGGAGCAGAGAGGTCTAATTCCTGGAGGACACAAGTCTAATCACAAAACTAACATGATAATTGAAATCTAAATTGAAAGGCTTGGTTCGCAACAAGAGTGTGTCAGGCAGAGAGTGCGGAAGTACTTGTGGCTAAAGAGCAAGAGAGACTGAGGGACAGAAACAGAGAAAGAAAGGATGCTGAAGGAACAAGGAGGGATGGGACTGCTGAAAGACAAACTGAAAGACCCGTGAGTCATTGCTGGGTAGTTTTCTCAGACATCTCTGTGCTTCAGCACTGCGTGTTGACGAGGCCCTAGTTAGCCATACCATGGCAACCAAGATCACATTAACATGAGGTGGATCCTATTCATATACTGGCTGGCCTTTATATGTTGAAAGCAGCCTACACCACTGTACTAAACCCACTCATACTTGTCAGGTCTTCTGTCTTTGCAAAGAGGATGGGGCAGGGCACACTAAGAGTAGTAGTGCAGTGGAAGACCCCAGTCCTTCTAAGACTTTAACCAGGTCTTCATAGTCTTCAAGGTCTTCAAGAGTAAAAACATGTAACTGAGCTCAAGAATAGAGCCTTTCTAGATGGCTTTTTGATGTGAATAGCTTCAGTTACATCAACTGGCTTCCTGTTTTTAGAAAGTGAGATGACTGGTCAACACATCTTGCATAACATGTCTATTGTTTAGTTTATGTACAGACATTTAGTACATTATACAAGACTAAAAAGTCCTCAGTTCACCTCCTCAGGAGTTATTCGTGGATCCTTTTTTTTTTTTTTTAAATGAGGAACTAAGCAAATTAAAGATAAAATGAGAGGATGAACATGTGTTCTGTCGGAGGAAAAAACATTCATATTTTCCTGAATGAAAAAAAAACAGCTTTTGTTGAGCATGGCTAAACACCTGTGTTTAAGCAGCTCGACAGAGGCCAGTCCTTGTGTTTTCTTAACTGAGAACTGTTTTTCCTGCTAAGACGCTCTATCAAATTAAAGATAATCATATCAACAATCTCCTTTCAGACATGCAGCTGAGGATGACTTTGTAAAGAATTTTTCTGGATTTTTTCTTGGGGGAGGGAGAAATGCCCTAAATTTCCAGACCATTTTATTCTCAAGACTCAAGACATTTGTTGCAGTATGTATATCAGAATTCTACTGAGAAGCTGAAGGTAAAATGTAAAAAAAAAAAAAAAAAAAAAAATTAAAAAAAGCATCTCTGTCCAGCTCCTCAATCTCCCTGTAAAACCACATACCCCATCACTCCCCCCATCTGCAGACCTCAATAACGCATAATTAGTAATGCCAAATTCATTAACCCGTACTGCTGTTTCAGTGGCCCAAACCATAAATTAGCTTAATGTGTGCAGACATATTCCACTTGTAATAAGGCACATAAAACATTAGGAGGAACACATAGGACCGTAGATTGACAATAACTCAGACAAACCATATTGTCACTGACAGAGTTTTAGTGGCTCTTTTTTTTAAGGTTAGCTAAATTATTTTTTTTTTCTTCTCCCTTTTTCTTTTTTCTTTCTTTTTTTCCTTTTTTGCTTGTCGTACTCCCTTTTTTTTCTTTTTTAAAGGACCATAGCCAACAAGGAGCAATGAGATTACATATAATGACTCAATAAGACATTGTTTAAATGAGTAAACTACTGAATTTGATCATCCAGTTTTCCCATTTAATTTTACTGTAACCAGCTATCTCCCCTACCATTTTGTTTGATGTTATTAGGTCATGGAGCATGTGAGGACATAAATATTTTCATAGGGGAAAAAAAGCCACATAAAGAAAACGTGAGGCTCTGAAATACTTTTGTACGTGCTTATATTGTACATTACGATTTACCAAAAGAAACAAAAGAAAGCTTGAATCTACAGACAGCTTTGTTATCAGAGTGGAGTGTGAGATGCCAGAAACATACAGAAGAGTGCAGAGAGCCATTTTCTCCCTTCCCTCCCTAACCAGCTCAGGGAACGGGAATGGGAATGGCTGGAGGCAGTCCAAACAACATCTGACAGCTCCTTCTAATTGGAGAAGTTATTTTTCTTCCAGATCTCTGGCATAAATCTAGTTTGTGTTTATTTAGAGTCAGTTAGGAACAAGTAGGTTTTGGCCGTATAGCACGTTTTCCCTTTCGCTAAACTGCGTTACTCCCCATACCCCCCCCCCCCTTTTTTTTCTCTTTCTTCTCCTGCGAGTTGAAAGAAGAGACAAGCTGAAGGTTCCATGTGTGCCACGACTGTGATGAACAAATGGGAGCCCAAAACAAACTGCTATTGTAAAAGAGGACAATGACCTTTGCTGTCCTTGGATTACGTTGTGACCTTTCATCTCTCCTATCCCCCAGTGGTCTTGCCTAACAACTCGGACCAAAGAGCCTATTAGGCCAGGATTCCACTTTGTTGTTAAAAAGGGTCTTGTCCTTTCAGAACACTCGCTTTCTCTCTTTCTATTTTTTCAAGCCAAGGTGGTGGAGAAACACAAGTCCATTGTTCCCTCGCAGATGGAAGTTGGAGTTACTACGGCAACAGCTCTAATCCCCCTTTTTACCACCTTTCTTCATATTATTGGCCTATCAAGTGCTACCTTTTAACTCAGGAGCTCAAGGGCCAGTAGCAGAGCTCCCTAGCCTTAATTAGCTATGATTCTGGCCGCACAGACAACATGATGAGCTAATCGAAATTTGCAAAATAATGACGTACTGTGAGCAACTATTCCTTCTCTTGAGGCCTAGTCTAAGAATAACAATAATGAGCCCATTATTGAGGATCGGACATTAAAATGCTGCCCTGCCACCAAAACAGAGAGCGTAATTGTTCTGGTGTTGTCCACACAATCAACAACCTATTGTCGTGGGCTTGAAAAATAAAGGAGCAGAGAATGGGTGCCATGATGATTGGTCTGTGCTGCCATGCTGGCCCATACAGAATTGTCTGCCGAGAAGGTCCTTGATAGACTGCAGATTTGGTGAAAGGGGTGTGGATGAAGACAACTGTCTGGCTTTTTAAAAAAATGTTCTTTTCCCTTTTTGTCCTTCTCTCGCCGCTCAAATAACCACTGATCCGCATTAGCCCAGCACCATTCATATGGTGAATGGGCTGAGCCACACGGGCACATCTTTTGGACCATGAGGCGGCCCCAGCAAGGGAGCATCAGGTTAAAGAAGCCCCCTGTTTTCTGGGGGTTTTTTTTCCCCTTTAACTCAGCTTAAAATTAGCAGCGCACACAGCTGATGCCTAAGGGACAAAAAGAAAAAAAAAAAAAAAAACACAAACTCATAAATGTCAATGAAGCGACTGACTTTGATAAACAAAATAACTAAGCGTAGAGAAGAATATAGGCTCATAATGATGACACATCAAACTAATTTGATTAAATCAAAGTAAATTAAAGATTTAGATACAGTCATTTTTTTTAAATCATAATACTGTGATCAGTAGAACAGATAAGCAGTAAAGAGCTATTTATAGACAGCTAATGATTTTAAGTCAGACTTTAATCAGTGTCTATATGTAACGGGTTCAACCTCACTGGAGCTGGCAAACACAGAACTCAGACCAGCACCTTTTAAATGTGCTTCTTTGTCAGGATGGGCAGAGCAGAAGGGGAGAAGGAATGCTAAGTGGGCCCCATTGCCTAGTCAACCTTCAGTGTGCTTCATTTATCTTCATCTTGTTAGACTAAATTAATTAACAATCTCTGTGTTACACACTTTCTCCTTTCATTACATCAAATAATGGAAGGGATGTAGGAGGAGGTGCTCTCCACTGGGATTAGGCAGGGACTACTAGACACATCTCTCTCTTAATACCCCCCCACACACCATTTCTCTCTCTCTCTCTCTCTCTCTCTCACACACACACACACACACATGTTTCAAGGTGCAAATTAATTTATAGTCTCTTCCAGTAGATGAACAATTGCAACTGTCTTCTTTTTTCAAAGTATGCAATTATTTAATGTACAAAACACATATTTCAAAAAGAACACTGTACCACTGAATATCTCACTTCATTCAGCAGATGCATCTCTTTACTGTATTTGTTTAAGAAAAAAAACATAATAAACCTAACATGTAGATACTATCACATTAACAGTAAAACATTTTAAATCATATGACCTTTTCTAAACAATTACTTGTGTCTTTCAAAATGACTATCAAAGCCTTTGACTTAATGTGAATTCACAGAATTAATTTTGTTCAAACAGAATATCTAAAGACTGACTCATAGCAAAAGTACTGACTCATTAAAGATAAGGAGAAACAGTATTTTTCTCTTTTGTTACAGATACCAGGTCCCAGGATGACAGAAAATGATAAACATCTGTGCACTGGATCAGATCTCCTGTGCTCTGTCCTATTCAAATGGGGGACAAGGTACAGAGGCAAATAAACACCTTTTTAAAACATAAAATCAAAATAGAATGTATGAATTGAGTCATGAGTACGAGTTTCACTTTCTAATTGCACTGACAAAGATCCTCTCACAGTTTGGTTGCTCAATAAAACATGTTGTGATGCTGTTCTTAACGCTTCACCACTACTGACCCCCCTCCTTTCTCTCTCTCTCTCTCTCTCTCTCTCTTTCTCTCTCTCTCTCACACACACACACACACACACTAGCTTTGACCAAGAAAAAGAGCAAGCCCTGAGGCGAAGCTCGTCTTTAATCTCATCCTGATTGTTGAGGCCTCCTTCCTCAAATCACCCCTGCTTGTTCGTGATATCTTTTCTACTGGCATCTCTCATTTAATTAAAACAGACATTGACAGAAGGGTGTGGATTAGGATTGTAATGATGCATTTACCCAGATTAATCACAGTGTTCTCACTTAGTAATGTTTTCGACAAAGAACAAAAAGCACTGTGTTATGGAACAGCCTTGTTTGTAACAACTCCTTAGGAATGAATATATTTCTCTTCATTTATCAGGCTGAGCTGTTAAGTTGTAGATGTATTACGAGTGGATTGGACTAGAGGTGAGGCCATCCTTTGCCATCACCTCCCCCCTACATTGTTAGCTATCCATCCAACTGCTTTGCCTTCAACAGGTGGCTTGAGCCAGATACAATCCTCCATTCTGGAGCATTAGAGAGAGAGCGTGAATGTATAAAGACCTTGTGCTGACAGGAATCCAACACACACAGAGCGATCCTACTGCCAAACATTCACCCTAGAATTACACTTTGTGGCAGTGAGCATCGATGCAAATGGAATTTTGTAGTTCGCCTATAAACGAAAATGGGATCTTAAAAAAAAAAAAAAAAAGCAAATACTAGTCGTCACTCTTGTTCACTCACATTTGAGTGTGTCTGGTTTTATTTATGTCCATCTGAATATCTTTGGATGTCTTACACACATCCTCTCACTCATACTTTGGCCAGTCCACAGCACATTTGCAGACGGTTAGTGTCTGTTTCAGCTGAACTGTTTCAGAAGCATGTTAAGATATCTTGTAAATAATTTAAACTCAGTGACAAGTTAGTGACACAACTATTTTTCTCACGATCAAAATGCTAAAAATTGTTTATAAAGACGACAGAATAAATTGGAGTTTTTTTAAGTACAGAAAGGCATAAAAATTAAATAGGAATCATCAGAGTATGTGCTTCTTATATTTGTTTGGATTCCAACAGTCCTGGGAAAAATGTTGTTAATTTAATCAAATAAATGACCTTCTGAAAAAGAAATCAAAGGGGATTCATTAGCTTTAGTAAAGTTTGGCTGACAGCAGCTTTGAAAGGCAGATGCTGCTACTGCTTTTAATGAGACATCGCTAATTAGGATGCAGCATTCAAGTCTGGAGAAGGTGGTTCACAAGGAGAACAGCCAATGGCTAACACACTCAGTGTTATTTACTTCCTCTGTGTAACGACAGCACAAATTCTTAATTAGAGTCACAGGAAGGGGGAAAATACCATCCTAACTGGTTTTGACTTAGCAGTTAAGCAAAAGCACACAACAGGAAACAGTAAAAATCACAGAGTACACCCCACCCCGCTCCACCTGTCCTGTGAGCGAGTTGAGGAACAGACACAAGCATGCAGTATGATCAGTGAAACCTGCCTTTCACACTACTACTCATGAGGGACAGGAAGGGGGAGGGTTATGGGGGGGGGGGGGGGGGGGGTACTGTAGTGGGACATGCTTTTCATTTTGATCGTCTGTTTTACCAGTGTGAGCATGCCAGGGTTTCACATAGAACTATCATACAGAACACGTACTCATGAAAACACACACACACACACTCACACACGCACACACGTGCACACACACACTCACCCACACACACACACACACACACACACACTTCCACTAGTTATAATGCCAGGTGTCAAGACACTGGAGCTGTGAAAGGACAGATGAGCATGATCCCTGATCCCTGCAGCAACAACAGAGAGAAACTAACCTCAGTAAAAAGCTGCTACGCAGAAAGCCCTCCATGCTCAGCATTTGGTGTTCTGTGACAGGAAAAATACACAGAGAGCCATTGGAACTTAACGGGGGGAAAAAAAGAAGAAAAAAAAAAGGAACAAAGAACAGACAAATACATACTATGAACACATTCCTCTTTTCACACCTATTAGACTTATTATATCACGCTAATGTGAAAACTGTACAATTGATTACCTCAGCCACTAGAGTTAAAATCCATTTTTTTCCCTAAAGAACAGCAAGTTAAGTTACATAGATTCTAGCCCCAGTCTGATGAAGTGCTCACATTTGCTACTGGCTCCGGTGAAGCCTCTGCCTGCTTTTGCCACGGAGTCGCGTTAGATACATTGTGGATTTTGGGAACTTTACCATAGGGGCCCAGGGATGGAACATGCATTCAACAGGAGGGAGGTGGATGTTGAAACAATATTATCGTTCACAGAGGCCATACAGAAGCCTTGTTCACAAATTTAGCAACATAAGTTTGGAAATCTCACCAAAAAGGTTTCTATTAGTATCAGTTATTGGCCATAAGGTATATATTGTTTATGCGGGAACTAAATACTGATCCTGAATATCATGAGGAAGCAATGATGAGCAAGCAATTAAAATTTCCTGCCTGCATGATGGGTTCGATGGGAAAAAGGCCACTGTAAAATAAGAACTGACATATTCATATCTCCACTAAGGACCGTAAATTCAACCCTTCTAATTTTCTACTGTGTTTAAATCATTAAAACACCAACAATACCAAATCAGATTTCTATATCATTTTTCACCTTTCAAAAAAAAAAACCAAAAAAAAAACCCAACAACATCTAATCTTTCAAGACCAACAGCTGGAGCTTTTGCATTTCTAGCACTGTTTTTCAAAAAACGCAATGCTCAGGACTAGAATTCATGAAGTGCTGAAACTAATTAGTGTTTTCTCATGCTGCAACATTCAGCGTCCTCCAAGACGTCATCATAAATAAGATATTTCGGAGGGAAGACATCCAGCGTCTTGGTCCTAAACGCTTTCGTATTCAGTGACATGGCCATAATTTGCCTCAGTCTCCCCTTTCTCTCCTCCCCGGCCGTCTGCCTGTGCTTGTCTCTCTGCTGAGGCTGTGACTCTGGAGACAAAGCTTCTGAGAGAATGGAAAGAGTGAGCAGTGAGTCCAAGGACACTGTGCCTTTCAGGCCCACCAGCACTTAGCAGGCCAGCAGACCCGCCGGGCCCAGTGGGCCCAGCCGAGACTTTTCTCACTATCAGGTGTGTGAGGGGAGGGTCAGGCCACTCGTACACAGTGCCCATAATACTGACACTGCAGCAGTGACAACGTGAGAAAACAACAGTAAAATGCTGCAGAGCCAATCAAGCGTGTCTCCTCACCATTCTGAGGGAGTGTTAAAAACACACACGCACACACACATGTGCGCGCGCACACACACACACACACACACTCGCTGCACCCTGTACCCTCCTCTTTCTCTTACTCTCCTTTTGTTAGGAGCCAAGCACAAGACAGAGAAAACTCACATAAGCTGACTGAATCTGCTACTTTTGAAAGTATTTTCTGGAGAGAGAGAGAGAGAGAGAGAGAGAGAGAGAGAGAGAGAGAGAGGGAAAAAGTCAAGTTAAGTCCAGTCTGACAGCAGTGTTATGTGGCTCACATACTTCACAGACAAAGGAGGGAATACAGTTAGAGAGATAAATGGATACAAAATAGTGCACAGGGTGTCCAAATGCACAAGGAATGAGTGAATATGTAGAAAAGAGTATGACAATATATAGTTCTTCTAGACTTCTTTCACGGTGACTTGCACATATTCCACATGAAGAAACATGTTGATAAAGACGCACGTTTGAAAGATGTAGGTTAGAGGTGAGACTGAATTCATGTCTCATGCTTTACTTGATAAAGAACATGTCCCTCTGTGGCTCAAGCATTGTTTAAGAGAGTTTTTCTGACCCTCATAACTTCGCGTACCTCTCTCTCTCTCTCTCTCTCTCTCTCTCTCTCTGGGTGATTTAGCTTCAGCTGCCTGCTGCCGAAAGCCCCATTGTGGTAATGGAGACAACTAAGGGCTTTATGCATGAAGTTAGGTGTGGTTTGGAGAAAGAGCTGAGGAAAAAGTGAGCCACATTGTATTTGCTCTTCTCCGTACATCTGAAAAGAGGGATGTTGGGGGGTGCGTAAGACTTAAATTTAGAACAGGCCACATTTTCAAGGGCAATGGTTGAATGAAAAAGAGGGAGGATCGACATCAGTGTTAAAAGACAGTGCCATGCTTACTGCGGCCCATTCGAGAAACCGAGCTCTGCCAAAACCTGCCTCTGTCCAAAGCAACTCTCCCACCATCTGCAACAAATGTGATCCATTAAAGTAGTACCATATGGACAACAAGCTCGCTATTAACATGGCTTCTGCACATCCTCCTAATGCAGCACAGATTTCAAACTTTGGGTCAAATTGACTGCTGAATTAATTCGGCAGTGCAACCATGTGGGCTTTGGTACGGGGCAAGGATCCCAGTGCTTCCATCATTAGCAGCCTACACTCACTTTGGAGAGTGGGAGGCAGCCCACACTGGTCCCTGTGATGTGCTCCATACTGAGGAGATCTCCTTCAATCAATGGGAGGCGGTTGATGACCACCACAGCTAAACAGAGAGAGAGAGAGAGAATGGAAAGCCATTCAGGCTGTTTCGCAGTATCCCTCCCTTTGCTCTCAGACACTGTAGCAGCGGCCGCGGCAGCAGCAGGACAGAGGAGTCAAAACGTCCCAGTGAAATGTAAAGAGTAATATAGGCTGAAAGGAGCGCATCACTTCTTCCACAGTGATGATGACCTGTTCCTGCTCTTCAAGCCAACATGGCACTGATTAAAGCTGGAGGGTGTGGAAAATGATAATCTGTCTGTATTCGGCGGCCATGGTGACGCCTCTCCACAGCAAGTAAAGCAGTGACCCCACCCACAGACTATAAAGCCCTTCTCTTCTCAGAGTGCATGACGCCAGACTTGGAGGTCTGTATTCTCCGCTTCAAAAAAAAAAAAAAAACGCACACATACAGGGCGCGCACCAAATCAATAACAGCTCTTTGGCTTTAACCCGTCCCAAAGGTTCACAAAATTCTGTTTGTTTATTTTTTTCTGTCATAAACTCTTACACACTGTTTAGAATTAGAAAAGAGGGGAAAAAAGCTTTTCTTTTCCAGTGCCTGAATTTTTCGAATGTTGTTCTTAGGCAGGTTTTAGAGAAGCGCAGGAAAATCTTCCATTTTTTTTTTTTAATATTAAAAAAACCCTACTCTCTCTGTCTCATAACGCAGTAAAACGCTTGATCAAAACATACCACATGACCCCTCTGTATCCTCATTCCAAGCAAACAGTGTAAAATTAAGGGATAAAATGTGCCAATATTACACCCGAGATAATGATGTGATATCCACCACTGACTATGTTGCACCTAACCGCTGAGTAAGCGTTCAATGTGATGAGGTGAATGTCAATAGAAAGGTTTAATTGAGGATGTAACAGGCAGTTTGGGTGTGCCTGTCTTTACTCAGTCTTTTGTCTCACACACACACAGACACTCACACACACACACACCTCAGACTGAATTCTTGATTATGCTTTATCATATATAAATTCTGCTGAGCAGTGGATGGAGAACCAGCTCATATTACACACCTCTGTTCTTGGCCTGAGATCATATTCAGATTCCCCTGTTGTACAGCCATTAAATTTGTTCTTGAACATAAACCAAGATCCTGGTGTAATTGCCTTGTCATTCAGAAAATTTGTCATAATGGTATAACTGTGGTGTCTTAATTTCAGACAATTAATTAATCAATGATTCTAAGGGGGTGAAGATTTATGGGGAGCTCCTGGTGGGCTGAGGAGGGGCAAATTGATTCTGAGAAGAATGGAGTGGCTTCTTAGGGTTATGTTTTACAATGAAAGCATTAAGTTCCTGTTCATCCGCTACAAACAAATGATTTTGCTCCCCAGAGAATGATGGGAAAAAAAATTGAGGAAAAGAAAGAGAACAGAGAGAAGGACAAGAGTTTTGTCTGTAAATGATCATTTGTCTGACAAGGAGTTCTAACTGTCTACTTTTCAATAGCAACTAAACCTGGTACTGACCTTGTGTAATCTATTAACAGCTATAGGGAAAAAAATGCCATTAATGTAAATGCTGTGCTTTGAGCAATGAGACAAGATGGTAAACATCATTTTGAAGGCTGTGATGGAGACAATCAGGGGTTATATTGAATGCAGGTCTTAGACATACGGCAAGAGCTCCTTGCGACTAGGACAGGCTCAAAATCACCTCTTCTTTTGCTGAGGCTATAGCTTTGTATGTAATACTCACTGATGACAGTCTAATTAAATTAGCATTTCAGACCTCTCAGCTTAGCGGAGGAATGTGTGAAAGTGTTTTGACAGCAATGGGAATGCAAAAGAAAGAAAGAAAAGAAAAAAAAAAACCTCTGTCCGTAAATCTAAGCCTCCCTCGCGAATCTCACATTTCTACGTACCGTCAAACGGCAAGACACGAAGGTAGACCTATCAGAGTGGCTGAACAGCAAAGCCCCTCTAACTATACCTTGACTAATAGCGCTAGTGTCCCATCTCCCCATCCCCACACCCCCGTGAGTTGACGCTGCCAGATGAGTAGTGAATTAATTTGTGTGAAGCACTCCAACATTAGGAAGGTGTGTTGAAAGGTGTCTGCTCATGTTTCAAATTAAACGCACTGCTGGTCAGCATTAGCACCTCGACGCCCGGCGGCAGCCGCCTGCTTCTGACACTTAGGGGGCTGGGGAGAGAGCGGATTTGCCGTTCACACTGGAATAATTAGAACATGTCAGGAAGAATTAATTTCCTCATTTTTCAAAAGGATACACAGAAATTACCATGTTATTATATGACAGGGTCCCTGGGAGGATTGTATTAAATTTGATTTCTAGCGCAGCCCACACAACAAATTAAAGTCATAAATAAGATGGAAAGAAGCGGGGCATGGAGCATATGTTTATGGCAATGAGTGAAGCCAGGGGACCAGAAACAACTATCTTCATTTCATTTTATTTAAATCAGGCCGACACTGTGTGTCTGAATGACAGCGCCTGCTAATGGGGCTCGGATTAGGGGCTCCTTGATATTAGCACAGAGATACAGCCACTTAGTGGGTGAGTAACAGAAAACCTTTCACCACAGCCAACCAGCTGAGATACAGCCATTTCTACAGAATCCTTGAGCCACAGAACTTAAAAGCCCCTCCCACACAAAAAGGTCTTTTGGCTTACATTTAAATTGAAATTCTTGTTTTAGTTTTACGGAGACTCAAATGTTAGCTAAATGTGTTCATCTTTTCCCCACTTGAGTAATTCACTGAAGCTACAATACTGCGATACACTGTGACTTTAAACTTAAAACAACGACAAACTCTTGTAGCCTACAACATTATGTTTTAGTACATTATATTTTAAAGGATGCTTGTCAGCAGAGAGCTGATCACAACATGAGAAATCTAGACTTTTCCAGTTGTCTAATAAACGCTCAAAAAGCCCGAATACTGTTCGCCAGTCAACATTTTTAACCGGCTGAAAAGAAAACAGAAAGAAAGTGACCTGCTAAAATGAATCATTGTGAAGTCCACTTAAAAAAAAAAAAAAGAAACGAAAAGAAAAACAGTGGTTGGGTTTATCTCACCTTTAATTCAAAACTCTGTTTTAAACAGATCTTTCTAACATTGCTCCCAAGTCTCCACTACACTGGTCCCATTATGGCTCTAAAAATAGGTAGTGTGGATGAACACATACTTATGTTTCAAAACTGCAAAAGAAGAAATAATTGAAGTCAAGAGCATACGATATACACTGTTTTCAATTTTGGAAACACACAATGAAACACTTGTAATCCAAGCTGTGTGTCTGGTACACAGACTGTTTTTATATCCCCTAAAAGGATGTCCATGATTTAAATTTGAAAAGTTGAAGATGGTAAAAATCTTTATAGCACATGCATTAAAAATGTGTCTGTAAAAGTATTTACAAAGATTCCCTCCATTTATAATCTCTATGAACTGCACAGTGGTTCCTTTGAATTTTGTAAAGATAACTGTAATACTTATGACTCTTTGTGTTTCTTACAAATTTGGAAAAAGAGTACCTCTAGTTAGGATCAAGGTCGCTGGCATCTACAGATAAAAGTGTCACAGCCTGCGCCTCATCTTTGGACTTTTAGTTTGAAATGTCTTGTGCTCCTCTTCCGTGTGTCTTTCCACCCCTCACCTGATCCTGTTTGTTGTATTTATTAACCTCGTTCCCTCCTTGGTAATTTCATCCAATCATGTTAGCCCTGTTAGTTTTCCTCTTGTATTTAAGCCCTTGTGTTTCACCTGTCCTTTGTCTATTGTTGTTTGTGTTTTGAGCACACTGTTAGGCTGCAACTTTTTGTTATCAGTTTTGTTCCTGCTTGCGCCTGTATTTTTATCTTCAGTTTGTAGGTAAAGTCCTCCTTTTTGTCACTACAACCTTTGTGTCTTGCGCTTGGGTCCTGCACCACTCCACCGCGTGACAAAAAGATAGTCCTTTAAATTTATGTTTTGGTTTTTTTTTTAAAGGAGACTCTTTTGAACAGTATGTACTTATGAATTTATTTTATATTTTGACTTTATTGTATATGCATGTATTGTGTGTATGCTTTTGATGACAATAAGAACTAATATACAATGAACATGTTTTTATCTGGATGTGCTCTGATAAAAGAAACAATTTTTTTTTCAAGGTTGTTTGCCCACATTTACCAGACATTCAACCTCTGAGACGTAAAGACATCAGTTATATGTAATACACAAACAATGAAACGGAGTTATTCTGTTATGCCATTTTCACACAAAAGGGAAAAGTGTGGGGAGTGGAAAGGGGTGAGGATGAGTGTAGTACTCGTTCTTTTTCAGGTCTCTGATTAAGCTTGTTAGCTTATTACAATCCAACACAAGCTGGAGAGAAAGACTTTTTAAACTCGTTGGGAACGGTTGTCATTAGAGCCAAGCACTCCCCTGGGTGCCACAAACTTTAAATAATTTGCGAATCAATTAACTGGCTACTCGCAACATAACAGGGATTTCACACTGCAGGGTCGGGGCGCATTATCGGTTGGAGAGGATTCATGGCGATTTGGGAGAAAAGTTCATGGTTGAAATCATTAATTCATTTTACAGGACTTTTAGTTATGCATTAGTTTCTACAGCTGGGGAACCAAGGAGATTAATGACAAGCTTCTCACTCCTGTTCTTGGCATATAAAACTAATAGGTGAAAACTTCTTTTTTCAGTACCTTGAAAGGGAGGAAGACAGCCAAATCTATATTAGGTTTTATTCTTTGGAGAATTGAATAAAGCACATCAAGCCATCCAAAGAGTAATATATCCAATAAACCTTCACAGGGGCCAAGACCTCAGCTATGACAGCCTGTTGCTTGGATGGGGGATTGAGACGTGGTGATACAATAGAACAGAAACAGCGGAGAGAAAAAATGATTCATTGTTTTCCTAGTAAGTCGAATCTGGCGATTTAGACGAAACTGATCACAGGCAGCACAGCTGAATAAAGTGAATAATGCAGAACATATGTATCAACACAAACACAGTCTGTCTGCGTATTTGCACTCAAGGAAAAAACTTGGTCTGTCACCTTGAGGTTCCACACCTGTACTCAGCCATGAAGAGAGTCCAACGTCCAACAGTGAGAGAAACTTAACTAGCAGATGATGCTCCAGAAGTATTCCCATACAAATCTCATGAGCAGTAATGAGAAAACTGATGGATCCTCTTCCGTAAATACTTCAGGCAGACATTACCATTTCAGATGTTTCAAGAGAGCTTAGGACTTCTTTTCATTACAATAATTCAATTTCCAACAATTAAATCTTATTCTAAATTCACAGTGATGAAATTTTATGTTCCTTCGGGTCTATTGAAACAGAAGAATTTCGGCGGTTGATAAAATTAAAATGCCGACCCTATTGAATGCCAGGGCTGACAATAATCAAGGAGGGGTCAGTAAACTACTGTAAGTGGTGAGGCCTGCAGTACAGATAACAGATGAGAAAATAACCACCCAAAGGTTATTCATTTTCATTAGTTTCAATTTTTCTGAAAATCACTCCTGCAGACCCTACCCCAGGGAGACATCAGCACTAAAATGGGCTAAATTCAAAATGACGGAGAGCCCAGCGTTTTATTAGATGAATGGCACACACTGACAAAGAATGTATTCTGTCTATTCAGATGGCTCACCGCATCCTCAGGTGTTTCCAAATGAGTTCACACAAGAGTGATTAAATGCAGCCGAAAACAAGCTACACATTGCCCAAATTACTTACCGCCTCATTTTATGATTAATTAAACATGCAGATTGAAGTTGCAAAGGAATTTAGATTAATGAGCGCGTAAGGTCTTAGTGATAGGGGCACACAGGGAATTGAATACTCCTCTGAGCATCATAAAACACACAGTCTAAAATGAAGAAGACAAGCATCCATGTTGAGTCTCAGTCACACTGATTCAGAGCCGTGAGTTATTTAGTCTTTTGTAATTCTTCCTGTCAACTTTTCTTTAAAATAATATCCTCTAGACTGTAATATTTTTAACCCTGTTTCCTTTTTAGCTTCTTTGTAACTTGAGCCGCTTTAAAGTTTTTTACCACATACTAGTTAGAGCAGGTAGTCAGTCAAATGTGGCTGGTGACTCTGTAACTTATAGACTGATGCCCATTAATGAAAGAGGAAAGGAGGTGTGAAAAAAAGCATTCAGATTCTCAGTAAACCTCTGACATGTATTAGTATTTAGACATCAACAATGTTACTCTTTCAAACTGGGATGGAAATATGAATATGGAGGAGGAGAAAAATCTAACGGCTCACACACACACACAAACACACACACACACACACACAAACACACACACACACACACACACACACACACAAGAAAGTGAGTAATCCAGGCTGGTGTACTGGACAAGGAATACACTGTTACACTGCTCATTGGACCTAAGCCAACACATAGGCCTGATGTTTACTGTTCTTAGTCAGTGGTTCTTTCACCTTTTTTCAGTCCAACAATCACTGTTTCATTCCCAAAATAGAGCACTGAACCTGCAACTTATCAATGTTAATATCTGTGTTCACAGACCCCATAATGGCACTCAGTAGAGTCTGCAGCTGCCATTAAGTCGCTCCTTCAGAAAAGGTTTAACATCCAACAGCTCTCTATTTAACATTTCTCATTCAAATCAGATCAACACAGCTCTAGAACTGTACTCTATCCTCATGAAATGGCAGTAGATCAGTGGACCATCTATCATTAAAACAAATTTTATTCTTAAATGGGCACGTCATAAAATAAACGAAAGCTCAAATGATTACACAGGCAATTATTGTTACAAAGGGCAGAAATCAGTCAACTTAGATGCACTATTAATATTAAAACGGAAACACAAATAACTATAGATTATTCAATGATCTCACACTACCAATTTACAAACAATATCATTCCACCTGATACCCGATGATGAGTTAGCCACAGAGACAGTCATTTGAGATGCTTTGCCGCTTAAAAAAAGAAAAGAAAAAGTGTAGGTAGACTTTCCTCTGACTGACAGGCCTGGAAAACAAAGGTAGTAATCATTCCAGGACCATTCTACCATTCAGCTCCAGTTGAGTGAAGCTATAGAGATCTGCCTCTCACGCTACGGACAGTCACCGCGAATGGACTTAACACCACCAATACAAACTACAAGCAAATGAAAGGAAGAGCAAGCCCAGAGAAAAAAATGGGTGTATTGAGCCATTGCAAAGGCAGGGGTTGACATGAAGTCACTGGGATAAAGCAGTGGTATTAGAGAATGGCCATGAACTTTGAGATGGGATATGCTTTTATCACTGCTTGGCCTAATTATGCAGGGCCAACAGGAGAGAGTTCGTCACATTAATATAACTCTGTCCTGTTCCTCATATCCAACTGACATTTGAAAAAAGATTAATATGAACTTAACTTTCAGGGCTTTTATTTGCTTAACATTACCTGGAGCAACACTTTGCCAGATATGATCTTTATTGCTACAGTGGCAGAGAAAACTCCCATTTAGGACATATTGTGGCTATATATGGAGCTCTGCCTGTATTTCTTTTCAAAAAAGGGCCTCTTTCTTCACTGCTGTGAATGCTCTTATTGAGACAACCGGCTGCCATATACTACCAATAACACAACCCACATTAACATAAAGAATAGATTTACTCTATGTGAAGAAGGAGGTGCATGTGGAAAATGTAGAACCAAAGACCCCAACCAACCTGCACTTTCCAAATCATTTGAGTTAAACTTGGCTGCCACAAAACTACCAATGTTACAAAAACATATGAGAGAATAATATCTACCAAAACTGGAAAAAAATAAATAAATAAATTGAGTAAAATAACCACAAGTATTTTAAGAACTCAGTTTACAGTAATAATCTCTTGGCATTAAAATGCATTCATTTCTGTCCAATAATTTCAAGTGTAATTCCATTTTAAAATAATCTCAATTCTATGAATGGTTTTAAACAATTCTGCAAATTATGAAGACATTCAGCCTTATGCTTGACTTTGGATTACATTATTAAAGGATAACATCACAAATAATGTGCTTGAAAAGAGATAGCTACAGAGAGAGAGAGAGAGAGAGAGAGAGAGAGAGAGAGAGAGAAAGGGAGAGAGACAGAGAGAGAGAGAGAGAGAGAGAGAGAGAGAGAGAGAGAGAGTGAACGTGATACACTATTTTTATAGGACTACAACACGATACAAATGGAAATACAAGGTGGAAATGAAATGGAACAATAGAGAACCTACTTACACAAACAGAAAAACTTTATCCCCAGCTCCCAGTGATCACTGGTAAGTTGATTTTGAATTCATGAAAATGACCTATAAAAAAAAATATGAAAGATTGTTAGTGATAGGTTTTCAACATAAATATAACAAATAAATATAGCTAGCACAAGACAGTGACAGACAAAGAAAGAAAGACAGAGAACAAGACAGAAAAAGAGAGAGAGAGAGAGAGAGAGAGAGAGAGAGAGAGCGAGAGAGAGAGAGAGTAAGTGGTAGAGTGAGGGTAACAGAAGAGTGGTGACTGTTGGCTCCCAATCAGAAACCGAACAGATGAAGTTAAACAGTCCCAAAGCTGTAAGGCTTCTACATATTCTCTCTCTCTCTCCCCTCTGGGACCCAATCCTAGACAATGTTTAGAATCCACTTCTTTAATACCTCATTAATCTGTCCTAGCGCTGTTTGATTTCTTTAATAAATGCTTTTCATATAAAGTGGTTGTTTTATTTAATTTCACTCTCTGTCTCTCGTCAGCGGCAGAACTCTAATGATTTATTTAGCAACATGCACTGGTACTAACAGCACGCCTCAAAGTCCAGCAGCTCACAGCTCTGCTGGGAAAATAAAAATGAGCACTTCTTTAATGTGGACGCACCCAGTTTGCCATTATCTAACCAAATTTTACATAAAATTTCCACCTCAATATTGTGGAAATAAAGAAAAAAAAAAGTTGGATCACATCTACATGCATGAAGAGAGAGTACAGAACTGGAACTGCACAAAGCTGGTTGATGTTCATTTCCCCACATTATTATGTTTTTCACAACAAGCAGGGATCTCATTAACAGCTGATTTATACAATTACCCTGCTTCAGTATCGCCAATTAAACAAGGACAGAGGTTTTTAAGGTCAGAGCTAATTGATCCGCCTGCAATTTCTGTTACATAGATCTACAGTAGCGAGCCAGAAGCCACTAATACATTTAACAAAAAAACAGTGAGTTTAAAAAAGTTTTTCTTTTTTTTTTTTCAAATCAAATGAAGCAATCCAAATGTGGGAGGGAAGAATAATAGAATAATCCTAGAGCAGGTCCTAGTCTCAAATGGATCTGAATGTTACAACCTTGAGTCTGAAGGTGACAATGGGAGAGTAGAGGCACATGGGCTGACCCTGAGTGAATGGAAAGCCGTTGTCATCTTAATAGCACCTCTGAGCTGGCAGTCTATTCTGGACTCTCAAGGGACCATGCCAGAGGCCTAACAGTGTCTCCACACTGGCTCACCCCTCATGGTAAGCCACACAATCACTCAGTGTGTGTGAGTATGCACGCATATGCATACACAAAGACGAGGCGCACACACACTTCTCTTAGCACGGAGTTAGCCACATAGAAAGAGAGCTGTGAAGACCCTTAACTGGTATAATTCTCTTAACTGAGGAATTAACAGTTATCAGGAATTATCAGGAATTATAAAACCCTTAACTAATTCTTTAAATGCTTCTCTCTTTATGAGATATATAACATCTGACTAATTCCTGTTGTGCTTTAATAAATGAGGGCTGTTTTAATTGCAGGGGGTAGAAATTAACAAGCATTTGAATTTATAATTTGATGCTAATTGAGAAAAATGAAGAAAGTGATGAGCACATGGAAGATGTGCAATTTAATATTCATGTCTCATTTAAGCAAATAATTTGTCCGGAAAAAAAAAACCTTTTGATTATGAATAATAAGACAATAATATTACAAATAATTAAACAAATGCAATAAGCTCAAGCAGAAGTAAAATAAAAGCAAGTGTGACACTCCATTGTAGTCATGAACAGTGGCTCATTTCCTGTAGAGGATTACACATGTAAACTGAGAGGCCAAAGCACAATTCTCCTCCAACAAACCCTTTTCCTTCTCTAATTAGACCATCATGGATTCATTAAAGACAATTCCAATCAACTCCAGCCTTGTTTTATTAGTTTCCCAACAGTTTCATTACCAAATCATTGTGTCCACAATTACCAGCGTGGCTTTTTCACATAAAGAATTCTTTTTTTTTTTCTGTCTTTCCTAGCATAAGGAAGGGCTGTGACACCAGAATGACTTAAGTCTATCCATCCCCAATATTAGTTTAAGAGAGAGATAGAAAGCTTGCTACACACAGTTAATCCTAATAAAAGAGGACTGACAAGGGTCAAATTACATTATTGATGGGTTTTGCAAGAAAGTCAAATATTATTCATGTTCCGTGCGGGAGCAGGATAAGGGATTGGTCTCTAAAATAAAAAGATGTTAAAAAGCCTTCAAGACCTCCGACTTCAAAGGGCGAGGAGGAGTGGACACAGCTGACTGGACGTCTGTCAGAAGCTGGCCTCTCTCTGTCCGTCGACAATGACAGGGACTCGCACACATGGGTCCTATCAGCACAAAACCACAGCCCAAGCTTTGAGAGCTGAAGGACACCCACGAGACATATCTAGCTGAATTGAGACACTACAACAACTTGCTCTCATTTCACCCTACATTCATTACCCATATGCTATGGTTTGAGCATACTGTATGCCTCCTGGAGCCATCATTTAGGATGTAATCTTTTCATATGCAAGCAAAGCTGTTCTGTGACCATCGCCCAAGGAGAGACATCTGAGATTCGCTGAAATCAAATGAACCTTCAAATTCCAGGCATGTGTTCATCTACAGTAGGGGGTACAGCTTGATTTAATTACTCTGGCACATAACAGAGCACTGTGTCTTTGACTATCATATGACAGTGCCTCCAAATCAGTGACTAACCTTCATGTCCAAACAGTGCCACACTCTAACAGCAAGACACTAGTTACAATACATTACACAAGTGGCTTACTGGAAATTTCTAGAGAAGCAAAGATGAAATACAGTAAAATAGGGATATGCAGAAATAAATAAATTTTGAAAATAAAATCATAGGACCTAGGGGCGAGGTTGAGCACTGAATCAAAGGTTCATTTCCCATGTTAGATTGAATACCACTTTGGCTTCATTCTGGTCTACAGCATAAAAAAAAATTCCTCTATGTGCCATTTTCACCATTGCTCTCCTTACTCCAAACATGTTAAAGAAGGGATTTTGCAGAGGTAGTTATTTGGACAAAAGAGGCAATCTCCCCCATCAGCAGGTTGGTCCCCACCTGGAGAAAGCTGGGTTATCTCTGCAGAGACAGCAGGGGCGAAGGGAGGGTGGGGGTGGAATGGAAGGTGGTAAAATGAGGCCAAGCTGGGGCCTACAAGCCTCAGCTAAGCAGCAGGAGGAGAGGGTTGGGGTGGGAGGAGGGTGAGGGGGTAAAGCTGAAAACCTCCATTGCCAGTACTCAGCACAAGTCATTGTCAGATTCAATATTCAGTCTGACAAAATCAACTAGTGCTCCACATCGCCCTCAGCTAGGGAGCAAACGCCCGGTTCCAAGCAGTAAGTGGACTTAATTATTAAGCACCCAGATAAAGCTATTACTAGAGTAATGAAGGTTGTGTCCTGATCCAGGCAAAGGAGTGTACACCTGGCTCAGGGGAAGAACTGCTCTGGCGGGGAAAACAGAAGGTCCAGCAGCGGGTGCCTGTGAGGACCATCTGAGAATGTATATGCCCACGACTCAGCCCTCATAACCTGATAGATAAAGCAGATGCATTTTCTCTGGACCTGAAGGAGTAGAGGGATCACAAAGAAAAGCTTTATTTCTGTAGAAAAAAAGAAAAAAATCTACCATATCATCGAGTTATTTGATGCTGGAGATCATCCAGTGGTTAAGGGGTCCAGCTGTTGGGGCAAGCAGGCATGCATCAGAAGCACAGACTAAAGACAGCATTACTGTGGCTCTCTCCTCGAAACAACATCTCCTCAAACCCTTCCTCTCTAAACCCCACGCTCTATTCAAGTGGGTCCTCTGTAGTCAAGGGCCTTCTGCGACATTTTCTTTATATGGTGTTTTACCATTCATGTCATGAAAAAACTATCACACAGCCCCAAAAGCTTTCACAGAATATGACTTTCATGGACAACACTCCAGATACATGACACTAGACCCTGCCTCAAATGAAACAAGTATAAAAGTCCCATTTTAGTTGGAGGAAAGGGTTGACCAGAAACTAGAAGGCCTCAGACACATCACAAGAGGCATTGAGGTTCCAAGTGGGACTAACAATCTGCTGTTCATATTGTCAATTCTCTTTGATATAAACTCAAACACTCTACACTTCATGATTACAATATTGTAAACCAGGAAGAGACCCTTGTCTTCTTGTCACTGATTTGTCTTCTGCTCTCAGTCGATGGAATGCATTCCCCGAAAGAGCAGAAAGCATTTTCTTCTTTGAGGTTCTTTTTTTTTTTGCTATTGAGCCTGGCTCTCTCCCAGGTAATGTGTTTATTTTCCAAGCCCCATCTTCTAGTTTACGGAGTGGCAGCATTTCTCTCTCTTATCACTAGGCTCTCCTGGGGCATTTTAGCTCCTGAAATCCTGTTCACCACATACTGGTTTTAGAATCTGTGAAATAAGTGCTACAGAAGCGTGGCCACAATGTCTGCCTGTGTTGCCACTGGCCTCAAATGGGCTTGGTGCTTTTTGTCCAGGGAATGCATAAATGGAAGTTTTTAACACCTCAAAGGAAGCCAGGCCTTTGTGTGGCCACACTAGAGAGAGCTGTCACTCTCCTGAGGAGGCAGCCACGCTGAGTGCTGCAGGACAAAGAGCCTAAAGCCTAGAAGCAGCAGGAGCATCGCTCTGCCATGGGTACCACACACAAACACACAAATATCGAACACATATACAAAAAACCCCCACAAAAAAACACATAAAATATTCATAATAAATATTAACACATTAAATATAGATAGATAGATAGATAGATAGATAGATAGATAGATAGATAGATAGATAGATAGATAGATAGATAACACAACAACTTCTGACAAAACACATTCGCACACACCCACGCTCGCATTTATCTTCCCTCATATAATGTGACAGAACTGTATGATATGATAGAGCTAGAGACAGAAGCAGTTTTTTAAAAATTTCACAGTAATTCAGTAAAATGTCAAGACCAAAAGACAAATGTCTTATGACCATTCAGACATCCAAAAAGAAAAATGATTAATTGAGATTTTTCCCTACAACAAAATAATTTCTTGATTTCAAAGGCAATTTCCCTTTTGCAATTCTCTCTCATTTTGTGTTTCAGACAACAAACCAGAAGCCAGTTCTGAGCATGAAACTGTTTATGCTTTCCCTGACTACAATAAGCATTTAAATGCAAATATTCCCATCATTAAAAAAAGGAGCTGCAACTTCTGTCAGTACCAATATAATCAACCTGCAATTGTCTTCCGACTCTGAGCTGCTTCCACAGACAAGCTCTGAGCAGTGAGCATCTGTATTCAAATGACTATGCTATTTAAGGCCCGGCTGTACGGCGATATTTTTCGACAGTGCTGTGGTGAAAGTCAATCATATGGTGAATTACACCAGAATGGAATCAATTGATCCATAAATGATCAGGTTACAACAAGGCACATCACTGTCCACAAATTATTTGTTTTGTTCTTGTTCAGGAATAGACATTGTATATATTTCAGGTGCCATTTCACAGATTACATTTGCAATTGAATTGAAGCTTTCACAGTTTGCCTTCTCTGCAAAAAGATCAGATAAGATTTAAATGAGGGAATTTGAAATGATGGGTCAAGAGCATGAAGAATAGATGATGTGTATAGTGTTCTCTCTTGAGTAGGTGTGAAAACCTACCCAGTGAAGTGCGTGTACAGAGGCACAGTTTACCAGAGGACGATTGTGTTGTTCGACTCTATTTCAAATACAAATTCAGGTTGCAAAAGGAAGACAGGAATAACAGCTAAAGTCCATGTTCTATGTTTCACACTCTGTGAAAAAGCTCTTTTTTTTCCTAACAGCACTCTGTGAGGATGATGTTTTGTCCTGATTATTATAAAATAAGTACTGTCATTCTGCAATAAAAATTAAAGAACAGCTAAAGGAAATTATTTTAGATGAAAAATTTTAGCTACATCAGTACCGTGTACATACATACCAAAGCAAGAGATCATTTAAGGTGCATGTTTTACACATAGTCAGGCAACAGAAAATTAGAACATTTAAATGGTCCCATCCAAGGATTTCTCGTGCACATCTGGGACAGGAAAATATTTACTACAATAACCACAAAATAGAGAAGTCACTAACCTTGCTATCTTACAACACTTTTGAGAGTGTAAATCTGAAAGTGACTGGTGCACATGCTTGGTGCAAGCCCTACACAACTGTTATACTCATTGAAGCAATTAACATTATAACCCCAATTTTTTTCATTTACAATCACAGCAATATTTTTTCCCTCTTTGAAGCCCACAATTAATTGTTGAAATGCAAATGAGTCCATTTGGTCGAGAAGGAAATGATCGGTTTGAAAATATTTCTGCGTTCTTAATTTTCCAGAGAGGGAAATGATTTAAAGGATGGACACAAATCTTGACTGACAAGGCTGGAGCTGCTGAGCCTTTCTCTCCCCTGCTGCATACCCTGCAGCTGCTGAGAGACAGGAAAAGAAAGAGAGAGAAAGAGAGAGAGAGAGAGAGAGAGAGAAAGAGAGTAACTCCCCAGCTCCCTTTTTCCCCCTTGGAGAAAACAAATGTAGTGTTTGAGTCACTGATCGCTCACGTAATTGAGTTTAACACTCTTTTTCTGGAGGAAAAAAAGAGCCTTTGAAATGAGGAGGTCAAATTACCTCTCCAGTCAGGCAATAAATAAGTCAAACAAGGTAAGGGCTCCTGCCAGCATATTTTAGTGCCGAATTCAATTAGTGAAAAACAGGAGATGCATGGTTCTTCACATAACTATTAGATGCACGTCCTTTCCCATGATGCCGCTATTGTACACTGGCAATCAGACACTAGCTCCCTAAGAGTCATATCCCACAGAACAGAGGATGTCCTCAAAAACCACCTCTGTCCCAGCAATCATGCAGGCTCGGAGAAATGACACGTCACATGATTGTGCCAGCAAGTTTGGGCCAAGTGTTGGGGGGTGAGATTATTGTTGCTCTATCTCGGCCCTCTCACAACATGCCAGACAGCCATAATCCACCAAGCCTAATGTTGTTAGAGAGCCTCAGTCCATGCAACAGAACTGAAATGATTAGCAAATAATAATTTTATTCTAAAATCAAACCTGCTGCAAAACTTTTATTTATTTCTCTCTATATATATTTTTAAATATTGCTCCACTCTCCAATGATAAATGCAGAAATGTAAAGGAAATACCTCTAAAGAGGTTGACCGTCTGGTCCTGAGACGTCGAGGGTGGTCAGACAATGTACAGAACAAGGGAGTAAGCTAAGTGAAACGCACACATTGAATCTGGCCACAATGTCGCCTTTGTGACATAATGCTCCTTGCATGGTGGATATTTGGAAAATAATCCAAATTTTCCTATTTCATGTATCCAGTAATAACAACTTACATCACAATCCCCACTATATGGACCATGTTTCTGAGCACATTTCACATTTTCTTAGCATGAAGGGGGTAAGAAAAACATAGTGAAACTGTTATTATATTCCAATCATGCCCAGAGAGCCCATTACAACATGGCACAGCCCATGTGAAACTTGAGGAACTCTTCACCTAGCAAACAGGAGAGTCCTTTTCCACTCTCCAGCCCCACAGCCACACACGCTTATGCAGTCAAGAGGCCAACCAGCTGTGAAAATCTCTACCAAAAAAAAAAAGAAGAAGAAGAAGAAATATTCACGGTCTACGGCCTCCTTCGTATGGTGAATGTTTTGTATTTGTGTTTGTTATTTTGTTTTTGTTTTGTTTTTTTTTGTTTTCATGCCTAACCATTCAGAGAGGCAGCTCTGCCTGTTAGCTTGTTGAATATGTGTCAAACACAGCTGCCAAGCTTGGAATCTGCTGAGGTTCTCCCAGGCCCTGACACTGAGTCTCTCTGCCGATGATAGTAACATGAGGTTAGCATTATCGGCGCTGAAAGCCCGACAGGTGGGTCACATGAAAGGTCTCTAATTTTCTTTGGCCAGCAAAACACATGGTTCCCATTATTCTTCAGAAAAACTGACAATGCTCCAACAAAAACATCAAGAGGTCTCCACAGCCACTACTGTTTGCCACACAGTATATTCAGACACATCTGAAATTATGTATGGATATATAAATTCTTAAGCCATCTGTGCTTTGACGAGTACATTTCGGAGGAGGCAAAGATATATACAAAAAAAAAAATTGGTTGGTGCATGTGAGAAATGATAAAAGTAAAAAACTCCACTGTCATGAGTACATGTATCATATAATGTCAGCATTTCAATGCTGGTTTGACACATAGTCCTCGCTTTGCTTCACTATAAACTACAGAATTTAAAAAAAAAAAAGGCTCTAATATAATGGAAGAGGCATGTAAATAATCCAATGGCAAAATGAGTCATATCACGCCCCACCTCACTTTTCTGCATTTCACATAGTGCGTGCTTAAGCTGAAAGAATTCCATTGCTTCGACATGCCAAATTGAAGAAGAATTCAGTGTAGCGCTCACTGTTAGATGGATAATGCATACTATTCCATTCTGTGTTGTTTGTCATGAGATCTGGTTCAAAATACACAACTATGTAGTAGCATTTTGAGGTCAGAAATATTACACTTTTGTAAGCTGAAAGGCTGGGAGATAAGAAGCCTTTTGCCATGAATACAGAAGAGTCTAAGCTTTTTTTTATGTATAGTTCTCGGAGCGCAGAACCATTCACTGCTCAAATCAAAAGGAGAAACAGCCAGGTTAGCCTCTGTCTAAAGAAAGAAGTCATCTGTGAAACTGTAAAATAAAATTGTAAGGCGTTGCTGTCAATTTCATAGTTTAAGAATGCTTCTAAATTTTATATATAATGTCAGTGTATCACACAGCCAAAAGTTTAAGGGGTGCAAAGAAAACCAAAAGTAATTCTAATCCTCTTGTTGAAGAAAGCTGCTAATAATAATGCTCTTTATCTCTTTGTTTAAACAGCGCATACTTTGAAGTTCACAAAAAAAACGTATGATACTGTGTGAGCTCTCCATCAGCCAGAGGTTAGCACAGGCAAGGGCTGACTTCACTGCACATTCCTGATGGTTTCAACTTCAATTTGCTGTGAAAGTCCGCTGCATTATTCCTGCATGCCAGACTGATAGCATACGAAAACAAGCGTCAAACTCAGTACGTCCTTTCTTTTTTTATAACCACTGGCTGCCACACTGGGCCTAAACAACACTAAATCAGCTCTCTGGCTTCCTCCAAAGTAAGAGAGTACTCTTTCCTACATTTCCAAGAGAAGCAGCGACCAGAAAGTTGGAAGGTTAGCATTAATGGCCCGATATCTCCGTGCACATTTTCTGCCCAATAGCTTGAGCTGAAAAGGCCCAGATGAAATCTGCTGCAAAGATGATATCATAGCGTGTGGTTACACGGCGCTCTGGCAGACGCATACATCACTCCAAAACCCCACATATATTTCTGCTTGCCTCGCATTTGAATATTCATCCATTTTCCACATCTACAGATCTCTCCTAATCAGAGTCACTTCCCCTTCAATCACGGGGCTGTAATTATGCTCTAATAAACCTTTTACCGCTCTCTTTGAGAGGGTCTGTGTCACTCACATATCTTCGCTTCAAATACTATATTAAGAGTTGTCAGCCTCAAAGGAACACTCCACAGAGAGTATTGATACAGATACAACTTACACACCCATCAGCGCTAAATGAAATTATTGTAGGCTTTAACATGAAGCAGCCATGTTTCTACAAATGAATGAGTTCAGAAAAAAGCAATGACTCTAGCAGAGTAAGCTCTGTTTCTGCTGGTTCCTCTGATGTTGGGTAATTGTTTAAACCTGAGTGGAAATGGCGGTAAGCCTTTCACTGGATGCCAAAAAAAAAAAAAAAAAAGCTCTGTGTTGTACTTTCCTATTCTGCTTTTCTCTTTCTAATTCCATCCAACACAGACTTTAAGGAAAGCCTCGCGGGTTCCATGTTCATCTTGGAATAGTTGGTGTTTCGGATGATCGCTGACCACAACTTGATAATGATGAGGATTTAATTAGAAGGCTCTCTCTGGTCTGGATATAGCCCAAACTCCTCCACCCTGCAGATGGCAACCAATAAATTTAGCTTCACCAAGGAAGAGGAGGACCATCCCTCCCCCATCAGCCTCAGCCACACCCCTAACCAGACACATAAAGCGTTGCTCCCCTGTGACACTCTGCCGCAGGCCTGGGCCTGGTGTGTGCCATCACCGCTGTGGCCAGGGGGTTCGCCCTACTGTTTCTTATAAAGTCAAAACCAAAGCTTCATTCGCTTTTTCTGTCTGCTTGCTTACACTATGCTACAGCTCAAAAGATTCTCCCATAGCTCTTCTGATGCAAGATCTACAGAGAAGACACTGGGTTAAAGGTAGCGGCAAAACAGAAAAACAGCCTTCAAATGAATAAGCTGAAACCCGAAATGGGGACAGAAAAGCTGATTAAGATATGATGAAAAGTCAGAGCCTTAACATCAGGTCTGAGAAAACCACTGTTTAGCAGAGAAATGTCTCATTTGCATCTTTCTGCCCCTGGGGTTTTGTTTTACTCTGTGTCATAGTTTCGGTTTCTTTCCTGGGAGAGGCTGCATGCGTTCAGAGTGAGCTCTTTTTCAGCAGAGAGCCAGAAACAGACCACTGTAGGCTGTCTAGCTCAGTGGAAAAAGGCTGGAGAGACTGACGCCCTGCCAGGACTTCCTCCACTCCACTTCTCAGCCTCTCCAAGGACTCTATATGTAACTGCACACTGAGTCTGACGGAGTGGGTTTCCGTGTGTTGTATGTGGGTGTGTGGCGTGTGCCAGTGTGGCTATCCTTTAAGATTGTCAAAAAGACTCATGGGAAATGTAAGGGAGGCTAAACCACAAGATTTCTCCATTATTTCAACAGATTCCTCTCAGTGCGCTAAAAGACATTGAATTTAAAAGTGCTCTATTTCTGTGTTTCCTATTTCTAATATTTAGCAGCTTTGGCATTGTTTGATTAGAAAGCACTTGACAATGAGACTATTTTGAGAGAATAATTAGCTTGAATGGAACAAAATGTACTTGAATTAAATACTAAACCTTTGGCCTCTCTAAACTCAGAGCACAGTCTCTAACTAATGAAAAAGCAGATGAGATCTAATTCAATATAAATTTGCTTTCCACTTCAAGTAAAACTTTGAGATTTTCTAACTAGAGAGGCAAAAAAAAATCCTTGCTGACATTGCCATACCAATGCAATTGCAAGTTCAAGGCACTTTGTCATGAGGAACACATTTGTGTCATATTTGTTTATCCATCAACAAAGCTTCTGTTTACCCCAGTGGCCACAATCCAGCAGTTGTGGCTACCATTGAGGTGTGCACAGTAAACTTCCCACATGCCTAATGTCGCATGAGCTAGAGGAGACACGCACGGTCCATTCACTCATCAATAAAGGGGTCCAGCACCACAGACGTGGCTTTGAAATAAGACTAACATCATTATGTACAGAGCTCTCTGAGTGAGGATGTCTCAGACAAGCTCCTCTCAGTCTCTCCGCTGTGAGACCAGCAACACCATGGCAGATACACACTCATCACATCACCCTGTGTCACCACTCGCTTCTTCAAAGCCTACACACAGACAGCTCTATAACTGCAGTCAAGTGCTCTCTCTCTCTCTCTCTCTCTCTCTCTCTCTCTCTCTGTCTCTCTCGTAAACACACACACACACACTCTCACACACACACACACACACACAAACACACACACACACATGCACGCTTGCTCGCTCACTCAGTCTCTCAGTCTGTGTTATTCAGTACACAACAAAAGTCAAATGTGAAATCAGCTGGAAGTCAAGTAACTGCCATTAAAGGTTTTTAAGAGTGAGAGACAGAGATAGATAGATAGATAGATAGATAGATAGATAGATAGATAGATAGATAGATAGATAGATAGACACATCGATGGAGAGAGAAAGAGAGAGAGAAAGAGAGAGAGAAAGAGAGAGAGAGAGAGAGAGAGAGAGAATTTGTGGTTGAGTCTGCTGTCTGCTGAAGCCATTTTCTTATGACGCACACAGAAGGCAAAAACCTGTAAAACTTAGAGCCGGTGTAAATAATCATGGAATAAGGAAACAAAAGACCTGGTTTTGGAGCTGAAGAAATATTTCAGCTTTAACTACTGTCAGAATTTAGAGCAACCGCATTCCTCCCCCCTTTCCCCCTTTTGTCACTTTAATTTGTTTCTGGCAATATGCATTCTGAGTTTCCACACAAAAACTGTGGTAATCTGACTTTGGCTTAATATTCCCAAACTTTTCCATATAATTTCCCAGACTGTTTAAGAAGCCTTCTAGCTTCATCTATAAAGCAGGACTATAGACACTTAACAAGTTCCAGTTTTTAGTCTTTCCAGTTTTCTTTATAGGAAAGTGCAGGGACACATACATGAGCACCAATAACTGATCAGCATGTTTTGTTTTAACAAGACGACATATAAATTTAAAGATGGGCTTTGGTACTGTTTTCAGGATTTCCAAACTGCACAAAAAAAGAGAATGTATTTTCAAGGAACCGAATGGCCAACATCACAAACTGTAATGTTAAGTTTTGAACCATGGTGTTGCCTTGTAAATAACTGTGCCACATCATGTCAGATCAGTTGCTGATCTCATGTCATTTCTAGACATAATAAACTTTACAATCAATCATGTGGTGACTTCTGGTTAGTTCTGAGTAAGAATAAAGATGACTGTTAGAAAGGATATCCAGATATGTACGTGCAAAAACGCATACTCACACACGTACAAATATTTCAGTTTGTAACATCTCACAGCATACTCTCGATCTCACATCAGATTAAAGTGACAGATACCAGACAAGATGTCAGCCTATGCTAACGGGCTAATATGTAATCAGTATGCATTCAGAATGAGCTGGGACTCTGTGCAGTCTGCTATAAAGGCCTCTAGTATGCCACTGAATGAACATGGATTTAGGGAAACTGTCAATTGCTTTCCACCACAGAGGACTGGAGCTTATTGTATCAGGCTCACACATTGAGTGGTCATATGCTATTCTTCCTCTGACTGATACAAGACAACAGATATCGTGGTTTTAAAAGTAAATCAAACCGACAGCATCAATATGTAAATCTAAGTAATATCAAAATCACCTGTTTCCTATTTTACTTCAATATGTGTCCAAAAAAAAAAAAAAATCGCACACTGAAATTCCTATCGATAAATGAGTGTAGATGAAGAAAAAATGTTCAGAGCCCAAAGACAGATTTAATATTCTTATGGCGCTCAAGTTACCTCATGCCTCTAAATATCCGCTGAATGGAATGATGGCTTGATGACCTTCCAAAATGTTCATGTTGCTCCCACAATCAGTTGCATGCAAAGAAAGTGCAAACTGAATTCTAAGGCAAAACAATGGATCAAGTGAAATTAACGTTTTGGTTTCTCCCAAAGTAATTTACTGTTGTGTGCTGAAAAGACCTTGAATGTGACCGAACTCTACATAGGTAAGAGCGCTGAGATCCATTATTTTGTCTGAAGAAGCTATGGTGGTCACAATTCAGGTGAGACTCTAAAAAAAATCCAAGAAGTAACTGTTAACTGTTGTCCACAGAGTCCTCAACAAGGTACCTTATTCTTAAAAATAATAAAAACTCTTAAAAAAAACTATATATAATGCAGAATATACAGAATATACAAAAAGATAATATATAGATTATTGACAACATAAGCTCTTATTAACAGAACTAATAGCTATAATTAATTTATATGTCAATTAAAGGTTAAATACATGCCAAATCATGAACTCGCACTGACACTGACAAAAGAGGTGGATACCACAACAAGAGGTTAAGAAAAGAAAACTAACTTTGTCTTGAAATGGTTTTGGCTGAGAGACAAACTCTCCGCAAAAGAGCATGGACCGGCATAAACATTTGTACAAAATTATAAGTGTATTTGGAGAAACATGCAGGAGTCAACCACCCGCACACTGCTCACGATCCCGACAAGCCTCTGCCTCGACGTGTGCGCATAGGCTCCAAACCACCGCATTTTAATTATTGCCAGGCTGCACACTGGGCTGCTTTGATATGGAAATGGCCCTACAATCTTCATATGCACTGCTAAAAATCTTCCTCTGCTTCACAAAAAAACAATGAGTAACACCAATGCCTACATCTGATTGTGCTGATTACACTCCCCAACAGAACTAGCCTGTGTCAAAAGCACACATCCAAAACCCTTTCAATTAATGCTACATATTAATAGGTCTTAAAAAGGAAGGAAAAAAAGCAAAGCCGTGGTTATTTACACTAGCCACCCCACGGTCATTTTCAGTGTGTGTCTTATGGAACACATTACTGAGCTTGCTACAGCAATTGATATCCAGCTGGATATAAAATTATAAAATTATTTTATAATTGTTTTACAAGCTACTGTGCGTATATATATATATATATGTACACACACACACATCATATCATTGTTGTTAGTTGCCGTCCTAATGTTCTGAGGTGAGCAGGCCACAGTCTGAGTAAGTCTAGTCAGCTGAATGCAAGACACTCTTTCAGATGCTCCTTGTGGTGTAGTGGGGCACAGGTGCAGAAGGTTTTTCAATACTGGGAAAAGGATGCACTCTTCATTTACAAAGACAGCATAAGAATCAAAGACTGTGTTGAATTTTCCATTTTCAATGAGGAGAATCTGGACCCAAGGTTACGAAGGAAAAAAAAAGAAGAAAGAAACAATCCGTTTCAGCATGGACTATGGTAAAAGACAAGCCAAACTGCATTGCTATGTTACAAGTCCTCATATGTTATAGCTTCAGTCTTTTTCTTTTTTTCAGGAGCAAGACTGCAATTTGGGCGTGTTGTTAAGCCTCAGATAAGTATAGGCTAGTTAAATTGTACTTCTAGTGCGGAAAAAAATACTTAAGACTAATGTTAAAGGTCTGCATGAGACCAGAAGTCTCTTCATTCATTATCTATCATTTAATTGTTACACTGCAATTTTAACTTTGATTTCATATTCAGCAAACTATAACCCACAGTCTCTTAACCGCTTAATCTTAATAAGCGGATATCGGAAGGCATTTTGTCATGCATGCATGTTCACTTCTTTTAACACTGAAAAATTGGAGGTATGGAGGAATTTGAGCAGCCTAACTGAGAGGATTATTACATGTCTTCTACAGTGTCAGTCATCTAAAACAACACTGAGAGAGATCCTCTTGCTTTTTAGTCAGACGGGCTGGAAGACCAGGCAGCCACCTTCCTAAACGTGCACATATTTTAGAGCACTTTTGGACCACATAGACAAACCATCTCCTAACTTTACCTCATCTTTGAGCTTCCTATGCATTCCTTCATTTCGGCCACCTCTGACCATGAGAATATCTGCAAGCACGTACATCAGCTGATGTACTTGTCAGGGTAAGCTGGCATATGTAAGCATACATAAACGGAAACAATAACTGTCTGGAATGCGCTCAAGACACGCATACTGTTTGTCAAGACTAACTACTGAATGAAATTGAAATATCACGATACTTAATTAAATGTGCAATATTGCTTAAATAATACATTCAAGAATCTCGAGAAATTTCAACACAAAAGAAGAAAACATGTTGCCATCGGTTTTGATCATTGTTGAAATATTCCAGTGCAAATTAGCTAACACTTATAAAGACAGATGTCAAAACATGTGCTGCCACATTTATTATCCCTGCATTCCTCCCCTACGGCTGCCATGCTCCTTACCTTTACCAGGCCTGCTGTTGTTTACCTCAGTGTTGTTTATCATTAGAGCTCTGCTGGCACTCTTCTAATCCTCAAACACAGAGAGGAGACACAAGCGCTACCTGAGTACTTTCTACCGTGTGCCACTGTTAAAACCTGGATCTTACATCTTTACTGTTCTCCCTCAAATCTATCACGTATCTCCAAATCACACAGTGAACAAAAAACACAACGAAAACACTGCTCTGTAATGCTTCTTATTCAGCCACATTCATAAAACATTTCCACCTAACTGTTACAATTACTTTACAGCACAGCACTTTCAGCTTTAAACATCCTTTATTGCAACTAAACTGAAAATTACAACAACAACACAAAATATCAACTTTTTAATCAAAAAGCACCATAAATTCAGTGATTGAGAAGTATTTTTCTTCTTCATGCTCTTGGTGTACTATCACTGCTCCTATTGCAGTACTCCTAATATAATTTTGATGGCAAGGAATTCAGATTGGCAAGGAAATTATCCACAGATAAACCAGTTACTGGATCAGTGAGGCTATAAAATTGAACCAAACATTCCACTCAATTCATCTTTTAGTGTCAAGAGACATTCAGATGACAAAACCTTGAAAAGTGTGTGGGATAGAAAATTCTATTTTTCAATCCAAAGCTCATTTCTGTTAGTAAACAGTATAATCACAATAAGGGAAACTCTAGAACACTTCAAAGAACATTAAATTCCATCAATACTACACAGACCTTACTGTGGACAAAATATAACACCAAGAAATATGAAAACTGATAAATTAAAATTTGCAGCTACATACAGTTTACTGTAATTTTTCTATCCTATCAAAAACAAGAACATACGTGTGGAATATAAAATGATAATGAAACAGTTGAAATTCAGAGATATAGTTCGACGTGTAGGAAAACACATGGCAAACAACAGACTGTGGGAAGGCCATGCACACATGTAGTTGAAAGAGAATTATTCAAAATTCATTCACTGCCAAGATTTTGGACTTACAATGCATTTGGCTAATGCCAGCTATGCACCAGTAGTCCCTTGAGAAGACCTGAACATTTAATTAGCTTAAAAGAGATATGCAGTAACATAAATCTATGAAGCTAATCATAACATTTTTAGCATGAATGAAAAATAATGGACAAAACATCCAAACAACAATGTCTTAACAGTTGGTAGTCTTGCAAGTATATTAAAGCACACCACATTCTCTATGGAGCACCTATTATGACATCTCTATACATCTCAAATTCGCCAGAGGAGAATCTACTGCATTCAGCAAAGGGGCTGTGTCTTTCTCAAAATGTGGCACAAGAAAATCTCTACACTGCACTCGGCAAGTCTTTATAATTCTTAGTTTTCATCCTTTAGCTTTTGATAAAATTCCTCTCTACTAATACCATCAGGATAAGTCTTCCCCTTACTTAAACATCTAGGGGAAAACAAGTGAGGTTTGCACGGTGTGATTTACGCTTGCCTGAAATTAGGCATGCGCAGTGTTAACTATAGAGTAAAAATTAAATATAATTTAATTATAGGAAGTTGCTGTACCGAAGAGAACAACACACTTTGCAGTCGGACTGCAAACAACCACGAAAATAATAATAATAATAATAATAATAATAATAATAATGATAATAATAATAATAATTTGTCAAAATATGGACTCTGTTAAAGTCCCTGGTACAGTCACTTTAAAAAGCGGAGAAGAGTAAGGCTGAAGAGAATGCAGTTGATGTGTATGAAAGCGCTACCCCAAATCTCTGAACTTACTGGCACCACATGCGTCAGCGAGTCGATATCTCCGAGCCGGATCCAGTTAGGAAATGCTCTGACTTCGCGCAAAACCACAAGTTCCTCCCCAAATCCACGAGAAGAGTGTCCTGAAAAACACGCACCGGGTAAATGTAAGACTGGATTTTAGTTTCTTAAAAAAATAAGGTGAGCAGGGTAGACAGTTTACTTTGTACGCAGCGTAATTATGTTTTAACAGCCAGCTTCACAGAGTTGTGTGTGGTATGAACAGCAAGAAAACAATGCACACTGTCCCTTTCGAAAAACAATGCAAACTGTCCCTTGTATAAGTGTTTGTACAACCTGAACGCGCTTTGGAGAATGTACGAAACCTTAAGCTGCGCACAGTCACGTTCATAAAATATTGTTCAAAGTAATCCGGAGAAGGTAGATCGATCATCCATTCTGAGGGGAAGTTTGATTCCCACATTAAAGCTCTGTTTATAGTGACGTGACTCACAAATGTTTTTTTATGTAATTTTTGTTCAGCTGTAAAATTATTACATTGTATTTAGCTTTAAAAAATTACCAACTGGAGGGAAAGTTATACTTAATTCCGGTTTATGATAGCCAATTACTTTTATTTTCCAGTGAGGCGCACAACAGCCGTGCACTGTCCATCAAAAGACTCCTTTTCCCTCACTCAATACACTCATGTAGGCAGTTGCAAACTAGCCGGCAGTGAATAAAGTCTCTCTATTGAGCGCCCAGACAGTGCAGCGTATCCCTGTATAGCGATCAGTACAATGTGCTGAATTGGCAGTCTAATAATAAATGTGCCATTTAGACTTCCATTGGGCTCCAGTGCCACCTTACCTTATGAGGGAACTTCCACTCACAGCTAACAGCAACTGTTCAAAACAAAATGCCATTACGGGATCAACTTCAACCCAACAGAGGGACAAGCCAAGGGATTGTTTTTCAAACAGTCTCTCTCACTTAAGACAAGAATGCATTAATAGACACCGGGTTATTCTTACAGACTGGACACAATTTCGGAGAAGAAAAAAACAGCAACGTTAAGCTGTGTTTAATTAAGGTGTCAGATTCCGCTTCTGCAAGGGAACAAAAACCTTTTGTACGTTTGTCTGTGACAAATAATTATAATGATAGTAGTAATAAAGTAAATAAATTAAAAGTATATAAAAAATAAATGCATATCTCTTTCAATGAAAGTGTTCAGTAAATCACATCGATTGAAATTTGGGTTTAATTTCCTGATCAATATTAAAGTGAAGACTATCTCACAGTGCTGTTGCATTGCGGTGTCTTGCTCCTCTGCATCTCCCTTGAGTTTCGAGAAGCCTATAAATTCCAATGTGCGATAGCATGCAAGGTTTCTTATTAAAATATTATCACTTCTTGTCCAGCAGTCGACAAACGCTTATCTGTGTCTGTAAGTGTGTCTACTTTGGGGTAACACCCTTCAATTGATGAGCTATCTTGGTCCTCCAGACAAAGTTCAATTGCGTTCTGCAATTGCGTTCTGCACCGGGTTTCTCAAAATCTCCATACCATCACAGATAATTAACAAACAAATTAAGTAAATCAATACTTTGAAAAAAAAAAATGTGATCACATTTGAATTTGTGCTTCTCGCGGAAAGTACGCTTTGCAGTAAATTATCCCTGCGATGTGAGACATGTACAGATAGCCTAATTACATTTAACTTCTGAAAGGTAGATTTAAACAATACTCTGAACGTAACACTTAAAGTTAAAATTTAAAAGACAGCCAAACAGTCACCTTAATTTATCGATATTTAAATATTGTCCGGAAATTGTTTGCGGTTACAGTCATCAATAACAGAGGAAAGACATGCCTTTGACAAAATAAATAGGCAAGAATTTAAACATTTCACACAGGAGTTCACTTACTTTGAGCTTTAACGCAGTGTTCAAGTTGGAGGACTATAGGAGTCTGGTTGTCCAGGTTGTATATTGTCTCTAAATGGATCAGACTTTGAATGAGGAGCTCATTTTAATTTATGGCTTATGCATTCTTGTAAGGTCAATTTGCCTGACCTCAAGCGAAAGTTAAGACAGAAAGAATTCTTTAAGTGCTACGGACAAAAATTAGCCAACAAGCAACTTTTCTCAAAACGCACAGAAGATGTGCTCTAGTTAAAAGACAGGGTAACGAAATATTCCCCCTATACATTTGAAACATATCACATTTTCCGTTCGGAGAAAACTAAAAACGTCGAATCTAAACTACGGAGTATTAATGTACTGTACCTATAGCAACACGCCCGTCATTGTCAATGAATAGTACCGCTCTGTGGACAAAAGTGAAATTGCTTCCACAAAGGGAAGTTATCCACTATCCGGACACTAGTGCTGTCTATATGCAGAAATACAATCAAATATAGCCTATTTATGGTGGTTGTATGTATGCCGAGATTATGTTTATTTTATGTTGTCGTGAGGAAGAACTACATTTCAATTGTTTGTTCGATCTTTCAAGAATAGCGTGGCTGTACTATCGGCAGTTACGAAGCGAACAATAAAAGACACATCACAATAGCAGAACACGGAGAGAACACATGGATGAAACTTCGGCAAACTTTACACTACAATGATGGTAACTTTAGTGAAAGTGCCGTGCTTCTTAGCCATTAATAAACCCATTTACGTATTTACACGCCTCACTTACGGTGTTATTCTTTACAAACTGGTGAGAAGAATATGAAGAATATTTTGGCAAACAAACAAACCAACAAAGGAACTAAATCAAAGAACTTCGTCGTCAAAATCTTAAATGTCATCGACTGAGAATAACATAGGCATAGAGACTTCTTTTTCAGTGGCGATGAGCAATGGTCTACTGTTACGAAGCGTAATACAAAAAGAGAGAAAAACAAGAAAAACAACTCAGTTTTTACGAAATCACGGAACAACAGGTTTCCATTAAAGCAAGTTTACCTGTTAGTGTGCAGGGTACCAAACACAAACGTTCGTCTTTGCCGTATCCTGTTTCGGTATTAAAACGCTAGAAATACTGATCACTGCAATCTGTAGAGCAAAGAAAAGAAACTAAAGTCTACTGTTTCCTCTGACCATAGAGGGAATCCCGTTCTGTATATGAACTTGAACTGTCAAAACTGCTTAGAGCTGTTGTTTCTGTTTATCTCGTGTATCTCCTTTCTCTAAAACAGAGACAAGAGAAGACGATGGTTAGTGCTGTCAATCTTGGCAATCAATGCGAGCGGCCATGTCGCAAGTATTCAAAGCATTTCCCGTCGTGCAACATCAGAAAGTGAGTGGCCAGGGCATTGATCTGTGGAAGGCAAAGAGGCAGGGCTCCCCCTCCCAGACAAGAGATGCAAGAGTGAGAGAGACGAACAGAATAAGTGTGCGAGTGAGAATGTGTCGCTGACGGGGTGGGGTAGTGCGATTGTGCAAAAAATAAAAAGGGATATCTAATTAGGCAGCGATACGTATAGGCAATCGATAATAAAATAACAAAAGACATAAGGGATATCGTTCAGTTTGAAATGATTTAACTTGTTGTAAGTCGACTCCGCATTTAGCCTTATTTGACATCGGGTTTACGTTAAGAGAGAGAGATAAACTATGTTAAATATACCTACGTGTTGCAAACTCATTAAAAACTAGCCTATTCGCATTAAGGGTGAAGATTATTATTAGAAATTGTTAGTGACATCGTGTGGCTAATTTGATTATATTTGGAAGTTCAGCCCAAATAAAACTTTTCAAATAAAATTCTCACCAGGAGATAAGACAACCTAGGTGAAGGTTTACAATGACTATGCGCATCGTCCACAAACTGGGTTGTATTCCACATTATCACAGTGCTCATGGACTGAGATGTAACTTGCCCACGTATTGACCCGGAGATCTGTCAAACCTCTGCTGAAGATCTCCACCACAGCCTAAATTTACAAAGGACGGTCTGCTCTTCATATGTGCCATCGACACAAAAGAAGAAGAAAAATGCATTGACAGTAAAGGCTCACGTTTTATAATGAAGGGGGCAATCAACATCAAAAAGGTTGTTTTATAGAGCATACCTGGGCCTGCCTCACTACCAAAACACAGTAGATGAGTAGAACTGGCGACCAGTAACCTCAAGAAACATTGTCCAACACATCAGTTTTGTTATATTTAAATTGCACGCAGAAACACATTCACTGAAATAGTATACAACCTCCAACTAAATATTGTAGAAATTTAGCGCTACATTCAGTCTGAAATATTTATCCATGTCTGAAGCTTTTACAGTTAGCTTTGAACTTGAGCATACAGGTCCACCTGGGGTCATTGCCAAGAAAGGGACAGAACAATGTCGCATTGTTCTTACGCAGATGGAGTCGGAGGAATCTGTTCGGTGAGAAGTTACCGCAACTGGTGGCTTTTATTAATGTTTCTCATTCTGTTTGATAAACTGGAACATTTTGCTGGATACATAAATTCCATTAACCCCAAAAGTCATATCAATACGCTGATTGGCTGTGCCATGTTCCTAAACCTGACTCCAATGAAACATTTTATTCAACAAAATCGCCAGCATATAACATCTCAAAAAGACGTTGTTTAGGTAATTGTCAGTATACTAAAATCGAGCAAAAGTAATTCTTTAATTGAACAAAGAAAGATGAGAACTGAAAATTTAGTGGAATTTGATATATTTTAAGTTCATTTTAAACAAATGTTTTGCATTTGCCTAAAAATCATCATTTCGATTAAAATTTAGCCGATGACTATAATCTGCAAAATGAATGTAACTGACGTAATAAAAAAAATCTGTAAAGTATATCGATTAATAACGGCGACTTGATGCGAATCATGTTTAGAAATAACACTGCCAATGTCAATATTAACATTATGCTACACGCAGAAGAAAAATATTTTGAACACACAATTCTTTTTAATTGGTAGCATAACAAAATACGGGATATATCTAATTGCATTTAACTACCAAATGCACTCTGTTTTAGTCATTAAGGAACATTATGGTTACTGTTGGAATTCCATTCATAAAACCTCTGTGTGGAAGTTAAATTACACCAAGCTTTAGTATATTGCCGGGTTGACATATATTCTTGTAAGATACCGCAATTATACATTAGTACCTGTCTTATAAAAAACGTGAGATGAACCAACCGAAAAATGAAACAAAAGTTTACAGTTGCGCAAAGCCATCTGAAGTCAAGTGCAACATTAGAGTGGACTACAACACGTGCGCATTGGCAAGTGATACAAAATACAAATAATATAATTTTTCCTCCCATGAGACATTTAAAGTACATCACAAACATAATAGAATATAGGCTGATAATAGAATATTGTACTTACAATGACAAGGACAGATGCAGAAGGAAAAGCTGTTTGTTAAGTGAGGAGTCACACGGGCTAAAGAGAGGGAGGGGAGAGAGAAACGGAGAGAGAGTGTGTGAGATTGAGAGCGAGAAAGGGGGGGTATGAAGAATATGCCAGAATAGATATCCTTTCACAACATCTCATCACATCTGCTCTGGCTCTTGTCTGTCTTTCATTTTCACGTTTTCACATTCCCTTTGTTCCTGAGAAAAATCATATCCACACGTCACATCTTCATCCCAAGATTCTATCTGCACCAAAGAGACGATTAATTATTCAAACAGAGCATTGCCTTCAAGGCAATAAAAGTATTACACTTAAAACTTGTCTCCACATTAAGTGCGTTTTAGTAGTTGAGTTTACATTAGAAAGCCGTTTCAGTGCACTACAACAAAACAATAAATGGCAGCTTATGTGACCTTAAGGCAAGACTCAAAGGTTTTGTCATCTCCACCAAATTATTTGTTCGTTCACCTCACCTGAATTAAGACGAAATGCAGACTTGTCCAGGAATCCGTGCAATTTTCAGAGAAAGAGGCTCACTCACCCGTTTGGAGAAGCAAGTACGAGCGTATAAGTCACAAGTTTGACACAGATACACAGTGCAGATCTGATACCGACAGATATCCATCTGTTACTCACAGGTAAATCAAAAAGAGTTTAAAGAATTCATAAACATTTATAAACGTTTTCTTCCAAAATAAAGACAAACCACTGGCGTCACGACAATGATTTTTATTCATTCTTGAATGAGACATGAGACTACAAAAATACGGTAATATTGAGAACTGCTGATGTCGATACTTTTTATTCTGTAAATAATAAATCGTAACCTATTGACCCCACCGAAACCTACAAAATATATTAGAAAACAGTAATGTACGCTAAATAAGTAAATATAGCATTGTGTGTGTAAACAGAAACGCTTTAAGGTATTATATAAATTTTATAATGCTCTGCCTTTTTTTCTTTTTTCCCTCGCAAGTCTCTCTCCGACAGAGAGGTAATGCCTGCCGTTATATGTGCCTAACACGCCATCCTTCGATGAATAGAGGTACTGCTCTTCTAACTGTCCGTTACCATGCGCTGTCCATGTTCTGGAGTGGGTGTGTAGACGTAATGGAGGTGTGTGATTGGAGATACACCTCTGATCTGAAAATGCATCCTCGCATTGCTACGAATGAAAGTGTTATGAGTTTTAGTTCAACAATACTTCTCAGTCATTATTTCCATACTTTAAAGAATGTTTGTGTATCTGGACAAGGGATCAGTAAACGGCCTGCTCGCAGTTAGTGCCTCGTTATTTCAAAATTATCAAGAAATTAATTTATATACAAATTAAATTTGTACATGAAAAAGTCCTGTTATACATTATGTTTTTAGAGTCTGTTGATTTTGCTTGAGTGTGGTAGTTTATGTTTTGTTTATGTTTATTTGGTCCAGTATGATGAGCTGTCATGAGTTAGATGTTAGCTAAACATAGGCCATTCATGTGCCTGACACATTCTTGATTTCTTGCTGCCCCTGACCTGAATGCTCTGGGCCATGTTTATAGAAGAAAATCCCATCTTTCAGATAATTTTCTGACTTTCCCATTCCTTTGGTTGACCATGGTTGTAAAGGAAATAATTGTCAAGGAGTATTTAGGTCAGACAGATTATTCATTTAGCCTTCCAAGTATTTTCATCAAGGTCTGGATTGAGGATATGTGAAGCCAGCTACTCATTTAAGTCTTGCTATACATACAGCCTTTGTGTGTGTGTGTGTGTGTGTGTGTGTGTGTGTGAGATCCATTTTTTAATTTCTAATAGTGAAATGTAATAGCTGTATATACACTATTCCACTTATAGTATGAGGCTAAAGATTCAGATGCTTCTCAAAATGGAAAATTCTATTTTGTTAATCGTATTTTTGCCTCTCTTTTAGTAGGTTATGCCAGTCACATATATTTCTAATAAATTCAGAACAATTTAAATGAATTTATCTACAATTCATATATTTATTATCTTCAGTTATCAAAAAGAAGCTTTCACCATCTTTGTGTCTCTACCTATATTTTTGTATCAAGCTCCTTAGCATAATTTTAAACACATGAGGTCATTGCTGGACTATTAGGCTCTAATTACTTGGTCTATGACTGCCAGTGAACAGGTTAATGCCTTACAGGCCTGGACTGGAACTATGCATCAGTTTAGCTGGGGGAAAGACAGCATACATAACATTTGCATATCATGAGATGCTTTGATGCATGTTGAATTGCAAGCCTACCCTATTAATATTTTAAAGAAACTGCATAAAAATCAACATTTTTGTTACATTAAATTAACATGTGTTCTTCTCAATTTCTGCATGTTTAATTAAGGAACACTATTCTGTCAGAGAAAATATGGAGACTGCTGCCTGATTTGTTGTGATTACACTAGAAGTGATGAACAACACTTCACAAATATATTTGTCTGGAGCTTCTAAATGCCCTGCATAGACTTTCCTATAAGACCTGTATTAAAACAGAACTGTGTTCATCAAAGTAGCACTGACAGATCATGTTTAACCATTTCAACAAGTTCAAATTATACACTAGATGAGAGGCAAAGGTTGACAAAAAGACAATAAAAGACAAAAAGCTGCAGTCACAGGGAGATTCATTCACTCTATTTTATCTCTCACGTATGCAGCAGAAAACACAGGTCAACAAAATTATGTTATTACAAGGTAATTATCAAATAAAAATATATTTCTTAACCTATGAAATATTGATAGGTTCCTGGGTTATAACTCTAATATTGATGCAGTTCACACAATAGTGTCACCTTGGGTGTATGTATAGTTCAATAATTTTGATTCTTGCAAAGCAGATTTGTAAAAGAGGAAAATGATATGCTGGAACTTGTTACATACCAAGAGACAGAGGAAGGGATCATTTAAATGTGAGTGATTGGAAAAAGTACTCTTCATTACATTTCTCTGATGAGTTCAGTATTTTAAACATTTTAATTATAGATAAAAGCTATGTGGGAGGGACGTTAGTGCAGCGTATTTAATTTCAAAATGAATTCAAAAGTGACCTTGAGTAACCAACACACTTGTTAAAGTTGAATAACCTAGTACAGTACTGTTAGTTGACTTCACTCAGTTAAAAGACACTGAGACAGCACAGACATTCAAAAAGCTCTCTCTCTCTCTCTCGCTCTCTCTCTCTCTCACACGCACGCATGCACGCACGCACGCACACACACATATACTGAATGAATGAAAAAATGTTTGGACATATAATTGTTATGAATAAAAAAACATTATAATCATTATGAATATTCAAAAACAGTTCTCCTGAAATGCAATATTTCCAAGATCCCGCACTCTCCTGCTGCTGATCATTATCATGGCTGGATGTACTTCAACTTATTACTTTTAGAAAAATCAAACAAATAAAAATCAAGTAGTTTTTTTTAAGTTTGCGTAAGGGTCGAGCAAATCCAGCATGAATATATACAAGTGAGAAGAACTGAAGAGGGTATGGTTTTAAAATGGAATTCGTCAATATAAATCAACAGTATGGTAAACAAGCTGACGTTACAATAACACATCCATTCCTTCCCCCTGAGGGGACACTTGAAGTAGGAGAAGGTGTTTTAGCATACTGACATACTCTGTATTTTATGGCATGATTGCTGAATAAACCACTACATGAAAACACACCAGCCACAAACTACTGCACTTAATTATTAATGAAAGTGAAGTTATGTAATTAACTCAAACATCATTTGCATACATGCAAATTCTTCCTCTCCCATTTGGACCTGCAAAGTGGGACACTCTGTTCTCATTAGTTGACCTAAATCTCTGACTTGTCACTCTAAATTTAATCAAAGTTTATTCAGGATCTAATATTTCCTTTTAAGTTAACAAGGAATGTTTGATTAATTATGTTTAAATAAGGAAAGCTACATCCTCCTCCTAATTGCATAATGTTGGAAACCTCCACTTTCTTAACATTTTGATTGTAGAGCTAATTATAAAAATGCTCTTGCCAATTAGTAAAAATCTACATAAATGCAAATAATCTGAATTAACCGGCCCCAAGCCTGTTGTCAGGGGTTTAGGACTTTGTTCACATTTGTGTCATACCTTCATATTTCTCAGCATGATTAATCAATCTCAGTGTTTGATGGGCAGTGGGTGTGTGTTATAATGTATAATAGTCTAATCTTCACCTTCTGTTTTGTTTGAAAGTCTGCCTGACTCTCAGTCAAGGACAGATATGGGTCCTCGGCCAAATGTCATGGATACAAACAATACAATTAGCATACAAATAAAGAGGTATGGAATCTATCCACAGTGCAAGTGATCTGCAAAGACTAAGGTTAGCACGATTCCATATCTAAATGACAAGTAATTCAGTAAAAAATTATGCAGGCAGGCTAGACTATTCTGAGGATTAGCTGTGGGTCCTCCCTTCCAGTCTTATCGACCAGCCAGATGGCCTCAGGCACAAAGACTCCACACCGGTTTGTTGAGGACTTTGGGGCAGAGCAAGCAGCGACTTATGGGGGAGAAGTTGGAACTGGGGCTTGAGGACATAAGCTCTGTCTCCCAGAATATTCTGGGCCTTTCTCCTGGCCTGCTGCTAGTAAAATGAGGCTAGGTTTCTCAAAGGAACCCTGATGATCTTGAAGCACACATTTATGACTTCCTGGCAGTCTCTCTTTTTGATGGAGAGAGAAATGTTAACTAGCAAAAAAGAAACATACAGTACTCTTGATGACGGAGTTGTAAAAAGATTGAAGTACGTGTGGAACGAAGATAATATTTGAAGAATTCAGTGTCAGAGACAGCAATTCAATTCAAAGAGGTTGACTTGAAGTTTAAGATGTATTCTCCATTATAGGACTACAGGCTTTGTGATAAATAAACTCAAAAAGGCCTTGTAATTCTTGAAGTTTTGAGCAGTGGGGCAGATGACAAATATCAGACCAGAGCTAAAGGCAGTAAAACAAAATCTACTTTTACAAAGACAAATTTCAGTCTGTTTGATCTAATAGGCAGGGGTGCCATTAGAGGGGGGTGGGGGGGGGGGGGGTGGGGGGTTATAGGACGATTCCAAAAGCCCAGCACTGACAGGGGGCCCTCATAGAACACTGTTAAGGTTTGGTGGGCCCAATATTATATTCTTTCAAAGAGCCCAAAACTTCTAGCGGTGCTACTGCTAATAGGTATAGAGTACTAACCTTGTTTAAAGAAATGAGATTTTTTTAAAAACTCTTAATATTGTTTATGTAAAGGAAATATATGTCATGTTGTGGCCATGCAGTGTACCAAAGGGTAGATGTGAAGTGTATTGAATAAAATCCCTTTTCCACCAAAGCTTACCAAGCATCTGTGTGGTGCAGAGCATCCTAGTGTCCCACCCCAAAAACCTATCCAGTGTGTGTGTGTGTGTGTGTGTGGTGCTGAGCCTGCCTGCTCTCCACTCAGGAACTGAAGGTGAGCCTTATTAAATGATCTCATCAATGATTAATTGTAAGCAAACACAGCGAAAAATAAAGCCTTGTGTTTTGTATTTATGCCCTGAGACTCTGCTGTGCCTTAATTTGATGTGAAAGGTGGTGCTTAGAGGCTTCCCATGTTAAAAGAATTGTTGGATCAAATAAGAGGCCCAAGGGCATTTCCTTCATTTATGTTTACAAAAAGCTCAATCCACTGTAGGTATTGTAAACGCTTTCCATTAAGGGAATGTGAGAGCATTTTATTGTTGCCTGAACACAGACTCTTTTTTGTGTGTGTGTGTATTCAAATGTAATCATTTACATGTGAAGCTAATGCTCTTTCACCTGTCTTTGATCTTTGCTGTTTGTGAACCTTTTAAGCTGTGAAGCCAGCCTTGGTAAATATTAATGTCTTTATTGTTGCACAGTGTGAACAAGGAAATCTTGACTCTTCAGATCATAAGTAAACCTTTCCTCACATCAACAATAGAACCATATCATCGTTCCTAGGGAATAACAGCCTACAGTGAGTCCCATTAATCTATTCTTTTGTGAGATATGCAGGAATATCTAAAAAAAAAAAAAAAAGAACATTCAATGATACTGAGCAGTCCTCTTCAATAATTCAACATAACCCTTATAAAAGTATGGATATTTAATCAATGGTGATAAAAGAGAATAAGATACCATTTTTTGGTTCAAAGTATCTTTTGTATTAGAATCCTCTGTTTCCCTTAGGTGAATGCTGAAAAGGGGTATAAAAATTGAAAAGATTCCTGACTTGCAATGTAAATATAGCATACACTGGCTTTTAACAGACCAATACACCCTCAGATGACTAACAGATGAGGAGACATAAAGAATGAAAATAAAAATTCTGTTCTTCAACTCTGTTCTTTATCCCACATTAGATCTTAGCATGTTCTTATCACACAATAAATATCACATTTGTGATTTCCTTTCTGTTATTGAAAACAAAAGCACAGATTACCTAATGTACTGTTTCAATATTCTGAGAGCATAATGGTAAGTACTGGTGTAAGAGTGCCAAAGGCACATACCTGTAAGTCATTATGGATAGGGACTCATTTAAATGAGCTTGAGACTTCATCTTGTAAGGTTCCATGGACATCAATGGATTTCCAAAAGGTCCATCATCCCTCCTCAGCTTTTACTGGGGATACCCTTGACCACTGAACTCAGAGACCACCTGATTCATTTCCATGTTACATGGGTTTCTGACTTAAGTGTTTCTTTTTTTCATTTTTTCTGCCTTCTTTATTTTCCTGATTTTTTTTTCTTCCAGTACACTGGCTTTCCGCTTCCTTTTTAGAGTTTTTGTCAACTCTGTCAGGCACATACTGAACAGGACTCTATTTCAAGATATCAAGTGTCTGCTTTGCTGGGGTGACCCTAACAACACACACAAGGTCAACATTACGCTCCTTTACAACTGCGCAACAAGAGAATTTTCTTATTTAAAAGATGACCTCCAGAGACATTCAGTCTTTTCAGTGGACCAAAATTAACTCTCTGACGCCCGGTGTGATGAATTTAAGGGAACTGGGAAAAGAAATACATGGTATTTATCACTAATTAATTCAGTCACTTCTAAACATTTTGTAAACAGCCATCAACAAGTCACGAGGGAATCCTCAAAACAGTCCTGAGGAGAAAATACTATACAAATTCATGTCAATATTGACAAATGCTTCTAATTTTCAGCAATATCTGTTTGGACTCAGTAAATGCCTGCACATTGGTACATAAGAGAGCAATAGAGAAGATTATGAAGAAAGTGTCCATTTCATTTAAAGAGATGACAACAGAGAAAAAGATGTTTACAGGAAATTAAAAACAAAAAACAACAACAACAAAAAAATGCATTTCAGAATTTTCATCTCTAGGAACAAATATGAAGAGTTGTAAATTCTGCTATGTTGTGGCATAAAATCATTTGGCTGAATAAAACTGATATCTATTGTCATAAAGAGCTTGATTACAGTCCAGAGGAGAGACAATGTCTCATGTTTATACACATTTTCAAAATATGCTTTTTTTTTTCTTCCAGAAATACGTATTTTAAGGGAAAAAAACTTTTTTCCCCCCTCACAGATAAACATTTAGTAAAGAATTAATGCGTGAGACATTCATTACATTTAACAGAACAGGACAGGATTAGCATAATGGGCCTTTTTCATTCTCTTTGAAGTCTGGGGTGTAGAATAACAAATGTATACGAACTAGCAGCCAAACATCAATAAATGGAAATGCCACAATTCTCTGTGGATGGTCTCGGGTTGGATTTCTGCAGGAGGAATAAAGAAAAATAAAAATAAATAAATAAATAAATAAAAACTGTTTATTGCAAACTAAGCAGAAAAGCGGATATGATCTGATTTATGCCCACAGGTTTGCGGCCTCTCATTTCTCTCAGACAGACCATGATGTGGCAGCCCCTACTGTGGAGCGATGGGAGGTGCAGCATGTCTCACAGGTGCTTTCAAAGAACAAGATGCCGCAGTGGAGAGCTGGTAATTACTCTCCAATTAAAGATAAAGATCTCACATGGGGATGGAGCTCAGGGTAGCCCAACAGCCATAAAGACTCTTACTGAGGGTATCTCATTGAAATGACCCAGTTGGGTTTGGACCACCATCAGAAAGTGGTATTTCAGCAATAGTCAGGGTGTAGAGAACGTCTAGTTCTAGTTTATAGTGGATTCAAAGCCCGGCCTTTAACGCAAGTCTGTGTTAATCTGTAGAGTGTTGACAAATTCAACTTCATTTGCAACAGTTAAAAATTAAATTTCCCCATTTTATTTATTTATTCTGTATACACGCTGCAGTAGATAATACCATCTGTCTTCACAGAAGGAGAAGAGCATGAAGATAAGGAATTAAAAATGCCCTTTTAAATAGAGAACCTTTCAACTGAACTATTCCATATGTTTTTCTCTCAAAACACTACCCTTTTTGTAGTGAATGTTCACCTCTGCCAGCTGGAGTCTACTTGAGTCCAAGTTAGATTCCCTTTACAAAAAATAGAGAAAAGTGCATGAAGGTCAAAGCAATCAATGAAAATATCAAAGGGAATCCTTCGAACTGTAATGAGAACACATTTTGTAGGCTACTAATCCTTTGTACTCTGCTACCTTGAAGAAAAGGTCATTAAAACATATGCAAAGGCAAAGGAAAAGGACTTTAGAGATTAAGGTTTCTCTTTATTTTCTCATCTCTTTATTCTCTTTATTGAGTTAAAGCCATTATGCCTCTAACAGTCTGAGCGAGATCAGAAATGTCCTACAATTAATGTGTTCTCACTTTCATTGAAAGAGAGTGTTCAAAACTACTTCCCGTAATGCAATTCTAACACAAATGGGGACAAAATACGTTGTTCTGGGTGTCAAATTATTTCCTCTTCCCGAGACAGAAACATTTGCTATACATAACCAGGGTCCAAAGTAGCATATGTTGTTTAGCATTATGCTGAAATCCTTAAACATAATATGCCATTTTTCTTATTTAGATAGCACAACTGTAATATTAAAAAAAGTTGAATTTAGCAAAAGAACTGTTGAAACAAATATTTTGTTAATATCTTTAATATTTACATTTTCTTTTAAAAATGTATGTTGTGTACCCCCTCCCACAAAGTCTTCTCAAAAATATTATTTGAGTTTTTTTTTTTCTTCCTAACTTTGTCCGCAAAAATAAAACCCTTTTGGCAAGCTCACAGGAGTCTGGCAGTGCTTGGTACACAAAAATAATGTTTCAAGTGATTTGGTGTAAGAATATCATCTGAGTTGACAAAAATACAATCAATATTTGACATGCACCTCCATGACATGTAAAACATAGCTTCTCTATTAATTACAATTTCCTTCCAATTAAATCTCACTGCAAGACAGAGTTTTCTCATCTTGAGAAATAAAACATTGTCAGTTTGAAATGTTAAAAGTGCAATTACATGTATAAAACATCTTCTATCTGGGTTAACATTGTCTTTCAGATTACTTTCAGATTAAATACAAGTATATGCACTGCAGCATCATCAGCAAAGGTTTCTGTGTTCTACACAAAATATTCACTTCATAATAGCTGTACAAAATATGTGATACAGAGTGAATTCTCGATTATCCATTGACGTGATATGAAAGTCCAGAAGTCTATGCATGTTTCACTTAATACAGGATGAATGGAAATGTTTAATGTGAACAAGCTTTTCAGCCTTCAAGAATCCAGGTCATGGGTTGTCATCATGTGATAGCACCTCAATGCCCATAAACGGCTTTGGCTGAAAAAGAGATAAGATTGGAAAAAGTCTGAGAGTGTTTTCACAGAGGATGTACAATAAGCAACTGATTAATAATGCACAATAAACCCTCTTTTCAGCAATTAAAAATGGTTTTAGAGAGGATTCCCATTAAGTGAAAACTCCCATTCCCTTTAACATTAATTCCCATGAACTAAAATGATAACAGCATGTATTCTTATAGAGCTCCCAATTCTGGAATACAGGAGGAGACAAAATAATGGAAACAGCTAATGAAAGAGGAATCATTTTGTTTCTCAACAAACACAAACCAAGAATTCATTATCTTGCAAATTATTTCCAATGCTATTTCCCAAGATATTCCAAAAGGAATCTTAAAATCAGCACTTTAGTATGCGAGTTTTTAAAGTAACATGACCACTCTAAAACATTTTTTTAAGTATTCAAATAGATGATGCCCAAATCTCAAATGCATCAGTTCCAGAAACTACAAAATTATTAACTATGGAAGGGGCAATAATGTCAAAACCATGATGGGATATGTAACATTAAGAAAGGCTGCACCAAGAAAGAGGACTAGGAAGAGGTTAAAAAATACCACAGAAACTGATATCTCTATGGCCTAGTCCAAGCAAAAACCGTGAATCATGAGCTTTACAAAGCTGATATTTTAGTAGGGTTGACATTTGGAGACTGGTTATAACCAGTCAGTACAAATCAATGTATAACTTGATGTATGGAGCATAAAACTTGGACTTTTCAACAGCGTTTGTCAACATTACGGCTTGATTAATTGTCTTTTACTCTTTTTTTCCTATAATCTGAATGTTTCCTTTTTTTCAGATGGAAACAGCTAAATGAAGCCTTCAATCAAGACTGCCTATTCCAAGCATTAAACAAATTCAAATATTATTCGGCATGGCAAAATTATGGTAAAGAAATATGATGTCCATGATAATCTTTTAATCATAATGATAAGATAATAAATGCCCCCATACACACTGTAGCTTCATTTTCAAAAGAAATGATAGGTTTTCCTTTCTGAAAAATGGTCCAAACATGTAGTGCAGCATTTCAAGATGAAATTGGAGGTGCAAGAAGGTTCTGGAGGCAGATGGCAGTCCAACTTGTTTTGAATGAACAAATATTCATATATTGTTTGATGTTTCCATTATTTGTTCCATATCCTGTATTCAATGTTATAAAAAGACAGGCCCAGAGGAAATGAAACAAGAGCTTTACAATTTACATTTCATCTATTCAATATAAGCAGTATTTAAACAGAGACACTTCTTATAGGTGTGGACAGAGTGACAGAGCTTGTGGAACTAAGGAGATGTACCTTACTACATGGTGGGGTGACAAACACTGTATGTCACACTGGGCAGCATGTTAAAAAGCACAATATTAACATTACGAAGATCTGTCAGAGCTAATACTCACACATTTTCAGTACGATTCTTCTCATTCACTGCAAAATATCTCTTCCTTACACTCATGACATTGCTCATAGACAAGACATATGCAATGCAGATGGCCAGTGAAATCAGTGTTCACAGTCATTTTGTCCGTTTTTAAGTGACATGTTCTACTAACCACATAGATCAGTATACATCAGTATTTTGTTCTCAAACATTTTTGACTGTGTCCACTGACTAAATACTGGCGAAAAGCATTCCCAGACTTCAAGGATCCCCTCAGTTCAGACAAAAGGAAATACAGGGGATGGACCACACACTGGGTGGGATGCAGCACAAACACATGCACACATGCACACAGACACCAGGAGAATAGTAATTAAGGGCTGTATAATAACAGCTGAACATACAGTGTAAAACAGAATACCACTACACAAAGCTAAAGAACATCACGCAGGAAGAGTGAAAACCTATCATGCATCCGCAGCTATGGAGATCTGAACTATTAAAGCCACAATGTCAATTCAATGACCCATTTAATAATTTCTGCCCATTGAGTTCTCAGAGAAAATGAAACACATGCTAGATACTCAAAATAATCTGTATAAGCATATCTCAACCTCTTAAACTCAATGATGCAACTGGTTTAACTTTACGTTGCCGACAATAGTGGTCACTGATTAAATGGTGGAAAAATAATGTGCCTACTACAGCGTGTCTGTCTTTTCGTCCATAGGTGAGAGGTCTAAAATAAAAAAAGGATTATGGCTAAAAGTTTTTTTCTCATGCAATGATATTTTTTGGCCTGGTTTCATTTAGCAATTGAGTTCATGCAGAAAGCAAAACCTGTCGGCAGATTACAGATGGCGAGGCAACTGGTGCTTGGGATTGCAGCTGCCAGCATTGCTAAACCATCAAGGTGTGGAAAGAAAGGTGTCCCAGCCTTTGTTAATTACACAAAACTCAAGGGGGCAGCGTTTGTTTAAAGCTTTTTACCCTCTCATCCCAGCTTGGCAGGGTTGCAAAACCAATTTACACACAATTCACACACTTCCCATCTACAGATGTTGAGGGTGATGATGAGGGGGGTGGGCACTCTTCCTTTCCAAATGCTATGGCACCATCAGCATACAGTGTGGCAATTGTGCAATAAGCATGCAGTCACTGAGGTGCAAAATACACAGCTCCACATTTGGAACAATTAGCAAAGCAACATTAGAGTGTTAAGTGAGCAGTTAGTGCTTACTTTGTTCTGATTAGACAAAAGTGTAGTGAAATCCATTGTTTAGTGGAGGGGGAAGTGCCTGGGAGGCAGTAGAAGGAGGAAGAGGAGGAGGAGGAGGAGGGGGTGTGGTAAGATGGGTAACTTGTTGTGGTGCTACAGGGGGACAGACACAGGAACAAAGCTCAATTAGTCACACAGAAACCTAGAGCCAGGAACCACTGATCACCTTTACGCCTAATTCCACTTACCTAAATACATTAGAATCAGAAATTAAAACACACAGTTTGAACCCATTTTTTTCTACCAGTTTGGAATCCCTACACTATCATAGGTTTCGACCAAGGCAAGACCTCTGCATCTGCCACGTCCTCTTCTCACCTGCCCAGTTTACAAGTGTCTCCATGGAAACACAGTGTATGCAGAGGTCAATTTACTGCTGCATGACCCATGCATCTTAACATATTTTAAGAACTGACACCAGCGAACACACAGAGCAGGAAAAGATAACATTAATTTGGCTTCAGAAACGCGACTCTTGTCTTTATATTTTCGGACAGCCCTCTAGATGGAAAAATTGTTAGAATTGTTGACTGGGTTCAGCTGTGCACATTAAGGTTCATCACATCACAAGAGACTGACTGTAAACGTGTGTGACTGAGAAAGCAACTCTTTATGTGTGCATGTCTCTCTCCTCTCTCTCTCTCTCTCTCTCTCTCTGTGTCTCTCTCTCTCTGTGTCTCTCTCTCTCTGTGTCTCTCTCTCTCTCTGTCTCTCTCTCTCTCTCCCTCTCTCTCCATCTCTCTCTTTCCGTTGATCAACTCGTCTGAAGGTTCGACCAGTGTGAGTGAGGCTGTTGCAAAGTAAAGATGAAAAGTGAGCTGGTGTGCTTTTATGCTAGTTCAGACACATGTTCAAAGCGCAGCCACGGGATGCACAAGTGAGCCCCAGTACATTTGAACTGGGCCATTGATCAGCACTGAAAATGGCCTCATCAAGAGATTCCTCCCAGCCTGAAAGATTTGACATGGCTCGCAATTAACTGCGTCTTTACTCAAAAGATCCCTGCTAATAAGGAATAATGTTGAGTTATTAGTGACTGATTCTGATAAACCTGGCTTTGCTCTTTTTTCATCTTCTACCATAGGCTCTTGGAATAGAGCTAGACTCCTTCTCTAATGTCTTCACCTATTCAGTAGATGTCAAGTTTTAACATACATACATCATCAAAGATATGTTTTAAGTAATCATCTTTGAAAGATATTATTTAAGCAATATGAGGGATTTACTTGGAGAGAGGTCTGCAAAAATATTCATGTAGACAGTGATGTTTATAATCACATATAATAGCACTTCCATCAGTCATACTAAGGGTGACTGATATATGCTGAAGTATCCAACATTTAAGCATGCAGGAGGGTGAGACGTGTACATTGGTTGTTTAGGATATGCAGAGTAAGGCCAATTGGCATTTTATAGAGTGAACAGTACATGGCAGTGAACATATCTGCATGAACAGTATTTGAATCCCCCATGAGGGGACAAACACATGCAGTGAGTGTAAAGTGAATGCCCTGTGTATGTGGAGTGGTGCAGTAAGAGGATCAGTGTGATTTGAGAGTGTTCCTGACTGTATGGATTACCTGCCACCTGCTTGCTCTTGAGGGAAGCTTCTGATGCTAGAGCATAGGACATAGTGATGATCCTCTGCTGTTCCTGCAGAGCCGAGTCCAGGTCTATCAGCTCTGGCTTATCCACAGTTACTGCAGGGGGGATGTTCTGAACACTGTAACACACACACACACACACACACACACATTAGACCAACACACTAATAGTGTCTTGCATAATCAGTTTTATTGGATTGTCAAAGGCATGCATAATCTAGGTCAAAAAGGGTGTGAGGGTATGAGATATTTGTGTGTGTGTGTGTGTGTGTGTTTGTACCTGGACTTGGCCAAGATGCTCTTGATGCGCTCAACTTTGCGATGGCGGGCCTCCATTTCCTGTGGACTCAGAGGCTCTTCTGGCTCGAGGTCCAAATAGCGCTCAGGAATGGCCACCTTCTGGGGCTTTGACAGCTGCACAAGCACATGGACAGGCTGCTTTAACAACTACAGCATAAAGACTACACACTATATACCATATAACATCTAATTAAAACGTGTGAACTGAGCTGCCAGAGATTTACCTCTCGGCTGAGGTCCAGCTGGTAGTCCAGAGGCTCCAGGTCCTGCTCTCTGGTGAATGTGGAGCGTAATGTGAGCCATTCATCTGAGTGGGACCTTGGTCTCTCTTTGTGCTCAGCTGGCCTCTCCTCACCCTGCACCGCCCGCTCCAGGAGCTGCAAATCAAACTCCTGCTCGCGCCTCCACTGAGGGCACACAGAGACACGGCTCTCAGAGCACTATCACACAACGCTCATCAACTGGTCTCCCATCATCATTTCCCACTGCACCATGACTGCAACATGGCGAGATATTCTGGCTAATCTGTGATACCCAATGAGTCAACGAAATGGCCTCAGATACTGTATTCTCACTGCCAAACAAGGATGCCTGTTTTTAGGGTAACAAAAATACACTGATAAAGACAGACAGGAGAGCATTTACAAAAATGGTTTTACAAATAAATAAATAAATAAATGAATGAATATTCAGTAAAAAAAAATGTGTGTATGAGTGCGTGTTAAAACCCAAGTTTATATCATAGATCACAGCGATATATTAACCACTCATAAGTACAATGGAGTTGATCTTTTCACAAATATCTGCTGATGTGCTTCTACTCTAAAACACAGCAGTATAATGGCACATCAAAGCATTGTGTTTATATCAGCAGATCAATACTATGCGAGTCAAGTACCACTAAGCCTTGTATTGAGCCACAAAGTAAATATAGACACACACACGAAGCGCAAGCATAAAAAAAAAAAAAAAAAGAAATATCCATGTTTGCCGTGTAGCATGTCAAGTGATTTGAGTGTTGTGTGTGAAGTGCATCATGTCCGAACTCTCAGACCACAGCAGGCATTGCCCCCACAGAGAGGAGAGGAGGGAAATCTCACCCATCTAGCTTGCCTTCCTTTACATGCTTGGTGCAAGGCGTCATTGTGCTTACTGGACAAAATAAAACCACACACTGCAAAAACAGCATATATACATATTCATAATACACAAGCAATGAGGAATTAAAAAAAAAAAAAAAAACATGGCCCACATATATTCATTAGCAAAGTTTTTATTTCTTCAGTGCAAACTTCTACATAGGGAATTTGAGGAAATAGAGTCATGCCATTGACATTCAACTGGCAGATTAGGGTACGATTAACTGTGTAACTGTTATCACCACAGAACTGATCAGTAGCATTGTGCTTAGCGTGTAACACAAAGTCTAAACCAAAAGCCAAACGTAACCATGCACTCCTCCACTGCTTTCTGCTTCTCACAGTTTATCCAGCCCTGTCCATTCATAGTGCAATAATCCTCATATGATTAGGTGCAGAAAACAAAAGATGGGCCAAAGTATTATGGTTAGACATGACCTCGTAATAGAAAACTACTCAAGGGATTTCTTTTGGATGAAAGAAGGGAAAAGATTAGTGCAACATAATGGGAAGGGTGGTTAAACAAAAATGTCAAAATCCCTCTTCTAACGCTGTTTAAGCTTGTCTGTTATTAAGCTCCAATTGCAAGCATGGTTAAAGACAACAAAGGAATTTTTTTTGTGCTTTTTTTTTCTGTCAGAGGTGCAGGCTAAGGTGATTAAAAAGCCAGGGTTTAAACGACGACTTTAGCGACAGGATCACTGAAAACACGACTCCATGGTAAACCTTTGCTGTGCGTCAGCAGTAAGCACAATGAGTCTTGGTCTGAGGCAGCTGCAGTTAGTGCCTGTGGTTATACTGTAAAGTGACCACACTGGGCTGGGTAAGGCTGAGCTCTGTAGTCTGAGAGCTTCTGCTTTAGTCAGAGTGAGAGTGTGAGAGCATGTGTGCCAGTGCACAGAGTGTCCGCGCCAATACGGTTAGTGGTGTTCCCAGCATTGGGTTAGAATTAAAGAGAGACTGAGAGAGTGTTTGCAGTACACATGAAGGGTTGGAAAGGCTTTACGTGATGTGAGAGAGGTTTACGCATCATGGGCAGAATGAGTTAGCATTGTGGTGGGGTGTGAATCAGTGTGAAGAGCTCCTGTCTGTCTCACATTTACCCATATGTCTCAGTCAGTTGTGTACTTCTGGAGTGTATTATAAGTCTCAGGAGTACACTCCAGAAGTACAAACCTGACTGATAACATAAACAACACATTCAACGAAAAGTGTTACATACTTCATCAGAAAACACACCTATAAATCCAAATAATATTTCAAGTTTGCATATAATGATTTTGATGTGAGATGAAAGACTAACAGCAGATCATTTCTTGGATTATCCGCTTACAACCTTGACAAACGCAATTTATCAGTGGAGTAATAAATAACACACAGGGTTTTGGTTCCTTGTGGAAGTAACAGCTGTATAAGTGCAAATAGCACAGGTCTGCTTTCTGCATTCCCAAGTCCATCCGTGAAACTCTCTAACTGGAACTTTCTCATTTGATTACATACGCCTCTTCCACACCCTTTGACAATGACAACTCTGCTCTAACACTCACTTACCTGCGACAGCCACTACTTTATTAAAACACTTCTTTCTCCTGCACAGGTACGCTAAAACTCTCTACACAACATGGTTGCTAGCTGTGTTAAATAACTGAAAGCTTTATGTGGGAGAGAGTTTCTCTGTTCTAGGGGAGTGTGTGATTCTGACTGCGCTCTTGTGACGGCTCTAACGTACTGAGCCCACGTCTGCAGATACCGGGCGGGAGGAGGAAGAGGATGACGGGCGTGACGAAGAGGCTTGCCGTTCGCCTTGGCTGAGTGTCCGTTTGCGTTCGCGCACCAGAGCCTTCTGGTGACGCTTCATCCTCTCCAGCTGCTCCTCTGCGCTCATACGACCTCGCTGATATACAGGTTCCCCAGAGTACAGCCGCTCTAAGGCACTCTTTGGTCTCTCCTGGGGGACACGGAGTACGGGAGAGAGAGAGAGAGAGAGAGAGAGAGAGAGGGAGAGAGAGAAAGAGAGACAGAAAGAGACAAAATAAAAAAAGAGCGTGAGAGAGAGAGAACAAGGTGAGGTAAATTAGAGGGGGGACTATGGGGAAGAGGGTGGGGCTTGCGGCGGACTGGGGTGGCTGGTTCATCTGTGAATTCACAATTTACATCAGAACACAACATAAGAGAGAGACTGAGCACGCTCTTGGCCCTCATGGCAACATTAAAGCGGTAATGCATTAGCATTGCACAGACAGTCTCACACCCACACGCGCTTCTCTGGCGTGTGTGAGATGCCGTGGTATTTTGTACTGAGTGCTGCATCTAATCAGCTCAGCTCATGTCAGCGCTACAAAAGTGAGCTGTGACAGTACTCGCTCCTTTATTTTTTCTGTCTCTCGATCCAAACTTCAAGCGCTAATCTGAATCCAGTATGAATCCTACCTTCAAGCCAGTCACCGTAGCTCCTCTTCTGAGGGTGACATAAGATGAGATGTTTGTGGACTGATTTAGTCTTGACGACGAGCCTGCCAAACCTGACAGAACATCAAGTAAGAGGATGAGATCAAAATGTGTATTAATAATGCCTCCAACTGTGTGCTTTTCAAATATTATTCCTTGTGTTCTTTAATGCAATTACCATTTTTTCAGTCATCACTTCCTGCACTTCCGCTACTTTAGAACAAAACCACCACTGCAGACCAGATCTGACGTAAGATAGCTAAGACGCTGTCAATGTGGTTGAGTATAAGGTGTTGGTCATAGAGATGTTTACCTCTGCTGGGTAATGTCTGGTAGCCACTGTCTAATGCTGATCCTCCCATCCCACTACCAACTCCCAGCAGTTCAGGCTCACTGAGAAATGTCCGCAGCTCCACCTGGGGGGCCCCCAGAAGAACAGAGCTCAGAACTTCACTTACCCACACCGATATCTGATATGGTAATCGGCCACTTGGTTCTTGCTTTGATCTTGTAAGCAGATACAGACCTTGTTTTCTCCATTAGCACACTGGCCAATCTCCCTGTCCCTCTTACGCTCGTCAGACTGGCGTTTGAGACCGCGCACAGACGTGTGCCGGATGACGGAGGTCTCCTTGGGTAGGGGAGGTACAGCAGGAGGGTGCTCATCAGGGCTGTAGAGCTGAGGGAGAGGAGGTCTAGGAGGAGCATCGTCCTCTACCTGGAGGTTGCCCATGTACAGATTTGGTAAAACGAGTTTCTGTTAACTAGAGTTACAGCCTGCTTTGTTTGATGCTACATCTCCAAACTCTGACTGCTACATACCCATTTTGGCTTGTGGGACACTTGGCCCTGTTGCATAGACTGCTGTGGGGGCTGCAGTGGGCTGAGGTGGGGGCTAAGCTGGCTGGGTTTCAGCTCCCCCATGGAGGGGCTTGCCGACAGAGAAGGCACTGAGGGTGACGACACTGAAGGCACAAGTTTCCTCTCTGGAACAAACATATAATACACGCAGCACACATAAATCCACACTCTCCTTACTATCAAACGAACATAGTAGGATGTAGTGTTGATGGGGGATGGTGATGGCTTCTCTCTGTACCTCTGTCTTTACTCCAGTGCATGGGGGTGGTGGTGGTGGAAGCCACAGGCCCCCTCTCACCTGGGTTCTGCACAGAGTTAATGGTGATTTGGTAGTTGGCCTTGTTGGAGCTCAATCCAGCCATCACATCTTCAATTCTCCACAGTTCCCTCCTCAGTTGGGCTTTCTCCTGCGGTAGGGGTACCAAAGCAGAGTAGAGCTGTTAATGACAGCCAGTGTGGATGCTTGTCACCTGCACCTTAAAGGTGAATGTCTCGTTGTCACAAATGTCACCAGAACTAAGAAAGAAAGCGTTCTGAAGTGGAACAAGAAAAAATGTTTCTTTTTCTTCTCATTTTAAGATTTTAAATTATGCTTTATTGACTTAAACCGGCTCTTTTTCTTCTTTTTCCAACATTTCCATCACTATTGTTAAAAACTGACATTTGATGTTAATCGCTAAACCAATATTTCTAATTCTCTTATATGATTTTGTTCTTTACTCTATTACTCTTGTTCTTTTATTACCTCACAGAATTAAGAAACACATGTCAGACAAGTGCGCTAACTGATGTTTCCCATCCCCCTGTCATTGGTAAATGCTGATGCAACTGAGCACTGTCTGCTGCTCAGAGCTACATGTTTCATGTGCACCTGCCTTTTGACATGTTTCTGTGTCGTATAAACAAACACTGATGGTACATTCTAATTAACACAAACACATTCCACACATAAAGAGTGTGACGATACACTCTATTTGTTTCAAACCTGAGACAGAATGCTGCGGTTCATCTGGTCTTGCAGAACTGACTGTAGACGGTCCACTTCCTTCTCAAGTCTGGTGTACTCATTCCAAGCATTCTCCATCTCCTGCTCAAAACATGGTCAGACCAGAATTTCCATACTTATATCTTCATATGCTTTGGGTAAATAAGTGGGTAAATTTTTGTCCGTACATGTTTTGTTACAAATGTGAGAGCCAGTCTTGCAAATCAGTGGTGGCAATGTGAGAAGAGCATGGTAGCCATGCAAAGACTTGTAAGCTGTGTCCATGGGTATGTCTATATCAGTGTGTGTGTTCTCACCGTCGAAACTTGTGAGATATCTGCTCTGATGTGTACCACATCCTCCTGCAGCAGTCTCTGCTGGTAGGTGATCTTTTCAACATGTGCCGGCTGGTCCCGGTACTGTTCCAGCTGCTGATGAGATACATCCAGAACAGACTCCAGCTTGTCCTGGATGAAAGGAAGAAGAGTGTGAGTGTGTGTGTGTGTGGGGGGGACTAATTGAGGTTTTGTACAACTTCTCAAAAAAGCTACAGGACCAAAGATGAGTTTAAAAGACAGGTGCAAGGTCTTGAGCACTACCTTGTCCTCCTTGAGTGTGCGTATCCTGGTCTCCAGTTCCTGAAGGATTTTGTCTTGCTCACATAATTTGCTTAACGTCACCTGAAGGGAATGTAAAAGGTAGTTTATGCTTACTGGAATTAGCTGAATTAGAATAGGCTCACTAAAGTTTGGGTAAAGAGCAAGCAGTGTCCAAAAGTAAACAGAAAATAAAATACCCAGTAGTTTTCACCATTAAACATTTATTTATCCTATGTTGTTTGCTCCCTATCACAATTCTGCTGATATTATTCACTGAAATAAATATATTTTCTTTCAGAAAAATGGGTTATAGTTTATGTACACAAGGAGAAAAGAAGTTGCAGAACTGCCTAGTTTACAGCCTTTCTCATGCAGAGAGTGTTTATTCTGGGCTCTATTTATCATTCTGCTCAATTAATTATTAAGCTGTTTTTATTTTACTGCAGTATATTGTTGTTTTAACTCCATTAAATATTCATCATTCAGATAAATTCACCAGCAAATTCTTATAAATTGTTAAACTGGAACAATGTTAATGATGAAAAGCCAGGACTTCCATATTATTTACCTCCAATCATATGAAAAGAGAGAAAAAAGCCGGAATACAAAAATCAAACTGAAAAATTTAAGAGCTCAAAATATAAATCCCATTGCATGTATTTTTCTCTTTAAATTGAGCACTCAAAATAAAAGCCCTCGTCAATAGTTTCAATCTTCCCAAGAACTGTGAGAGCCTGCCTTTCTCCTCAGTGTATATCACTGCGTGTTTGTTTCACTCTGATGCCTCTGTTTACTCGCACAACTACTGAGTCTGAACTTAGGAAAGCTCTCTCTGGTAATGGCTTTTTGTGGAAAGCAAACAGAGAGGAGGATCACTGAGGAGAGAAATGAGCTGGAAAGGGGGGCATTTATCAAGCAGCAGCGCAGAGAAGACCGTTGGACTTACGTCAATGTCACTTTCAGCTATTTTAACCGGTCGCGGAGGCCTGTCACCGAGAGTTTCACGTCCAGTGACCTGTTAAATCCAACATCTAAAAATGCTCATACAGTTCTACAAACACTTTTGTGTTGAATGAAAAAGTATTAGTTAACAAAAAAAAAAAAAAACACTTCACTATGGCAACAACAAGTTGCATGACTCCATACAAATATAAAGAAGATACAAAAAAAACCCCACAAATACAATTACAAAAAAAAAAAAAAAATGGGGAAATCATATTTTTGGCACAGCTTTTTTGGGAGCTTTATGAATGCTACGTGTACCTACTGACAAAACTGATATTTCCCTGGTAAAATATCAATACTCTTTATCTACTGTATGTCCTTAACATAAGCCATGTGGGAGTTCAGGCTAAGTCATAAACAGAGGTCAGTTGAGAAACACGGCTGGAGTTAGAGAATCAGCCAACTGAATCTGAGCAAACATTCTCCCACATTTCAGTCATTTAACTTTGCAAAAAACTCATAAATGATTTTAGCGGTTCTGGAAGCTATGCAAACATTTGGAACTAGCCAAATATCATAGTGGTTTGACCTCAAAATGCAAGGTGACTAACATAGTGTCATTAGAGTAGTATTGATATTTTTCAAAAAGCACATTGAGAAGCCTCTTAAAAGAAAATTTAAAAAATTAAACCAAGGGCATAAACACATAAGCTCTCGCGTAACATTTTGTGTAATATTACATTAATAATGCATGCATTAGAGTCTCAGACAGCAGCACAGACACAGAGAGACATAATGCCTGCCCAATGAGGGCTCCACAACTGCTCTGAAACAGGCACCTATCAGCACGAAAAGGCCAGCAGGGAAGACACCACAATCTACTGGGCAAGCCATGGAACAGTGAGGCTTTGTATGCACACCATCCTTACATTTAAACTGGAACCACAACCTTGAGTGGAGTTTTGTAAGATATTGCGAACCAAAAGCATCAGAGGATCAATACTTTTGATCTGCTTAAAAATGAAGATAAAAAAAAAAAAGTGTTACAGACTGGATTACCAACCCCACTCAAAGAAACTTGTTTATTTGGACTTTGAGGTGTTAGACATACAAATCGTGTACAGATTAAAAGCTTTAATAACACCATATTAGCAAAATGGTTCATTTACATTTAAAGTCCCCTTCCCGCAGCTGTTTGCTTCTTACCAATTGCCTTTTTAAAGAAAGCGCATACGATTGCTGGTATACCAGCTTCTTCCTCATATTTTAATCTCAATGATCAAAACAGCTGAGGAAGGACTTTAAAGTGGTAACTTAAGTAAAATAAATAAATAAAAGTAGAGACATTCTGAGCAAAAGCACTGGAGGAAGTGAGACAGATGTCCTTCCTGATGGGAAATTCATTTCAGTGAAATGCAGCTTTCAAGTACAATTTCCATCAGCAAGGGTACAAAACTCTCACACTCCCTAAAGATTCACAACAACGTCATCAAAATTCATTAGCCGTTCACCGATTCGCTATAGTTGGTGTACCATGCTAAAACATCTACTGTTACAACAATTAGAGTACAAAACTTCTTTTCAATATTAAATACTTTCATTCAACTAGAGTATTCTAAAAAGTGCAACAAACACAAAAGCTATTCGCAATTATTTATAGCCAAAGTCATTCTAGAGTCCCGTAGAATGACCGTGCAGGGCTGGAATTACTGTGCATAGAGGGGAGAGAAAGACAGACAGGCTAAACAACATTCAGTAGTCAAAGCCAGCAGCAAGAAGAGAGGGAGGGTGAAGGGAGGAAGGAGAGAAAAAGAGATTAGAGCAGATTCACCAAGGCCCACCTTCAGGTCTAGATACTCCAGGTCCTTCTTCAGTTGCATGTAAGTATCATCTGCCTTTAAGTGGGGGAATGAAGAGACAGATCACATGACAGGAAGATGCAAAGCATGCTGGAAAGAACTTGAGATTTTGATCACAATTTGAATTTCTCGTCTTAAAAATGTCTCTGTCGATTAAATCTCAGTAGGATCACGAGGTGATTAGTTATTAACCAAGCTAAGATTTGTGTCTCATTGCTGCAGTGCTTGCAAAGAGTTGGGAATACACAATAATAATCCAGATTTTTTCCCAAAACCCTGTCATAGATCTCAAAAGTCATTATCTAGAAGTTTGTCAGTGGAATGTGAGCACAAAGAGTAATGAGCTTAGCTAAATGCCTGAAGATGTGAGCTTCTGAGCACCTTTGCAGCTTTCACTCTGGCCTGCAGATCTGAGATTCATGCACTGTGGTGTAGTATTGATATATACATCAAAAAAAGGTGAGGGGTGTTTATGCTCACCATAGTTACGGATTGAAATAATACAGCCCTATAAACTAAATCATCTCTCACTTATTCAAAATGTCACTGAGACGGACTGATACTGCAAAGACCTCAAAAAATGATTCTGCGTTGCTGTTTCAGTTAACAGAGACAAATCAGCTTCGTGAATGCATGCACACAAAGAAGCAGCATGCTTGAAATACATTTTGGCTGAGTAAATTATAAATGGAGACGGTAAGATGCAAAACATAGAATTCAAAATGCAAAATTACAAAAAAAAAAAAAAAAAAAAAAAAAAAAAAGAGATATTCAAAACACAACACAGGCTGTTATTTCAAATTCTGCAGACCAAGCTGTGACATCTGTACAATGAGCCCCATGCTAACGGGTGGTAGCAAAACCCGACAGAGGTTCCACTATGGGATACGAGCACAGCCGTATGAGGGGATGAGGGCAAAGGGACAGTGGGAGAGCACTGAGGGTGTTGGGGCGTAAGGGGGGGGGGGGGGGGGCCTGACCTGCAGGCTGGAGCCTGAGAGGCCGTTGTGCTGGTACTGCAGGTGGGTGAGCGCGTCATTGCGCACGCTGGCCATCTTGGCCTGGTGTCTCCTGAGCTGAATGAGAAGCAGGGTCAGCTCCTCCGGCTGCAGGCCAGGGGAAGGGCAGAGACAAACGCTTCAGCACATGAGCGCCAGAGCACAGCCCACAGGAGCGGTGTGTGTGTGTGTGTGTGTGTGTGTGTGTGTGTGTGAAACCCACTCACACACTCCCAGTCATCCACCAACCTTTCTTTAATAATCAGTAAACAGCCCCCCCCTCCCCCGCAATCCTTGGAAACCGAGACAGTGTGCAGCTCATCAGAGTTGTGAGTCTGAGTCTGTGCAATACTCTTATCTCAAGGGCACCCTTATCCATCATCTCCTATCTGGTGTATTTTGATAAGTGAGAAATACAGACTTTTTTTTTTAGTCTTACCGTTTTCCCATGTAAGCTTGGTGCACTGACAGTGTGTGTGATGTAGCCCATGGTTGGCATAGATCTTCTTTCAATTTGTGCAGTCTGTGGGAACAGAGAAAAGTCAAATAAGCAATGACTGCATGGTCTTACCATATAAAGTACGCTTTAATTTATTCAGCGAGTACAGCTACACAAATATCAGTGAAGAGGTTTGTAGTTAAGGTGGCCTTTTTTTGCCCAGCAATCTGAAAAGCTTCTTCATCCAACATATGCTTTGCAGAGCATATTTTTTATATATTCATATCTTCACGTCAAGAAAAAAAAAAAAATTGTGCTTCATCTCAAATGCTACAGGGCTTTGAGGATTTGACATTTTTGCTTAACATACAGAATCTCTCCACTAAGACCATCACAGAGCCTTAAAACGACACAAACAACAAGAGATTTAATTAACTACACATAAATTAGCTCCAACCTGCTTTCTTAAAATAACATTTGTTTGCTACCAGCAAGAGAAGCACTGTGCGCATGTTTCCACTGTTATTCCCAAGCCACTATTTTTTTGCTGTATAATAGGTTTTTTATTTAAATGCGAGATCAGAAGAAAGAAACCATTGCTGATGTTTCAGATAGGCTGTTTATAGGGTGCTAGGAAGCCTTTGGCTAATAACAGAAACTTTAATGATCCTCTGTGGAGGTCCACTAGTGGAGCATTCATATATGCACTCAAGTCAAAAGGCCATCGCTATCCCAAAGCTGCCAAGTACAACAAAACAAACTTCATTTGTACTAAATTTAGCACCCACAAACCAAATGCTCTTTAAGCCTGTGTTGTTTGCCGTGGAATCCCTCATTAAAGATGAAATGTGTTTTTTTGCCGCTCATATTTAAAATGTTCCTGTGAAGGCTTTTGGGTTGGAATACATAATTAGTGACTTCACACGAGGCCAAACTGATGCTGAAAAGAAGTGAGAGCGATGCTGTGTTTACGGTTCTGAGGCTAGTTGACTGATCTGAGTGCTGTGTCTGGTAAATGTGGTGTAGGGCGGGTCTCTCTCATGTGGTGGGTGTGGCAGCGGACGCGCTGTGAAGCTCTGCCCCATGCAGTCCTCTGTAGAGGCACGTAGATAACGGAATACACACTCACACACACAGATACCGGCACCTGGAGAACAAACCCTGGGTGGAGACTCTGTGAATCCTCGCGGTTCAAAGGCAAAATGTCGGGAACGTGGAAGCAGGCTACTTCTCATGAGAAGCTTCCCAGAGACAGGCTTAGCTTTGGTGGTTAGCAGAGAACACTTTGGTGGAGATAAAGTGGACTGTTGACTTTGATGCAGGGTAAGGCTCTGAAAGTGTGTGAAACTCAAGGTTTTACCTTAGAGAGCTGAGGGCAAACACGTCTGGGGGAGCCCGAGCCAGACGTGTCCACGGGGGGCATCTCGTCCAGCGGTCGCACCGTCACCCTGTCGGCCGGCGTGTGCGGTCTGCGCGGGGACAGGGATTTGGAAGGCGGGCCAGGCGGGGGGATGTCGCAGGGGGAAGGGGGCACGGAGATGGAGCGCGGCACCTCTAAGGTCACTCTGAAGGAGGAGGTGTCCATGTAATCCGGCCTGGCGTAAATGGGCGCCGTGGGGCTGCCGTGGCGGAACTGTTGGCGCTGCTGCCATTCGTACAACTGCCACACCATGCCCTCTTTAGTGGCCATGCGCTCGTCCGTAGACATGCGGAAGTGGCTGAGGCGGTCGTGAGCGTATTTGTAGTCACTCGGTAGATTACGGGGCACTGGTGGTGAGCTCCCGCCAGCCAGGTGACGGGCAGACTTTGGCAATGACTGGTAGGCCTCTACCATAGTAGCCTTATGCTGCAGAGGTGGAGTGTGCCTGGAGAGTGTGTACTCAGTGGAAGGGATGCTGCATTCAGAAACAAATGAGCAGTCAACATTATATTTTCACGAGTTCTCACATAAACGGTATCACGTAATGGCACCAGCTGTTTATTACAATCATTTCTATACGACAGAAATAGGTAATTAGGTCTAAACTGTAAAGTTACTCGGGGGGGGGGGGGGGGGGGGGGGGGGGGGGGGGGGGGGGTTGACAAAAATTTTAACTGAAAGGAAAGCTATTCTTTTAATAACTTTATTTCCAATGGCTTTTTGCCAGTAGAGTGCGCTCTTTCACTAGCACTGTGGTAAGTAACGTTAAGTGTATAAATGACATATGGTGGAGTTTTGTAGAACGAGGGGCTGGCAGCCGGTGGAAGACTGACCTTTTAGGCTCTCCCTTCTGCACTTTCACCCAGTGCTCCACCTGAGCCAAGGCCGTCTTCCTCTGCACTTGTTTCTCTGTGTCTGTGCGTGGGACCAGGCCTCTCTTATACACTACATTCCCGTTCTGATCAGCAGGCAGGACGGAGGGGTGTAGCCCGTTCCTGTGGGCAGGCATAGTGGAGGACACTCGAGAGGTCGAAGCTGATTCGGGGGAGAGACCATCCAAATCCACTTCCCCTCCACGAGAGGTAGCTTTGGCCTGGCCCTCCGGCACCTCCTTACTGAAACCACGTATCTCCTCCGCTTCCCGCTCCTGGCGCAGCTCACCATCCAAAGTCTCGCCCTTCACTGACTGGCGGAGGCCCTCCGGCTGGGAGGAGCTTTTGCTGCTGCTGCTGTTGTTGACGTGATTACTTTGTGGGACTGCCTGTTGCTCTGTCTTGTGGGGTTTCTCTGCCTCTCTGTGGACAGAAAAGAAGAAACTGTGGACGTATAAACACTCATTTATTTTAGTGATAAAATACTGGATGTTCATTTATAAATCAAAGCCAGAGCTGAAAACTGATGAGAGGAAACAATTTTTCCAGAATGAATTATTTTCGTTATTACTTCCTGGCACTCTGACTGACACCCCTCTGATCACAGAGGAGACAGGCATAAATTGAAAGACTTCAGTTAGGTAAAGCATACACATGAGTCTATGTAATTTTCACCAAAGTAACTACAATAAACACCTTCTTTTCATATTACATTGTTGTAGACTGTAATGTGACAAAACAGAGACTTTTTAAAATAGAATCACTAATCACTGATTTGTAAATAACAAGTCGCCATGGACGGTTCAACTGACTTGAAACATTTCCAAAAGCTATTCCTCGATTGAGTAACAGCTATAAAATGAAACAGCGCACTAAAACATTAAAGAGGGATTCCCTGCTAGCTAAAAATTAAACTAGCAGGGAATCCCTATTTGGATATCCAACACATTCTCATACCCTCTATATAGCGAGAGAGAAACATTTAAAAACACATTTAGACGTGTGAATGACAATGACAGCCATTTTGTCTTAAAAACAAATAGTCAGGAGTGGTCTCTTCATCCGCGATCCTGTGTAATAGATCTGCGGATGAGACAGAACATTTATACAAGCCACAGTCTAATTTACGACTCCCCCTTTTGGCTGGAGCGATTAATCTGACTTATCTTTTCCAGATTTTCAGACTAGCACCACAATCATTTTCATAAATCATACATATATTTCTCCACCGGTTTGACACAGGTGATTGCTCTACATGAAAATCATTTAGACTCTAATAAATCAAACACCATAGGAAGAATATTAAAATCCAAAAGGGCAGTTTGCACAACCTTTGAGATTTGAAAATGGGCCTACTTTAAATTTAAGGGAAATCATTTTTTATCTGTTATCTGTCAGTGTAAAGCCACTGTTATCATATATATTCTATTTTCAATCCCTCATTTTTAGCAAAATAAACATTTAAAAAAAAAAACACATATTTTTATGTAGAGCTACTCCTTTAAGTTTCTCAAAATATGCAATGCTCCCTGCAACACTGTACATTTATGATAACCTGCACTTGTCTCTAGATGGCGCTGTTGTCATGAGATCAAGAGCATCAGCAAAAACACACGCTCCGGTTCTGCATGGCCAGTTTACTCCAGCATAACATTGTTCAAATTGACAGCCCACAGTCTCTAGCACGACTAAACATGCCACAGGCTGTCACAAGGTATGACTGTGATCCTTACAAATATAAAGAGAACTTTCTTCAGCCAGCTCATCTTCCAACATAAAAAGCTTAGCAAATATTACAAAATGCATCCCAAAGAAGTTTAGATAAACCGAAGAATAAAAAAGTTTTTGCTTTTTTTTTTTAATTTATTGATATTTAACATGTGTCGGTTAGCAATTACAATCTAGTATGATCTAATACGCCGTCCTGTGCTTACTGCTTTACTGTGATTAACACAGAGAGCAACGGGGCACTCAGCACACTCCACACTCAAACACCAGAGCGGGGATGTCTGGCCCAGAGTCAGCTGGCTACCAGTCAGGGTGGAGCAACATGCCGCAGTGGTCCCAGTCCCAGGGAGCTGCAGTGTCATACCACACACACGGCCATGGCACTGCAGCCCCGCAACCACAGCAATGCTGCACTGCTCTTGGCAGCAGTACATTCCTATACTCTGCTGCATATGTGACTGTGAAAACCTGAGAGAGGAGAGAGGTCAGATCCCGGTGCACACACTCACTCACACTACCTCTGGACACAGCGCAGCCGGTTTGTCTAGAGTGGGAGCAGTGTAAGCTGTCTGTTGTATTTCCAGTTCATGAAAGATGACACAAATGTTTCTACATGCTTCCCAGAATAATAAAAAAAAAAAAAAACACGCACACGCGCGCAAACACACACACACACAGACACACATAAGAAAGCACTTGTTTTGACAGAGAACAGCTGTTCCTCTCAAGGTTACCAGATTGCCTCACTGTGATTAAGTAGACAAAATAAATTTCATAAAAGAAAGCTAAACTGAAATAACAGACACCAAGAAAACATCCAGACAAACAAAACACACCCCATGAAAAAGAAAGAAAAAATCTAATGAACTATGAGGAACAGATGAGTAATTTACAAGGGATAAGAGTCGAAGGAACAGCACAGGAGAGACAAAACATATGTAGAGAAATGTAGAAATGTAGGGGAGACAGGAGTAAGAGAAACGTAGAAGAAACAGAAGTAGTACTAATGTGAGGAGGCACGAGCATTAGCAGATATGCAGTGAGTTTACAAAAGTATGGATTAATAGATGGTTTGGTGAAAGAAGAGTGGGACAAGTGGAGAGGTTTAATGGGTTAGCAGGAACCAGGTCAGTGGTGTAAGAAGAGCATTAGGGAGGTAAGTTTAGGGACTAACCTTTTCATGCCATGGCTCTGCATCAGAGCGGCCTGGTTCATGGCCCTGATCCAGCCATTCATGTCCTCCTGCGTGTCAGCACTGAAGAAGTAGGTCCTCATCCCACTGTGCTCAGCCTGGGAGCCAATCACAGAGTTCTTATTATAAATGTAGGAGCGCATTCCCGTGTGACTGGCCTGGGGGGGGGGGGAGAGACAGAAAAAAAGAGACGTCAGCTTCGACGAGATTGCCCACACACGGGAAGGATGTGCATGTGAGACCAGAACCGAACGGGCTCGGTCAGCTCCGACAGTTAGAGCCGTCGGCACCACTGCACAGCCACCTGAATAAGATGAGGAAGGGAATTCATGCAAAAATGACTGTCTTTACAGTTACTTACTGGCTGTAGTGAAAAGCAGTTAGGGTTGAAACTGAGAGACATTTATCAATGATCATTTTTATCATTGATGCACATTGTTCCATGCAGTTGTGCCAAATGAAACCGACAGTTATTCAGGCATTATGCAAGCATTTTAAGCTCCATTCTCTTCTGTTTGAGGCCATCAAAATATTTGTAAAAACAATAAATCATCATAATACACACAGTCTTCATATTACACGCTTAATGTTAACTTACTTTTTTTCAAATTACAGCTAATGCTATATCAGCAACACAAACGTAGACAATTCTGTTGATTATCTAAATATTATCATTTAACAGTTTTAACAGCAAAACACAACTCTTAGATGACATATAAACAACACACACCCTTAGTAAAACCTCTCTTTCTCTCTCTCTCTCTCTCTCTCTCACATACACACACACACACACACACACACACACACACACACACACAACTGTTAATTAGCCTCTTACATCCAACCTCTTCAGCTGCCTGAGCCAAAGGTGAAATGGCCCTACAGTTAAACAAGCTGCTCTCCTAATGTACTGGCCTGCCAAGCTGTTGCTGTGGGGCTAATCTATCCCACCCTGGTAGGGAGCACAACAAACAGTGACAACCAACTGCTTAATCACAGTCCAGCTCAGCATATTTCTCAGTCCCACCCAGGCCATTCAGTTAGCTGGCTCTCTGGTCAGACTATGGGCCCACAGCTCCACCTCTCCCAGTCAGACCATTATAGCACCCAGCCAATGCTGTTATTTCATCTCTCAGACCATTACACAGGCCAGACTATCAAACACACTGCGGATCACTATTCAAAGCTTCAAGCACTATAGCACTTTATCCGCGCATGACACACTCCAAAGCATCTACCACACAGCCTGACACATTTCCTTTTTTAATATAGGCCGCTATGTCAGCTCTTACCTCTGCAGTTGCCTTAACTCTCTCATATAACTGTCCCCAAGCTTTGCACTTAGTCACTATCAAAGTAAATGCTATATTAGCTACATATACAGGACGGCACATTCTCATTTTATTCATTCATTTTTTTACCAGCCATTCTGACTTCAGTGTTATAAAGACCAATCATTCAGATGGTGTGTGTGTAGTTTTTAAGAAAACCCAATAAATGGGGTAAATTCATTGGAAGCTTATTGGTTCACAATATAGATTTTAATTTACTGCATGGAGAACAATAGATGTTTTCTGCCAGTAGAGAAAACAAAGCATGGTATCATCAGTCTGAAACACTTGGACTGACTTTTGAAAGTGCTGAGTGAACAGGCATAGAATGTACACAACAGCAGTTCTCCGCAGTGGAGTCACATCAAATCTATTTTCACACAAACACAAATTTCTCTCTTTTTCTGCCAAAAAACGCCCACATAACAGCAAAGAAAAGCAAGACAATCTTGTGACAGTCCTGATCACTAAAGAGACAATGAGCGCGGCAAAGTTAAAAATAAACTGTTCTCTCAGACAATCACTGCTGTAAAGGTGCAACACCTCATTGGCACGCACAGAGCTGCAAAGGTTCAAATGTTTACAGTTGGCATGAACTCAAAACACATTTCTTATTTCAGTCTGTATTTGTGGTCTAGATGATAATGATGAGAATTATCCAAACTGAAAGCCCATGAAATATGAGAAGTGTGTGGAAGAATAAAGGAATGAGTTGTATGGGGCCTGTACCAGAAACGCTGAGCAGCTGACGACAGTGATGTACAGAGTGACGCAGAGTAATATCATTTTCCAGCTTGAATATATTCTCACTGGTTTAGATATTATGATAACAGACACATTACATGCATTTATAGTGGTGATTCCACAGACATTAATCAAGATGAGTGAGGGGCACAAACGTAGCAGAAATGCAACAGCATGGGAAATGTCAGATCTTTTGAAGTGAACATTGATATTGTCCATTCAAAAGAGACAGAAAGGTAAAGAAACATGCACTGTGAGTATGTATGTATATGCACACTTCAATGCACATTCTCCCTCTCACCAGGAGAATGCCAAACAGTGATAATGAGGGTGAGGGTCCTGTAATGAGAATGAATTGAAATAAAATACCTATTCATGCAAGAGGGTGACTCAGGTAGGCCTTCCCCGCGGAGCCGGCTCGCTCCCACAGTGTACACACGAGGTCACAGCGGGAAGCAATCAACCAATAAGAATGAAGAGAGACACGGTGAGTCGGGGAAATAGCAGGTGGAAGGCTCTTGGCTCACTCCAAACCCGAAACAAACCCCTGTGGCTGTGTGAGTCTGTCATTACTGAGTGTCTGTGAATGTTAATGAGATGAGCTTTTGCCCCCTTCAACAGAAAGTTCCAGAAAAGTACACACACAAAGCAAAAACACACCACAACACACTGGAGAGAGGGTAAAGGAGGTTACCAGGAGAAGACTGATTCGCTCAAGGGAGTGTTGTTTGGGTGTTTTGTGGCAGTACAAGGAAATTCTGACAGGTTTTTTGTTATCCACACTAGCCTTTATGTAAAATATAAAGCTGGCAAATACCAATTCTTCAGGAAAATGACATATGATAAATGTTCAGAGACTAATGACTGAGCCCCATATTACCAAACTACATACGATATAGGCAAGTTCTAATCTCAAAGACACGCATACAGCGCAAGGCATTCTGCACATTATGCTCAAGAAGATTAGATGTGGCAAGTTACAGTGAACTGCACAAAACAAACAACAAACAGTATGTCTCTTTCCTTCATACAGTTTAAAGAGCTCACAGGGACTGCAGGTAACTGTGATCTCCTTTCTAAAGAAACGCTAATTAGCATTACAGTTAGTCTGGGAACTATTCACCCAACAGTCATAAAAATACTCCAGAGGCAGGCAAAGGAAAAGATTTGAAATAGACTCAATGTATAATTAATCTGCCTGGTGGCACAATTGTCATACAAACTTGGTGCAAGGAAACATGAGCTCAGTAACGAAACTGGAATGTTACACTACACATCCAAGGGGGTCAGCAGCAGTACAAAGGAAATGAAAGACTTGCAGATAAGTGGCCACAAGTGATTGCATGAAACATTCTAAGTGCATTGTTCCTCCTAAGAGGTGCTTTGCTCCAGTTCCAGAACAGGATAAATAGCGTGAGCTGCCTGGCACAAATGGGGGTTGGAGGGTGGGGGGTAATTTCAGTTCTGAGTCATATAATCATAGATTGCTACAGAAAAGGTCTAATTCTGTAAACGGGTGCATTCATGGTTTTTTTTTTTTTTGTAATACAAGTTTCCTGGCTTGTGTGGCGGGCATATTGTTAATAGCTTAACCTTGTGCCCTTTAAAGGATTTTACCAGCCAATAACAGCATTCTGAATAATTTCACAACCAGCTGACCCAATACGCAGTGAAATGTCTTTAAAGTTTTAATTGGAACGGTCCACACTCTGAGCACAGAGATAATGACATTCTCATGCCCACCCTATGAAATGGAGATGTGTGGGCTAAGAAAGAACTGAGTGAGGAAGAAATTGTTAACACACTACAGCATGGGAGATTACACTGCTCTGACACAGGACAGCAGAGAGAGGATCACTTCAAACCTTTAAAATACACATTTGTGCTGGTGGTCACATTTAAGATCTAGGTTAATTAGCTCCTAACAATTTCAGAGATCCCAAGGGACAATTTATTTACTATTTACTCATTTATGGGCGATTCAGATAAACGATATAGGACAGTCACTTAGCTGCAGCTCCTGGTCCTAAGTGTGACTGCTGCATTTAACTGAATCAGACTGCAGAACTGCAATCCCAACCCCAAAACTGACTGTTATTCCAGGAAATGGATTTATGAGACAATGGCACAAAGCACAATGACAGCTCAGAGGACAGAAAAATATTTTCACTTGAGAGATAGCAAACAGTAGCTGGTTTATATATACAAAGCAAGATGCCAAGCTTTTGGGACAAAGATAGGGGGCTGACACGGACATTTTCTTCATTGATAACATATCTTAGCGGTCCACAGTCTGAGTGACCAGTTCTTCTGACAGCACACGGAGGCATGCTCCAATACTTCTAACTGATATAAACTGTCAAAGCACTGGCTTCACATGTCAAATTACTGTATCGTTTGTATTAAACAGTTTCTACCTCTACAGTTCCAAATAATGAGAGTAGTTCATCAGCCTTTTGCTTACCTTGAGCCCGTTCAAATTGTTTAATTGAGGTGTATGGCACTTTGTGTTGATAAATTTTGACCCATTAGGGTTAGAGTTCATACTTACAACACCAATTTTGTGTTAAGACTATTTAAATTACAATCTAATACTTAAAAAGCACAATGTAGCATAACATTCATCAAGTGGATATCACAAACAAATGATAAACTCCCTTACTGGCAGATATGTGGATGGTAACAAGCTGTAAACAAGCTGTACTGTAAACACTATCTGTGACTGCTGAAATAAACATATCAAATACCACATTTGTGATGTCTAGTGATGCCTGACGGCAGATATGGGGCCACCATTACCAGAATAATCAGAGATTTCTGACTGTTGACCACTCCACCTCCACACTGACAGTGATAATGAGACACATGCCAGTGTGACATCTAAGGGCGCAGCCAATCAATGCAAGATGACACACAGAGCGCCAAACACTTTGGACAGAGTCAGAGAGGGGAAAAAAAAAAATAAATAACTGGATGATAATAAGTGGGCTAAAACAAACAAAGGAAAGCAGTCTATTTTAGAATGAGCATTCTGGTTTCTTTTGTCTGTCGTTACTGAGGTAGCACCCTTACCGTTACTGGCCTTTAAGGTCTTACCTTAAATGCGTACTTGCGACTGATGTGATCCTCTGGCTCCACAGGAGAGATAACGTAGCTCGGTAAGGGAATGCTGCCAAGTACAGTCTCCTCTCGGCTGTCTGCGAGGGGACACAGGGGACTGCTGTCATAGTCATGGTCTAACCCATTTATAAATAGCAACACCCAGGTTTTGAGTCAGACTATCTTTGTATTTACATACTGAATTTTAAAACTTTCCTTGGCTGAAAGTTTTTGAAGGGTTTGTCAAGGATAAATTTTCCCCATGGTGCTCTTAATCTGTTTATGCAACGTTCTTAAAACCTGTTTATCCTGTTCGTGGCTTATTTGGATAATTGAAAAGCTATAAGACGGTTCTTTATCAATACAAACACAGCTCAACAGGTCCTTGAGGGGGAACAAACTTCGATTACTCAAATATTGTTTTAGTGAGGTGAAACAGAGTTTTATGCCAAGTGCGTAATGGAGATTTCCTGCGTGAAACATCAGCAAAAGAGCTTTATTGAAGTGACTGAATTAATTAAAGTGATTTAAATGACTGAAAATGGAGTTAAAGCTCAGAAGTCAGAGACTCACCTTTGTAATAAAAGAGGCAGTAATCAGATAACACGAACCACTTCCGCTTCCACAGTCTCATTCCAGAGCTGTCCTGGAGATGAAAACAAAATACAATTTCAGTCATTTTTCAACCAACTTAAATTGTAATTACTACAATTAGCCAGGGAATAGCACTTCACAGGGGAGAGCATGCATTGGGAAAGGAACAAGCTCCATGAATATCATTAGACCAAAACTAATGAAATTGAATTAAATCTTTCCCTTTCCTCTCTGGTGACGATCCCATTTGTTGCCTACTTTGTTTTGGAATCATTACAGCAGGGTTTTGCTCTCTGCCTGATCTCATTCTCTTCATTAGAGACACATTACTGTTTGGCCAGTGAACCTAAACAATCTAAACACTGTGCACATGTTAGAGCTCGGACTTCTGACCACATCTTTCTGGCCACCTTAACCAATTCTGAGCCAAATCGCTTTCCTCTAAACTCTTGCTCACAAGCACTCACACAGTCAATTTCATACTCCTGTTCACTCCAACTCTCGGATTCACTAACCCACTCACACAATTCTGGAGTCCCTCCATCATTTCATTTGCTATTTTCACTCTGGGGAATGTGGTAAAAAACATTTAGGCCCTCCCTTTGAGGCTGATTCCAATGAGCATTTCCATTGAGTATATTCAGGATGCGGACCTTGGCAAGCTTAGTCCAACAAAATGACAGATTTTTTTTTTTTGCCAATGCTTTGATGACGATTGTTTCAGTGACAGAGACAAGGCAATAAAGTGGGTGTGAATTGAGTCAAAGTGTGACTGTTTAACTCACAACTTTTTTTTTATTCCTCCTCAGAGCTACCTACCACTCCTTTAGTACCACTCTATCCAAATACAATGCCATCAAAAAAATGTCACACAGTCATGGTCGCACAGGAGTGAAGGAGAATGCCAAGGGTAATTTTGACTGGGTACCCGATCCAACTTCACAGATGCTCATTGACTGATACATTTTCAACATTTCTCATATGTTTCTCTCCCTTAAAGGCCGACTCCTGATCGATTTGTGGAGTTCTGTAAAATGCTGTTCATATGAAAATCCATATTTGTCCAGCTTAGCTGTGCTCCATGCTTAGACGGTGCACATGTTTCTGTACTCAATGAATTCCTATATTTAATCAGCATTCACAGGGCCGCTTGTCTTTCATTATCAAGCCATGCAGGACATTTCTACCTGTATGTTTCTAATCAACTAGAAGAGTGTCTCACCTGTTTATAGAGCCATCCTCTCACCACTACCGGGATGTTTGGATTCCTCTTAATGGCATGGTCTCTCTTGCCAAAGCTGTGAACTTTGCCACTGGTTTTAGAGCCCTGAGTTAATCAAAGAACAAATTGGAAAGACATTACATATGGTGCTATATAGCGCTGTCACTGTGAGAAGTAAACTTACAGGCTGAGAGCCTGTAATGATAGTTAGCATGGATGTAATTAGTGCATATTTAAATTTGCTGTGTGGGGCTGTCATTAAATTTACAGTGCTGTGTGGGAAAGTCGTTACATGAGAAGCAGCTAAACCTGTCCGATAATAAACAAACAACAATGATTCTCTGTCTTTGGTTGCAAAGCCATAGATTCAGAGACAACAAGTTCTCTTGGTTAAGAAATCCTGTTTCACAGAAACTCTGTGATGAAGAGTTTCCCTCTAATAAATGCCAATCGACAGACTCTGAGCGATGCTTTCACGCCCACTAGTCCATGGCCCAGGAGGACCGATGGGGATTGGTGTTGATAGGACACACACGAGGCCCCTGGATTGATTGTTTCGGATGAGAGAGCTCATATGATGCTGACGTTGTACTGTCGTTTAGAGACAGCCATTAAAGCCCATTCCCTGGAGTGATGGAGCTTTATCCAGTAAGCCCAGGACATTAACACTTTGATGTGTCAACACCTCTCATACAGGAAAGGAAAGCCATCACTACCCCTGTCATGGCTATAACCTGGGCTGAGGACAGAGGACAAGGGAGAGGTAGGTGTGAGGTCTGTGTTTGGAGCTGGCTGAGAATGAGAGCCATTGCCTGTATCTTAAATGCATTTTCTTAACTGGTTCTCAAGATAGACTGGATATCAGGTGTGCCTTATGGACATTCAGTACAGCATCCAAAGCATGATACCATCTAGACTATGGAGTTTGTATGGGGACAAGAATGCATTCAAAACATACATTGCTTTCAATGGACAAAAAAAGTTAGAGAGGCAAACTAACTGTACTACACTAACTGCATTACACATATTGTGATTATAGCTCCACACAGGTACTGTTTTAATGTGATCTATTCTGTTACGCAGTCAGCCCCCTGCAGCACAGCCTCTGCAGCAGTGCCTCGACTCCTCTGCACCCACAGCAAACTGCAGAGGAGATTTAATCCAGTTTTCCTGCACTAGAAAAATCACTAACCTATTACAGGAGCTGCTCTGGCCATTTATCAAAATCAGAAGTGGCTGCAAAAAATAGATGAGACCAATTTACAGTTCCCCATTATCTTTAACAACTGTATCAGTTTTCAATAGAATTTAATGTTGGGTGCTTTAATATCCAAATATACAATCCTGAAAGACCTCCAGTAATATTATGTTCTATCCAAATTAGCCTAGTAAACAAAATAAGAGAGAGTGCAGGATTCTCACCTTTGACCCTGAGGTGGCATCCACAGCGGTTGAGGTGACAACAGCAGAGGACTCACTGACCATACTGGGAGGCCTCTGGTCTGGTGGTTGCTTGGACATGCGGGAATTGGCTCTTCAATGAAAAAAACAGACACATAGTTACTGTCAGCAGCCAAGGATGTATTCAAGCCCTGCTTGAGAGACACTATTTGTTCTGTCTACAAAGACCAAGTGGAAGTTCTTTTGTATGAGCTGACTTTTCAATGAGCAGGAAGTATCGTTTCCAGCCAAATACTCCAACCTGGACAGGGTCCTTGTGCGAACAACTCCAGTCACACATTGTCAAACTGTGCCCCCGGGGTCAAACATTCCTTAACCACAACAGGAAGAGAAGGATTCCCCTTAGCAAATGTGCCGTTATGAAAACACCAGTAACATCTACATGTCAGGGTGTGGTGCACATTAACAATGAAACAACTGTAATTCTGTATAACTGATAACAAACAGAGAAAAACAGTCATCCTACACCAGTGTAATCATCAAAATACCAGTTACAGAGCTCAAGCCTTTTAAAAGAAACTAAACTGCTGTTCTCTTCATCCACTCGCATATATACAAAGCCGGTCACCATCCTTACACAGGTCTATACAAAAGCATGGAAGCTCCTCTGACAAGTAATATCTTTATACCTCATCCTGGCACCATCAGAAAGCATCAGTGGATTACATCTGAACTGACAGAGTCTGGACTTTATGGGACTCGAGAGCCCATCTCTTTTAACATCAGTTGTCTGTGACCTGCTGACATAGAGGAGGAATGTGTGGCATTCATGTGTAGCACAGGGAATCCAGGTCAAGGCCACCAGATATGTTCTGATGTCAGTGGACTCCAGAGTGCTACGCTCTCCAAAGGAGTTGTCTGACAGCCATGTGGAGGACAAGGACAGGGCTGGTAACGCCTATTCACACAAACTTTTATCAGAAGGTGCAGAGAGTCTCCAGGATGCATGTTCAATAGCCCTTTAATAATAAATGAAGACCTGTGTGTCTAACAAAGCAGCCTTAGCCACTGACAATGAGATACAAATGAGCTTTGTGCTTCATTAAGCATGCAATGGTACCTTTACTTTCCTCATAAACAGATAAAGAGCTTACAAAACTGAAAACAAACTACCACTGTTACATGCAAAATGCAGGTGACCTTATGGTCTGACCTCCAAGGGCACAGACAATGACCAGGGACAATTGGTCAAAACGGAGCAATGTTTGTGACACAGCAACATCATATAATCCCCTTAGAGATGCCACAGGAAGGGATATGCGCGCGCGTGTGTGTGTGTGTGCGTGTGTGTGTGTGCGCATGTGTGCGTGCATGTCTGAGAGAGTGTGAAAGAGAAAGAGAAACAAAGTAGGACACACTACCTAGATTAGTAATGATGTCTATGTACACATAGAAACATAAAGATATAGCAAACAAAACGCAACTGAAAGAATTCTAAGCCCCTTTTTTTTACAGATAAAACCACTTCAGAGTCACATCATATGAGCAAAGATTCAGATTCATTTCAGATTCAGCACCTGTTACTGCTTCTGTGCTGTCTGGTGTGCTTTCCCAGATGTATGCTACTGTTTTCCAACAAATGTTTGTGAAAATATTACTACAGCAACCACCTAACATGTGTTCATCTGTCACACTTATGTTTCTGGTTGATGGTTAATCTGACATTAATTTCCTTCAAAACTCTTATTTACTTTCTGGAAAGGAGAAAAGGTGTATTCAAAATATCACTGTCAGAAACAATAGTCAGAGGAGGAACACATACAGCATTCAAAATGCTGGACCAAATCCTTTCACAAAGACTAACAGTTCTCCAGTATTGACACCATCACAAACCCTGCTTCCTCTATGTCCACAAAAGGTTGAGGACTTCCAATAACAAAAGAAAAATCGAATCCTAGATTTCCCATTTCTCGTGTCAAAACAGAGCCTATGTCCGTGGAATCTTTGTCAAAAAAGTAGCAAAGCATTATGGTATAGCACTGCGTGTTCTGCAACAACAGCACATTGTATATCAAAAAATGAAAGCCTTGGACATTTATTGTCATAAAAACATCAACAATATTTATAGAGTTGGTGCAACATAAACATTTTACAAATACTTATCACAACACTCAGTAGGCTGCAGAGCTAGAGCACTCTCATAGTGCAAGCACAGAGTACTCATTTAAAGTGCAGTCAACAGGCCCGAAGACGTCAGAAATAGAACCCCTTAAGCTGACAGCTCTGTCTGCTTGCTGAGCTCAACACCCGTCAGAAGCACACACCCATGCCGTGACCTCTAATGGTGGGTGTGGACGCAGTTGTAGTGAACTCTGAACTGTCTTCGCTAATACAAATCAAACGTGATTGATGAGGAAGCTCCCTCCACTTTGGGCTGAGGGTGCAGTTCCATGAAAGGTGGTTCCCTGAAAGCACAACCCTACTAAATCAACAATTTCATTCTTTCTGCACGTTCTCTAGAGACAAGAAAGTGAGACTGCATACGACGCCTGAGTGCTGGAATTAGTAAAGAGCTATTAAACTGAAACCACGGCCAATTTACGTAATACTTACGACACCAGCCATCCCTCCCCTGACAAAAACACTGAACCATTTTGGACATGAGTTTTTATATTGTTGGCAAAGTCCCTAAGGTATGTGAGTAATGAGAGTGTGTGTGTGTAGGCGGAGCTTGAAGTATCACTCAGATCCTCAGAGCAGTGTGACATTCATGACAGCTATGACAGTGACTAGCATAGAGACAGTCTCTCTAGACATCACTGTCACAAGACAGAAAAACAAAATATTTCCCTTAAGACATCATGAACACATCGCTATTTCACAACACGCTGTGCATCACAAAAGCATCTTTAATGCATTACCCTTTTATATTATTATGTAACTGCTATATAAAAGTATGTACGGACATGAACATTGGAATACCTACCTGAAACAAACAAGCAAGAGGTAAAAGTTTTGCACTAAAATCTACGCATTCTGATGGACAGAGTCGAGCAATCTGTTCCAAAACCAGAGGATACTGACCTCTCTAAACAGGTAATAGAGACACAGGGCGAGCAGATTCCTTTTCTTTTGTATTGGCACATGCTGACCGTATGAGACAGTGAACAAGCCCCAGCACTGACGCTAAACACTCTGGCCCCTCATTGTTCTCTCTCCGCATTAGAGCTACGGTAATGAGTGTTTTTTTCCTGTGGAACGTGAAGAGTTCCTGTACCATTTTGGCTATGGCAGGAGGTGTCAGAAAAGGTGTCCAAGGCCAGGGCCAGACATCAGAATACTGGAAAAGGACGTCCCAGTACTGCTCAGGGATGATCATCGCAATGGAACAAAATTCGTCTCAAACCAACCATCCTGCCTGACTAACTGGACACATTCCAACATTTTATAGCCCATTCTGAGAGCACCATGGGACGCATTCCTGTTTTATTTTAGGCTTTCATATTGTTTACTTCAACTGTTTTTTGAAGTATTCCCTGGGATATATGCTGTAGGATCTGAAGAACACATATTTCATGTTAGAAAGATGTGAGAGCTCTAGGCTGTGGGCCAACTAGGCCTCCACCTAAAGGAATGACCATACGTTTCCCCAAGACTGCACTACATACTCACCTCCCAAAAGCCATCTTATAAAGCCAGTAACTGAGTGCACTCCAAGTGCCCAACATTATGCAATTAACTTCCCATCAAGCGTGTGTTAGTCCCTGTCAGTGCAAACACTCAGGGGTACCATCACATGGAGTGTTCACAACTTTAACTGGACATTTGCAGGCCAGAATACAGGCAGATATAAAACTTTTGTAAGGCTGTGGCGGAAGGTCAGTTTAAAAAATAAACAACTAATTGTAAACTGATACAGCTGGGTCAAAAACATTAGCACATATAATGACTATGATTTTTTTTTGTTTGTTTTTTTTAGGGTGGTATGGTGTATGTGTTTATACAACAGCCTAGCCATTCACTGTCACAACTATTACACTCATAACTGCTGAGGTGATTCTGAAAATAGATGACAGCATTTTTCCAGTTTTGGGATGGATCACTAACTTTGTCATCAAACTAAAGTATTGTATACTAACCGTTTAATAAACGCGTATGCTGTTTTGTCTCTGCCTTTGCCTTTGAGGGCAGTTTCATAAATGCTTTTCAGCAAAATGAAATTCAGTGTTATCTGCTATTTTCTTTGGAGTCATTCAGACAGTTGTTTTTTTCACCCCTCCTGTTTCTGGGGAGTGTGCAGAGCTGTCTGCTGCGGTCAGCCTTTGCTTTGAGGACAGTGTACAATGCCAGGCACTGTAGGAAGTGCTCAGGTCAAAAGATCACCCAGTAACCAGGACTACTGTGCTCAGATCAATATTAGTGCTCTTCCGGGGGGTTTGATGCCAGAGGTCCAGTGGTATAGGTGCACATTCTGATCTTAGTGCTGGGATGGGCCATGTGTGTGAGCTGGAGCTGGAATCAGGAGCTGGAGTTTCTTCTCTGCAGTGATTTCATCCCCCCCCCCCCCCCCCACCCCCCCCCCCACCCCTCACTCACACACACCTACAGGATGGGGTGTGTACTTCCATAGAGCACATTAGATGTCCATGCTTCCCAAATCTGTACATGCATCATCCAGAGAATGAAATATCCACACCCTGGCTTTCATGGTAACAGAGAGAGTAACAGACTGAACTCATTGACGGACATTAACATGAGGACATAGTTTGCACACAGTTTGTCCCACTGATCACCAGATGTCACAGCTGTTAGGTGGGGCAATTTCCACCAAGAGATCATCAGTGGGAGGAATGGACGGAGAGGTTCAGAAAAAAAAAAGAGAGGGAGAAAGAGGATGGTCTCAGGATAAAAATAGCATCAACAAGAAGCCAGGAATGCTGAGGACCATCGATAAGCCCTGGCCCTTCAGAGTGTTATTTCTACACACACCACAGCCTTTCCAATGTACTTCAAAAAGCAACAATTTTTACGGAAGGCGAAGACAGTGTGGATTCAGCACCGAGATGACTGTCAGTCTAAATGAAAGAGCCCTGTGTTTAAACCACCCTGCCGGCCAGGGAACTGGGCAGTCATCAGTGGGGGATCTCAGCATGCCCCCGTGTTAAGAGTTGATTCATACCTAAAACACAAGGGTACAATATCTCTGCCGTCTCTGCGTGCTGTGCATATGGTGAGACCCCCACCGGCACAGCACCCCCTACATGCTGAACAGGTAATGAGTAGCATTAATCAGGCCACAGCAGCAGCATTTGCCATACTGTCTCAGGCCCATGACAAATAGACTTGACAGGCATTTGTGAAGTTGTTATGTGTACTCCCTGACCTCTATCATTTCTGTAGTACTTCATTCGGTCTGAAGTGCTTACAGTCAATGGAATGTAACATGTCTGCAGTTTCTCCTCCGCGGGAGCATGACATCAGGCTTACAGAACTGCTCCTTTTATTAGAATCAGTGAGTGACAGAACAAGCCATGTCTCAACAGGACACATAATGTCTGAGCTCTGAAACTTCACCACTCTGATTATGTAGAAATCCCAGCTTAACTTTATGGCTCTCACAGGGAGGGTGGCCAAGGATCAGCTGGAGCTGGGGGGACTACAGAACTGAGGTGTCCACGTGGCCCAAGTTCAGTTCACTAAAGTTTTTGAAAAGTAAAAAATAAGAGATTGTACAGTATCTGATGAGGCCCTAAGTTTCCATGACAAAAAGGACCTGAGGAAATTTGATTTCCCATGTAACCCATTGAATCTATTTCCACTTGACAGAATGCACGGTGGCATCTGTGGTGCTTTATTACTACAGCAAAAAAAATGAAATATGCTAGCGATACATTTGAAGTAAAACAGAATAATAATAATAGCCGTTGTAATCATTCTAATTTGACATTTACTGCTGATTTAAAGAGTCATGTATGTCCAGAGCTGAAGACACTCATGAATGATAACTGGCTCACTATCATAAATTCAATTACAATCACAACTTTTTTTATTTTTTTTACCTGGCTCTAAGTAAAACCACTTGTGTAGGATGTTATGAATTCAAGAAACTCGTGAATTAATCCATATTCATTACAGATACAGCAGAACATCACCCTAAAACATTCTTTTAATAGTAGCATTGCTATTACTATCATCAACCTTCAGATTTAAGGTAACAGAGATTGTTTTCAAAGAGCACTTACATCCTCACCTGTTTCTCCTTTGACAAGGAATACAGCTGCTCTAAACTGCTGTTATTCAGACCTAGGCACATAACTATGGCATAAAAAGCATACAGACATTCATCAATCAAATGAGAATGACAAAAACGACTTACTGATCTTGGAGGGTGAATTCAGTGTTTTCAGGTGATATCTGTCCTGTCACAGGATGTCGAAATGTGGTCATTCTCTGGTTGTGGCTAAGAGAGTAAAAAACAAAAGAGAAGACAGAGGGGAAAGAGGGGAATGGGGCAAGAAGCAGAAAAGAAAGAAAAAAAAAAAGCATTCTGTTACTAACCACAGCAGTTTAATTTCAATCCACGTTACATACATACTATGACAGCAGTTTGGGCATTCAACAGGAATACACCAAGTCTGAAGAGTTGCAATGACTTTCCCAGAGGACCGTAGTATGTGTGACACTGCTGAGGTTCCTGCCAAGCCAGCTCATATCATTTCACACAAAACATGAGGCTCAGCATGAACCCAGGCCAGTGCTAGAAGTTTATTGATTTCAATTACATGGGGTCATTCATCGCTTTAACTAGGGCATTAAAGCATTTTACTGTCAATGGCTAGAATAAGACAGGGACAAGGGTGTTCTTGTGGTGAAAAGATTGAAAAATAACACCATAATATGACTGCTGTCATCCATCCAATCATTTTTTTATGTACTCTACTCAGTAGAGAAAGACAAACCTTGAACAGTGGGAAATTGATGGCTGGGTCCCGTGTTCAGTGAGGCAAAGCTGTTGCCTTGAGATGAACGTATGCTTTGGTTAACTATGTCTGCTATCATCACAGACCAATAGAGTTTAAAGAAGAAATCTGTGTTGACTGTCCAAAAGTAAGGGATGTTTTGTTGCCACTTGCGGGTATAGCAGGAGTGACTCGTGAGCTTGTTTTCCCTTGACTGAGCACTGAGTGAAGGAAAGACTGTGCTGTACCAAAGAGACTCCTTTCACTTTGTGCAGACATGCATCAGCTGTGCTCAGGATCACGGGGATGGAAGGCCATGGGCTGCCTTCTGCCTGAGTGAAAGGCTTAAACATCTACTTAGCCTCACCTCTTTAAGGTTGGGAATTTGAACCAAACATAAAAACACAGGCACTTGAGATTACATACTGATTTTTGAACAAGAAGGGATGAGGCAGCTCCTGCAATCCAGCCTAACCGGTTGTGATTGAATTGTAGACAATGTCAGTACAACAACAACAACATGTACTCACAGCACTGATTTGTCAGCCTATTACCTCTGTGATCCTGCATCAGTTCAGTCTGTGTAATGAAATGTTTCTGTCAGTGGTGTAATGCTTCATGTTGCGGCTAGCTTCACTGGCCTGTTAATGGTCATTTCAGATGTGAATACATATGATGTACTGGTACATACATCAGGCAGTAAAGACAGACAATGCATTATACATTGATCAAATGCTAAAACAACAGTCTCTAATTTCATTTCAAATTCGTTCAGCGCGAGAGCATTCCTATGACCTAGAACAGCAGTGATATTTTTTACATCACAGCCCCTGATCAGTTTAATAAGGAAGACACAAACTAACATCAATTACCATTGCATTGCTGGAGAAAAATGTAAATCTAAGCCCACAAGGTACATATGAATTTCATTAAAAAACCATTTTAAATAAAACTGTGAGTAAAAAGAAGACAATTTAAACTGTATTACTTGAGTATTAAAATGAGATATCCACATGCATATGACTCTGTGCCTGTATGGAGGTACACTGCACTGCTACAAAGTTAAATTTCCTACCTATCCCCTGGAGAATGTGATGAATCATTGTAATCTTAAAGAGTGAATGTTCTTGCACTGAAAACTTCTCTATCATCATTGATATATAGCCAGAATGCCCTGAGCTCACCAACCTCCTGACTCCTGTGTGGTCATTGGCGTGACAGGACCATCAGTCTCCACAGCATGCTGGGCAGAGCTACAGTAACTCTGAATAATATTCTGCAAAACTTACCTATACTGTGAGATGGCATGAGGGTCAGTATTCCTAAGATTAAAAGCTGCAGTACCTTTAACAGTTATTTCTCTTTATTCTTCTCATCAGTCAAACATCAAAGCAATGTGATGAAAAGACATTTGAGAATATAGCCATGTGAAGTTTCCACACTGTTATACTACCCATCTGAAATGATAAACTTAAAGCATACAGTAATCTTGGCTTCTTGAGAAATGTTTATGAAAATATAATGATTAAAAAATCAAATTAATGAAACTTCAGCCAGAAAAGAGAAAGTCTGAGAAATAAAAATATGATAAGGAACAATTCTAATGCTTAAAAGAGGAAAAAAGAAAGTTTGTCCTCGTCTTCCATAAAAAAAGTTTTTATAGAACCGAGTCTGTCTGCCCAGAGGAGAGAAAAATGTCAAGAGGAGAGAGATTAATGGAGTGGTAGTTCTGTACGGGTCACAGACTGTGATGAATCTGATCTATACTGAAGCACCAGAGCCATTTGCACACATACACCCGCTGGCTCTCATCTAGGCTCAGTTCCCAATATCAGCATGTCATTTGCTCAACAGCTCTGGTCGTACACAATAGTTTGGTCTCTTCCACTGTTAATTAAGAATCCACATTCTTTGGTGCTTTTGTTTTCCTCGTATTATTTCCGAACTACTTGTCATGGAATTCCCTCCATTACCACTTGGTGAATAAACAATTCTACACAGTAGTCTTGTTTGTTTTGCCACGCTGCAAGTCCGTGGAATAGCGCTTGTTCCATCTCCAAATCTGACATTAAATGAAAATTAACTTTTGTTCCAGTTGAGTGCACTCTTTGTCTTAATTTCGTAGCGACAAAAATGCAAATCAGTTTTTTTTTTCTTCAGTTAATCCCCCCAGCCACCGGTTCCTTCATCGGCAGATTTATACACACATATATGCACAGTGACGACAGCACTGCGGCAGTGATATCGCTTGGTCCATTCTGTTATTAAGGCAGGTGCTTTGGAGGCATACTCATTCTTAACTACAGTGGTAATACTCTCCTTAAATTTTTGGTGATCTTACGTGACTGTGAGTGTTTGATACTAATGAAACTGGTCATTGCCTACTTATGTAAATCCCCGATTCTGCCTCGCTGCATTCCTTTGATCCCAACAAGAAGCAGGCACTGGTTTGGGGTTACACAAACATTATGTCTATCATTACAAGGGTCACATGTGCACTGACACATTACACCAACTATAGGAGGCACTGCTGCTTATATCCCCAAATGACATGTGCATTCTTCAGTGTTTGACGGTTAGAACTACCTGCACTGTGGCAACAACACTCATCAGGATTCAGCTGCACATTCTAGAAAGCCAGCATAAATATAAGACCACATCATTTCAGCGTGTCTATAGACGAGACTGTTTTCACGGACTGGCTTCTGATGTTTCCTCCTCGCATATTTCATCAATTTCACCTTTCCTCCCTCATCCTTTACCCGAGCATAATACCTTCAAGGAATTTCATTTAAATTAAAGATTATACTCAACCATGATGACTGACTGATATCAAGTGCAGCGTATAGGACCAGAACAATAGATTTTTATGAACTGGACTTCACAGTAATCCTGAAAGAACCAATCACCTGTGTCATCTGTATCATCTTTATCTGTATCTGTGTCATTTCTATCCAGCACATCAGTTTCATCAGATTATAATCAGTAATTAATAGAGATCAATGCTTCCATTCAAGTCACGTTTACATATACCAAAACATAATAAATGCTGATTGCCCAAAGTTTGTTTCCATTAGGTTTGATAAGAGACGACATTACTCTAAAAAGAAAACTTCAGAACATCAGGGTGTGTTTACACAAAGGTCTCTTCTGTGGAAAGAGTTCCAGAAATTGAGTGGGGGAAGCTGCAAGGACAGTTTTCCCTTTTCACATATCAGATGCAAGGAGCATATGGTAGACATTATCAATATCTGAGACATTAGACATTATCAAAAGTTTAATTTTTCATTAGGAAGATCATCTATGATTAGATAACGTCTTTTCCCTTGTTTTGACATATTTCACCACATACAAGGTACTAAAAAGGAATTTTGTGGTACTACAAAGTGAACTAAATAAAACATATTGAAGCTTTGATCGGCGATCCCCCTGAGAGGAGCTATCGGCACTTTTCTTCATGTTTTCATCACACAGCCTATTTTCTCAGCTGCACAGTTCCTCTCCCCAAGCAGTCTGGTTCAAACAAAGTTACTGTGTTGATTTACATAGTCCCACCTGCAGGGAGGGAACAATTGCAAAACGTAAGGGTCCAAGGTACAGCCAGCAGGCTATTCCAAATTTAACAGCAAACAAGAAGCTCAGGGTAATCCCTTATTAAATGTGAAATCTAAGAATTGTGCCTAACAGAGTGTGATTACAGGGGTTTCTCTTCACTAGGAGACCCTCAACACAATAGAGCTCAAAAACAACTATTCAGACACTACAGAGAAAAGAAAAGCTCAAGCTAAGAAAGTTCCACTCAACATGAACACAGAAATTTCAAGTCCTCAGCTTCCTCTTACAATCTGTCTCCTGACATCTGCGTGCAGTGCCGTGAACCACAGCTATCTCACCTGGTGCAGAGCAGTCGATTACCTACTTCCTCCTGGTTTCATTCGGCTGGTCTCGCCAATCCTCCTGACGGTGACAGGAAGAGAAAGGAGGTTTCATTGCAGCTGTTATCCTTTTGAAGTGATGAGAGTCGTTTGTACAACCTCTTAAATCTCCAAACGCTCCCGCAGGAGCAGCTGCCTGAAGTTTCACTCACGGCAAAGTATCCAACAGCAGATCAGAGATCTCACTCTCCCGCCCAGAGAAGCCGACTGCCCTAGACCTTATCAAATTCAACCCCTCCTCCCTCCCCCTCCCTCTCCCTTTCCCTCTCTCTCTCTCTCTCTCTCTCTCTCTCTCTCTCTCTGACAGACTCCTCACTAAAACAAATCTCAGCCCAGTTCTGAGGGGTCAGCCAGCAGAAACAAAAATGAGGAAAAAGCGCAATTCGTATCTGGGTCCCAAACAAATATTTCCCCACCTGTGTTTTGCAGTGATGTCCAGCACTCCTTGAGGAGGACTGGCCCAGTTCTCTCCCAGATCTATTTTGGTCATATTGTGAGATTTCCTGGCATACACAGTTAACCAGTCGTATCATTGTTATGTGAGCTTCCTGTGCAAAAGAACTGATGCTGGGCTCCCTCAGAAGGAAAACGCATACTGTGGCGGTCAAGCAGGATAATATTTAAGCCAAACATCATCTTACTAAGACACTCCACAAACTTGCACGACATAGCAGGGAAAAGAGGAATGTTTATCTCCTCTGTTAAACGTAACCTTGCTATAAAACAAGACACTCTTTATTAAACAAGAAACGCAGAGACTCTTTTCCTATTTCATATTTCATATTCTTCCTGATGACTTGTTCAGTTCATCCCTGGCTGTCGGCAGGCAGTTTTTGCTGTGAACAATATATGTGCGACCTCAGCCGGCAGGAGAGATAAAACACTGTGTGGAATGCAGACCAGGAGAACAGGTGGTGTTTGCATACCCCTTGTGTCAATACTGAACCAGATAAACAATCAAAGGTTCAGCAGTGAGGAAGACTAAACCTTTGTGTTTCACTATACTTAATTTTGAAGTGAATGTGACAGAGAAAGAATAACTTGAACACATGGCGATTTCACCTCTTACCGGTGGTCCCACTGAATTTTACCCTGGAAACCAGTTGTGAGAGTTGCTCTTTTTTTTTATAAAACTCTTATGTTTAATTTTGTCTGTGAGTGCAATTCTCCCCAATGTGTCATCACAAAATTACACGACAGGAATTATTCAAATCTGGCAGCTTTTAAGCAAATTATGTAAAATACATTCATTGTAAAACAGTTAAAAATCAACCCCCTCTCATTTTGTACACCTCTGTCTGCGTTTGGGCTGCTCAGCCATGTGAAATTAATGAGCTCATTAAATACAGGTACCTCCAAAACTAAAGGACACCAGCACAGAGTGTCTTCATTGGGCGCGAGAACCGCATCAATGTGCCTCAGAATTCATGTTTCATTGTATGTCTATAATATGTCTCAGTTGGATAAATGTGTCATTTTATTTTTAAAAAATTCAAGAATGACAACAAAACAGTAAAAGATTCATCTTATTCATGTACAAAAATGCTGTAACTTGAGGGATATATGGTTATATAATATAAAGAGTGGTGTATTTAGTGCTCAAATCATTTTGAGGTGGCAATGGTTGGCTGATACAACTGTAAAAGACTCTACAGTTTCCAAAGCTTGTGACTAGTCTATTTAATCAAGTCAGGTTTAATGTCTGTTTCAGGCACCACTCCAGAATCCCAATATGCTCAGGTGAATAAGACATAATGTATATGGTTCACAACACTTTCATGCTCATCAAACAGTTCAGTGATGATTTGTATCTTGCTGCTGGGGTCACCGTCATCCTGAAAGACACCACTCACATCACGATAGAAATTCTTTACCACAGGATGAAGGTGATCGGTCAGAATGCCTTTGTACTTAATGGCATTTAGCCTGCTCGCTAAGGGGTTGAGTGAACATGCTGGGAAAATGCTTTACGGACCGTGATAGGGAGACCCTCACAGTGGTGTGCTCAAGCCAGTAGGTTTCTTTTGCCATGAGAACAAGATGACTCCTCAGACAATATAGCAACTGTTCCTCATGCAACAATAGCATTTTGAGGAGTCTTCTGTCATTGAAGCTGCTGTCACTGATGTCATTTCCTACAACCACAGCAGCCAAAATAATATGTGACTGGACACTCCCAGCATTTTCAAAGAAATGTTAACTGTTTAAGTGAACCTCAACTGTGTAAAAGTACCTGTTTTAAGTACAACTTGTATCTCTCACTCATTCAAATATTTCATTTATTTTTGGCAGTCACCCCATACATAAGCATTCAGTGAGGATTTGTAAATCCTTTTCCAATTTTAATTCAATTCCATTGCATAACCCATGTAACCTGATTTGTTATTGTGGCAACTTTCCCTAGAGCTCCGTCTTAGTTCTGCAAAATATTTAAGGACACAGAAATACATATAAAACTGTCACACACGGTGCCAGTAGGGTGATAATTATTAAAACAAATAAATCAAACTGAAAATAATATTTAGTAGCTGCTGTCGTTGTTCCCCTCTTCCTGTCTGCCAGCAGGGACTGCTGTTTTCATGGTGATCCTATTTCCCAGTAGAAGAGGTGTCTCATTACACTGTACTTTACTGTCACGTGACATCACAGACCTGGCCCCTCCTGAATGAAGGGTCTTTCCAGAGGAACACTGATGCTTGTTGCCCTGACGCTTAACACAGAGTAGCAACAGTTCCTCTGGCTCTATCCACCTTCTCCCCCCTCACCGGTCATTCTTACAGCATGGAGACAGACAACGGCTCCATCAGGACCATGAAAAACTCTAAGAGTGTAGGCAGCAGCTGTGAGACCTGGCACTGGGTTTCTGCTTTGAGGAACACTAAGAGCACATTTCAACAAGGAGCTACACACCTTTGGCCACAAAGCAGAGCTGAGCTAAAGGAGCACATGAGTCGAAAGCAAATGAGTGCAAAATGAAAGGCCCTGAGTCCTGGGATGGAACAAGAGGTTCTCCTGGACAAAGACTTTTGGTATTCTTTTGCCCTAACTTGGCCACCCAAAAACTGAAATAGAATCATTCCACTGTGTCCTCCAATGTGCACTCAGTAATCACATAATGACAGGGTAACAGTAAACAAACACTTTGAGAACTTGTAATGTAACAACATGAAACAAAACAGATATTACAGATCTGAAAATCCATCATCTGTGAATGAAGCAATCTCTGACACCGCTAATCATTTTGAAAAGTAAAAAAAGAAAAACTTTTATCTTAACTCAGATGTGAGATTAAAAAGGAACTTTGGCTGCTCTTTCAAAAGGAAATCAGTCAGATGATGAATCTGATCTACCATTTCCAAGAACATTTTGCGTAACCAAGACAACACCCAAATTAATATTCTTTTTTTTCTTTCTTTCTTTTCAATCAACAGATGTGTGCGAGCAAGCCAAAATGTGAGGACAATTTCCTCTTCAGAAAATTTGTGAACAGCTATCCAAACTAACTCTTGGACGGTGCGTCCTCATCTTACCAACACTCTGGTTTGCATCCTCATTTATTTAATGCAGCATAAGAACCTCAGCATTTCTGCCACTGTTTTTTTTTTTTTTTTTTTTTTTTTTTATGACACAGTATTAACAAGGACATCAGCGCCTTTCCCATTAGCTGGCACAACACTACTGTAAAATAAATGCTCATCACCACAGCACACTGTACACTCTCCCTGTCCTAGCTCCAGGATTGAAGCTATAGCAAGGCCTCAGGGAAAAGATGGGACGACTGGACAGTGTCGACATCAGCACTTCCATTACTTCATTGGCACAAAATTAGCCACCTGATAAATATTTATAGAGGACAGTTTAAGGCAATTTATCAAAAAAATGGCTTTTTTTATGGCCCCTTGGACCACCACAATGAAATGACTTTCAAAGGCACTTATCTTAGGATCAATAGAGACAGCAATTTGCTGTGGTAAAAGAAAGTTGAAGTTATTTCAAACAAAGAAGAATGAGGGATCAATACAGAGTTTGGCAAAATTTTGGGATATAATTAATATAATATATCCAGCCTTCATGCTCCCACACTGTGACTGCAATACTCAGCACTGTATTTGGGGAACAGAGGGCTACTTTTTTGTGGACAGACCAAGAAAGACTGAGCATGCTACAGGTAACCTCTTCAGAGTCCCTCAGCCTGGTTCTCTCTTCCATGTCTCCTGCACTGTCCTGGCACAAGTATGTTCAGTCCCCTCAATGTCAGAGCAAATACACAATGTTCTGTTCTTCTGACCATTTATTCCCATCTCCTTGAATTACAATCAAGCTACCAGATCACGTCTTATGACAGAAGAAATGTTTGTGCAAAAAAATATCATGCACTTTTGCAGGATCACTACACACATAGCATGTTAATGTAAAACTACACCAGAGGAGTTGTGCCCTCCTCATTACTCATAATGACTGAGTCTTGAACATAGGTATTTTGACAAGGATCTCTGGAGGCCAAATACAGAGGGAAAAAATATTGTGTTACTAATCATAGGGGTGGACGACATACTAATCATTATACCGTGACTGGTTTTAATTTTATCCATGATACGCTTTTCAGCGACATTAAAAGTATGGTGCGACAAAGCTGTGTGTATTGTATTATTACAAGAGCACACAGTGTGCACATGCTGCTCCCAATACATTGTAGGCAGCAGCTTTGAAAGAATGATACTCGTTGGACATTTACTTGACGTATATTTTCTCCCCTACGCGCTTGCCAATCAATGGAGCGCAGCATGGCCGAAAAAGATGAACTAACTCTAAAAAGGGATCCACTTCAATAATGTGGATTTGCAAAATGAACCAACCACTGTAATATGGATATGTAACGTAAATATACTGTTCGTATATCCGCGGGCAACAAAACAAATCTGTTTACTTACCTTATCGAAAGCACTCCAAACCGCATATGCGGATATTCTTAACAACGCATGGCTCACATCTGAGCGCATCATCCTCAGCACGTTGCCCTACACCCACACAATCAGAGGTAACAGCAAGACCTAAACTAATGCTTCTCATTGAAGCTAGAAGAGAATCACTCTGTATCGTCATGCTGGAAAGAGGTACGGATACGATAACTTTTGACCTGACCAAAGATATAGTCCTGATCAATACAGATGACAACCAGGGCTACAAGCAATGACACAAACATACCCAGTCACAAATATTTTTCAACCACCGCCAATGACAATAAAAATATAGATGCATCAGTGCAGCATCTGAGTAAATCTTGACGCCCTGGATATGACTAACTCACATTATGAGAGCAATGCCAACATATACACTCAAAGCAGGATAAGCTTTGGCTCACAGAACTCCAGGCTGTTTGAGCTGAAGGTTAAGACAAATTATATGCTTATCTGAAAAGGCCAGCATTTCGATACAACTATGTTGCAGTGCAGACAACATTATATGGGTATCCTTAGAACAGTTTTAAAGCACAATGACAAATATCATAAGACCAGACTGAGGAGGAGGAGAGTAGAGTAGTTCTAATGGGGTGTGTCAAACATGCCATGAAAACCACTAAACAGCAATACCGGAACACATTCATACCAGAACACTTTCAATAAGCTTAAAGAAATTTAATATTCGTGTTTTTGCCTCCAGACAGAGAATTGAATTGAATTTGTATTGTTCAGCAAAGGTAATGTGAAGTGATGACTGTAAGGGCATGATTCACTCTGCATGATTCAATTTACCTTATTTTTAATTTCAGCTTGTAATTTCTTCATATTGATCACATTAAGTTTATCTTAACAAAACTGGTCCATGCTGACTACCTCTCACAGAATTCACTTGCTAAATGAAAGGCTTCAAGGTAAGATTTCAGTGCATTTCTACAGCTCTTAGATATCTTTTAATACTGAAACAGAGCAGAATGTTCCCGTGTAAACACAGAGGCCACGGTTCTCTGCTCAGGTTCCCTTACAGCAGCCTTCCTTATTGTAGACCCTGCATCCTCCACAAGGACCCACAGCTCATTTGAAGTCACAGAACGCAATTCCTACGGCGAGAATGAGCCGTTCGGTCTTGATTGTCGGCTGCTGGCAGAGCCTAACTAAAAGATGTGACATTCTTTGATCTTGCGTGGTTAAACGATGAAGAGGCTGCTATTCTGCTCTCTGATTGGAGGAGTAATGAGGTAAGGCTGGGCTAGCATTCCACACAGACTCAGGAACCACATTACCAAGATCATGTAAATGACAAATTAGAAACACGGATATTGATTACTGTGGCCAACCGCAGATCCTCTGACGCTGATAAAAAAAAAAGAGAAAACATTCAAACACATTAAAATGACAAATAAATGGACGTTATTAAATAGACAAATAAGCAGACCTAGTCACTTTATTATCAGCACGGCATTGTTTATCAACGTTAACGGTTTATCTAAAGCCTTCAGAATTCTCTCTCGAAACTCAAACAATGAATAGACATGACATCACCTGCCCAGTTAAGTATTAGATGGGCGTAAATGTCCAATGTAGATATGTTGGTGCCAACACAATACAGATGGACCATGAAAACACATACACTGTTGATCTATCTCATACATGTATTATATTCATGCACTATACAGTTGTCCACCACATACCACTTGCCTCGCTCTACAGGAGTAGAGACACACACAGACACGATAACGCTCTGCCAACAGGCAATAGACACATACAGAAACACAGACACACATACCCTGTATGCTAGATTCTAGGGACCCTCCATTGACCTCCATTATACACACACAATACCTATGCAATTTTTTTCTTACCAGTACACACACACACACACACAGACACACCACTAAACTCATTCAGTTTATTAAGACTGACAAGAGCATCAACGTTCAATGAAATGGCAATTAAAGTCCTACAAAGTCCTTCCTATTAGAGCCATTACAACTCTGTAGTTTCAAGCAGTACAACCAGCGGTGGAGCTGGTTCTTTGACTGAACTGAAGGCCATGAGATGTAAAAAGGGGGTGGATAACAGTTACATACAGCATCTTTCTTGGCTACAGTACATTCATGTGTTTCAGAGATAGAGGAGTTCCCATAGTTACTGTTAAAGGCTAAGTCGATGTTCCAGAGAGGAAAAAAAAAACTGTTATTGGCCTTTAAAGCATTTTTACTTCCGTAAAATCCCAGCAAAGATTCCATTCCAAGAACCACGACTCCGTTCAATCAGCTTGAAAATGAAAGAGGCGTAGGAAACAAAGCCACCATCACCAGTCCAGATGTGAGGAATCTTCTTCCTGCATTCACCGCCTTAGCAGTGAACAGAATCAGTGCTTACATAAGAGTGAGCAAGAGCCAACAAGAAACTAAACAAGTGCTTTGATTTCTTTGTCCAAGACCAACAATACCACGAAAAAGTATTTTCCACTCATCTGATTTTCCGCATCTTTGCATATTTTTGAAGCTGCGTGTAATCAGAGCTCCGACTGAAACCTTGCATTCAATAAACAGAAACCTGAGGGAACATGCAACACAACATTGTAATTAAAGAAAGTTACGCAACACACCGGTGCCTCAATTTGTCCATATCAAAAAAGTAATTGACCCTTCAGACTCAATAACTAGTTAAGCCACCTTTAACAGAAACAATAAAACAAAACGCAACAAAATTCCTGCTGTAATGATTGAACCTTCTCTTGCTGTGGAGGAATTCTGGTACACAGAGATATGTTTTTCATACCCGAAGAGTGCAGAAATTCAGACATGGCGTAATTACTTTTTATATGATACTGCAAGTTCAGCCGTGTGATAGTCCACCCCTGGTTCAGTGTCATGCTATGTGGTACGCTGCCCAAACAGCAAACATCAAAGCAGAAGCAGTGTTACCAGCACTGGGGATACAGCCCAGACCTCAACTAGAAAAACAATCATGCAGGAAGCCACGTGTTCTTTCCAGGTTGCAGACTTCCTGAACTGGAATTAACCGCCTATTCTGAGCCCATCCCAAAAGCTCTGAGAAAATGATTGTCTCCCTGAAGTCTCAACTCAAAATTCACTGACACAGTTACTATTGGTCATAAATATTAAGAAATCAAATCCACCAAAGTGCTGTATGTAATCATATGATAACTAACGTCTAATAATTTTAGGACAAGGTGTTCATCAATGACACAAAATGTCAAATTATAATATGAGTGTAATAACCTTGACTAAAATTCAAAATTCAATTAGGTTTGGGGGCTAATGGAAAACAGCCTAGACCACACTGTGATCCCTTTGTCCAAAGGTTGCCAAAATAAACTTGCTTATTATTTGCTTCCAGCTTACTGACCTTTAGAAGGCACGCTCAATCAATCTGCCTTGCAATTAAATTGTCTTATTATCCAAATTCTTGCCTCATTCCAGGGGGGTAATAAAAATGAAGAACTCAGTGGAAGAATTTAATTGTTAACTTTATCAGAAGTAGACCACAGAAATAATAAAGTCCAGAGCTCAGACACTATCCATCACAGAACTAGAACAAAGTAGTCTACCATCCACAGGCTCTAGTCCCTATCTAGTACTCTGTGCTCACATACGGGGGCCTTTAGTTATCACTGCTCACAGTTACTACAGGGAGATTATATTCCACTTTTTACACTTACAAGCACTTAAGGCTGTTTTCCACTGATCTTCTTAGATTGGGTATGTTTTCTTTTTTTTCTGCACTCTTCTGATGATTCCCATGAGGGAGTCAGGCATATGTGGAGAGAGCCGGATGGCTGCTATTCAGCTACAGATTTAGCTGCATTCATCACTGATGTCCTAACACTACATGTAAGCAGACTTGTCACAACATAACACTCCTCACCGCCGTAAAACAGATTTACACCAGGCAGAATGCATTCATAATGGGACCTCCATTCTACTGTCCTATTTCACACCATTCACGAAGAGATTCAGTGTTCTGCTAACACACCAGAAATATAGGGGGAGCTGATTTAAATGCAAGGATGCTTTTTAGAGACGTTTTACTGCGAAGCCACCCGACAATGACTTGTGGGACAGAGAAAGCTTTTACATCAAGGTCACAGACCAAATGTTTTTCCTTGGAATGTTTCACTGTTACAGTCTTGATGAGAAAAACAGCTCTCCTCAAACAGGGGTGCCATTTCTCTCCATCTTGGGGGCATTATTTGAAATAAACAGCTAACAAAAAACAGACATAAGTGCTCGGCAAGTCAGCATTTAGTTTTGGTCAAACATGCAGTGTAGTCTAATACAATGCAAGACAAGAAGATCTAACAGAATGCAAAAAAATTCTTACATAGAGATAATAAGCATTGGCATGATGCGTTCATCGAGATCATCATGATCTATGGTGACCCATGGTCAGACCTTGTCAAGCTACAATTTTTCAAGATCTCCAGTTCTAATCTACTAATATCACCATCATTATCATCAAGAGCATTTTAAAAATTAGGTTAAATACACAAGCATCAAGAGTCATACTTGCATACATTCAGATTTAGTCCCATACCAGAGCAACCACCTTCCACACAGAGGTTGAGCATGTTCCACTAAAGGTCACTGTTAAAAGCAATGAATCATTTATAGGCTCTTAAGCCTGATAAGTGCTCCTTGTGGCTGGACTGGAATGATATCCATATATCTGTGTGAAAGATCCCACAACTCAATGCAGAGAACTGTCTCTTTCACTTGCTTGCTCACTCTCTCTCTATCTTTCATGTACACACACAAAATTGCATATGTTCACACCAGCTAAACTCTGATCCTCTAAATCTCCACTGCAGAGATAAATCAAACAGAAATCAAATCAGCCTATCACAAATCCCTGGATCCAAAGATAAGTCACTGCAGCAATTTTGGGTCCAACTGATTCCAAAAGTACGAGTTGTAAACATTTACTGAGGATACTTCACTTTGGCCAAGGACATGTGGAAAAAGAGAAAAGAAAAATGTCTCTGTGTGTGTGTGTGTGTGTTTGTGTGTGTGTGTGTAATTATTATAGCATTAATACGGATGGATGGATGGATGGATGGATGGATAGATATAATATTTAAATGATGCTTAAAATGAGCATTCAAGTTCAGTCCAGTTCTCTAGAGTACAGTGATTTAGTCTGTCCTGAAAGTAAGGAGGTCAATGGACTTGCCACCTGTTGCAAAAGCTGGTCACAGTTTGTAGGCACAAAAGCGGGTCTCAGTTTGTAGGTTAGTTTTACTTGATTGCCTAAGCAGACTGAAGTGAACGAGATAACCAAAAGAAGAGGAAAACACCATATTTCTGTCCTACAGAGAGGGAGAGATCAAAGAAGTCCTCAATGAACAAACTACTTTCTGCTAAACATATGCCAGATTTGCTTTCTCCAATGATAAAAAAAAGCAAAATGATCAATGTGAAGACAAAAGAAGTTTGTCTCTTACTTGACAGGTTTCAGTGAATTGGGTGTGCTACTGAGGACATTAGGTGTGGTGACAACAGCATGGTTCGCTCTATCTGGTAGCCCCTACCAGGAGCTACTCTTCTCTCTTCCTACAGGGTCCGACAGAGACGCACCAGTGAAGGACCCTGATCATCTCTGCAACTCAGCTACATCACTCAATTCACCGAGAGATCTGTGTCCCTTTGAAAGGTCACGTTCTTAAACTCATTCCACATATCTCATTCATGTCCTCATGGCATGGCACTCATAACCTTCAAAATGAACAAAAAGATCATACAAATTCTTTGAAGATAAAGAAAGACTGACAGTATGGAAACGCTGTGACAATGCCATTGTGCTACATGCCTCACAGGTATGGATTAAGTTAGTTTAACAGAGATAATCCCTCCATTTTACTCCATTGTGGTCATGTCAACAGCCTCTGATCACATCTAAAGCAGAGAAAAAGATAAAGGCAGACCCAGAGACAATCCACTTTAACAATACTCACACTGAAAAACATGCCCATTCCAATACAACACAACAGTCTTTGTCCCTCTGTCACCACATAGATGCTGCTGTCACACAAACACAAGAGTCTACTGCCCCCAAACTGCAATCCAGTTACAGCTAAGTGCCTCGGCATGCAGGGGTTGTTACGACATATGTTGAGATGCTTCCCCGACAGTTTAATCCACCAGGCGAATAAAACAAATCTTCCGACTGATCAGATAGGAACAGAGATGCCTGTGGAGAGAATACTTAGTCTGAATACAGTCTGAATGTCCTATTGCGCAGATTCAGTAATGACAATATATCAACAATGAGCATTCAGCAATGTCCTATGTTGTGAGAGGGTAACTGAAATAATATTTGCCAGACCTAAGCCTTGAATTAAACAGCCCATTTGCCAGTTTACTACAGTACGTTATTTATCCCAATCAACCCTAAGGGAAACAGTGTGGAAATACACACTGATTTTTAGCTATGCATCAGCATCAAGGGAAGCATACACCTCCCCCCACACCCCACCAACCACCCCCCCCCTCCCTATCTCTCTCTCTCTCTCTCTCTCTCTCTCTCTCTCGTCAGCTCTTTGGGATGTGTGTGGGATCAGCTAATCCAAAGGCAATGACCACCCTGGATCAGTGAAATCTCCTGTGTTGTTCTCAGTGCCCTACACTATCACTGCAGTGAGGGTCATCATGCACCATTCCCCACAGTCATCCTGACCAGCACACCAAGTCGAGATGAGCAATCTTTTAGTGCCTAACTGCTCTAAATTAACAGCCCACAGGGCCTCACCCCTGCAATAACAACAGAGAAATTCAATGCTTTCTGGGACAGAGCAAAAGAACATCTGGTGATAAGACTGGTAAACTGCTCCTCCAGCACTAAAATGAGTTTATTTTAACTGGAATATCTTCGATAAATGAACATGACTGAAAATTCTTTATGTCTTTCAGGACATTGCAGATATCACAGATTATGTCTGTCAAAGCCATTGCTGAAAACCCTTTGTCATAGTCCAGCACAGTCCTAAATTTGTGCTCATAAAATTGTGTGTAATTTTCTCCATAGTATTTAAACACACGGATGCAAGCTACAAAAAAAGAAGATAAACAGTAGTCAAAGATGCACATATCTATCCATTATGAAGACAACTGGTACAAAAAAACAACGTGAAAATTCTGAGTGAAAAATGCTGGACACTGGCTGAGATTAAAGGTACACAGGGGCAGCAGATTATATATTGATTCCACTTCTTTTGTCTTTCCTTTCTGTCTTTTGCACAGGCTTGGGGAGAGCAGAGGCATCCCACTGTAATTTAAAACAGTCCATAAAAAAATCCACCATGCATTATTAACTATGACTGGAACAATGGAAAAAGGTGTAGGCAATGACTCAGTGGTAACAATTAAAAGGAATTTCTCAACAAAACAGGATTTATTCTCCTCCTACTCATTCCAAAAGGAATGTATGAAGTCATGAACTCTGTACACACACAGTTTACTCCCATACACCCTGCAAAAGATCTCTCTTAGAAATTCCAGGAGCTCCTGACATTTCCTGAAAGTTCACAGAACGTTCGACACGGGTAGGAAACACGTGTGATTCCAAGGATGCATTTTAGAAATGTCACCCTCATCATTACATCCATCTTGTGTCCTTTTTTTCCAAGAATGGCATTCTAAACTCTGCTTTTCACAAACAAATATCCCCTGCCTTTGCAAGGCATAAATGACTAATTCTCACTCAATGACAGACTGTCACCTTGTTTCTCTGAAACCTCCACTGAGTGCTGGTCTCCAGCAGGGCCCAAGTCATGCAGCCTCCTCTGGAGCTGTCATGTGGGGCCTTAGTTGCAGTCAGGTAACAGGCAGCAGGGAATCGAGAACAGAATGGACTCATATTTCCACTGGCTCTCCACATGACCCTGTCACCCATCCCAGCATGGTAACTAAGACAAAGGTTCATTCATGCCTCTGCTGACTGATGAAGTGCCGAACAAGCAATGTCATTTTCATAACATCACTGTCACTATTCAATATCTCTTCAGCGAAGTGAGTATTGGGCTGGCTGACAAACTGAGGTAAAGGCAATCATTAAATCAGAAGGCCTTGAATGACTTAAAGCAAGTTACAGAGAGTAACAAAACTGAGCATAAGGATTATTGCTGGACATAAAGAGTCTTGTGTGTGAATAAACAGAGGCCTTGGGAACTGCAAAGTGGTACACCGTGAGTGACCAAAACATTAGTCTTTTTTCAGGAAGTTTGTATACATCAGCATGACGTGTGCATGCTCCACAGACTACTCATATTGCCTAGACTGGAAGAAAAAACAAATTCCCTCTAACATTGGTTCCCTCTAACACTGGTTCCCTCTAACACTGGTTCCCTCTAACACTGGAAGCTCTAATGTTCCCTTCAGCTGAGTCCAATGAGAATGTCATGTCCTGACCTGGTTGTGAGTGATGTAACCTGAGTGGGACAGAACTCACGCCCACAACACCAAAACAACAGCAAAGGCATGCTCGGGTGAGATATAGAAAGTGCATCATTTTATTTAGCGAGTGTGTGCATTTTTTTAGTGAGCATGTGTATGTCTTCCTACAAGCACACGGGAGTACAGTATGGAAAACTTGGCTAATTTTCAAATTGCTCACTTGTCCTCGGCCCACCCTTAACATTATATCAATAATCATATTTCAGACCAGACCACACACACACACACACACACACACACACAAGGACAACACCAGCAGACACAGATCCTTCCTCTGACATCACTGAAATAATCAGCGTTAATGCGAGCTCGTACCAGAGTGCTACAGTGAGCATTAATAACAGTGGGGCTCCTTCCCTCAGGGGATCCTGCAATCGCAGTGCTGTTACGAATGCTTAATTGGCAGATTTCGCAACATACAATACAGCCCCATGCTAATCTTAGCTTGCAGCCAGTCTGTGGAGAAATTGAAACACCAGTTTGACCATTCAAACTCATTCACAATCCATTGAGAACAAGCACCAAACAGCGTTTAAAAACATTCCATCGCTGAACATTAAAATTACTACGGGTCGTAAGTCAAGAAAAGCAACACCTGCAGACAAATCACGCTTGAGCGTGTGTGGAAGGAGGAAAATACACACCTGTATGCCACATGGTAGAAGGGGTGTCGTGGGTAAGCAATGGAATCAGAAGAGCTGGGCTGGCTCCACATGTTTACTGCAGGTCTGTTTGGCTACTCCGCTGTGCTATGCTGTGCTGTGCTGTGCTGCTGCTGATGCTGCAGACGTGCACTACCGCTCTCCCAGAGTTTCATTTAAAAGTGCTTCCCGCTCATGGGCTCTCCCACTCTGGGAGGAATGGGGGGAGATTGGAGCAGTATATTCTTACAGACACACACGCATAAACACACATACAAGCACCCATCAACACACACACGGGCACGCACGCACACACAAAGAGCAAACTCTCTTGCACACCTGACGCTGTCCAGGAACACTTGCATGCAACTCCCACACAGGATGGACAAGGGAGCAGTAAATCATTTTTGAAAATCTAACTAAAAGGATTCGGGCTACATATGTACACAGATATACGCACTCCAAAACAGACACAAATTCCCCAACACACATAAACTCTCACACACTCATACATGCACAAACACACACACAAACACACTCACTCTCCAAAACAAACACCCACTGATGCACATTGACAACGACGAGAGCAAAGAACAGGGGAGGGGAATATGGGGAGTGGGGTGTAGAGAAAGAGACAGAAGGGAGGGGACAGGGAAAAGAGGAAGCAGTAAATGGAAAACAATGAGGGGAGATAGCAGATACATGGGGCACAGTGTTGACAGGGTGAGACAGAGATACACAAAACAGAGCATGGAAAAAAGAAAGAGACAGACAGTGAGAAAGTCAGACAGAGGGGGAGAGAGAGAGAGAGAGAGAGAGAGAGAATGAGATAACAAGAGAACAAGACAGAGACCCTTACTCCTCCAAAAACAGCAGCCGTCATTTGGCAGCTGTCCATTATCTCACAAGACTGCTTACAGGCCTTGCAAATGAAGACTGAGGCTGCAGGTGAATCATGATTCCAGCTCTGGAAGCATGTCTTTAGCACCTCCCCACTCTTCTGTCTGACCTAAACACACAGACCCTGAACCCAACCTCTGAGCACCCATGTCCAATGACAGTCTTCTTTACACTGTAGACTTCACAAGAGTCAATCAGGTCCTTTGCCTTTGGACAATCAATCATGTCACTTACAATACTACAGCAGACTTCCATGTTCAGCACTACAGTCAACACAGATTGAAAGAAAACAGACTACAGAAAGGAAGATAAGCAGACAAGCTCATCTGCTAGAGGTCTGAAGGACATTTAATCATTCACATAGTTAACAGCTGGCATGCACCTGAGTGAGTGATTAAAACCATTAACCACACGCTCAGCCTATTGATACTAGGGAACCTTGAACTGTTACCAAAGGGGATGTGACAGTTACCACAGTAAGTGCCTATACAGACAAAGAGAGGTTCTGTTGCCATAACTCCCACATATCCTCCTATAAAGTGTGGTTTCTTTTCACAGTGTAGCATGTCATCTCAGAATGCATGTGCATGCATCTGTATATAAGCTCCTAATCCAAGTTTTCCTCAAGCACATGTTTATCCCACTTATTTATGTAAAGCCTTTTCTTCTCCCAACCTCAACCCGACCAGCGGTCACGCGTAAAGATGACACTTGCCGTTTGCAGGATCTTGTGGCAATTGGTGTATTATTTCCTTATTCTCACATCCTGTTTAAGCTGTTGCCAGCTCTCAAAGCTGGAAAAGCTTGCTTTACAATGCAGCACCATGCATGAATGCAATTTCATGAGTGGTTCATACGGATGTCTCCTGAAGCACTTTCTACCTCCCCTTCACTCCATCTCTTCACCATAATTAGCATGGTCTCCTCTCCCGTCCCCTTCCTTAGAAACACAGCACCCACATAATCTCATTCAGAGAATAGGAGGGCATTTAAGGAAGCTCAATCGATAACGTAGAATACATTTCCATGCTACATTAAATGCTTAAGAAATAACGAAATGATGTTTGTTTAGGGAGTGAATTGTGTTTCGGTGACTGATGTTAATCTTGTTTTCTGAAAATCTTGCAGCTCTTTTAAGCAGAGGTTTGCGCTGGTTTACCAGACAAAACAGCTGTCAGAACAGCCAGAAGGCATTTTTGTGGTGGTGTCATTTGTCAGTGCCAGAAATGATCTGTGCACCTGGGTAGTGACGTGACAGCCACAGAGTGGAAATGAATCATCTGACAGTGATATTCTGCTCACAGCACCCTGTGACGTATCTCTCTCTCTTTCCCTCTCTCTCTCTCTCTCTTTCCCACTTTCCCTCTCTCTCTGTGTGTCCATACAGCCTCATTATATGTGCAAATTAATGCACACAAGTGTATAAGATGACTTTTTTCTCATTCTTTAACTCTCAAACTGCTTCACAATTCCCAGTAGCTTTTTTATTTCAGCAACTCTCACTGACAAAGTTTTGGGACAAAAGGATGTCGAATCTACAATCTTGATGGAAAGATGCAGGCCATCTTTCTTCAATGATTTAGATAACCAGTTAGGAATTTTATCTAAATAACTTGTAAGGATGCTAGAAATTTGAAGAATAATCCAGTTTGTCTAAATTAATCCCAACAAATATCTCTATTGCACAAGTTTTACATATAAACTGCACTGACTGAGCAAAGTGTAAAACACTCAAACAGTTACAGACCATTTCCATGGAGAAGTCAAAGACTGAATGTTTGAAATCACTATTCGAGACATGTCCTCTTTCGCATATAAAGCAATATGCAAAATATACAGGACAGAAATCTATTTCCAAATGCATGAACCAATTTATATTCATCCTATAGTGTCAGCTACTACAAAAACTTGAAATTCCTCAATATATGGTCAGAAATTAAAGTAGCATCCTGAAACATTACCAAAAATCAATTTAGCTCAGAAAAAATGAAGTCGAGTCAATGCAAAGGCTGGGGCATTGTGCAACCAGCGAAAGACCACCTAGTAATGCACTGAGAGTGTGACACTTTTGCCAAACCAAAGCACATTCACTATGAAGGCTATCAATGACTTTTCCCTCTACTCAAAGAAATCTGAGTACTGTCGCATACAGACTTGCCAAATAGACAAATAAGGCCACACTCATGCCGTAAATTTCATTATAATCAAGCTCTACAAATAAATTTCATCATTCTGTTTATGACATTATTATTGTTGTTGTTGTTGTTGTTGTTATTAGTAGTAATACTAATAAGAACAATATAATAATAATAATAATAATAATAATAATAATAAGTAGTAGTAGTAGTAGTAGTAGTAGTATTAGTAGTATTAGTATTCGTATGACAACCCAAGGTGCTTTTGAAAGAATCAAAATCAGAACAGAGCAACTATGCAAGCAGTGAAATACAAGACAAGACAGAAACCAGGAATGGCGTCACGAGTCATGGAATCCATAGAGTTATGAAATTCTATAACTAACTGTGCAACTGCTGTTTTTAAAATGAGTAGGCTTTTATAAATGGTTGATTGTATCTGTAACCCAAGAAGTAACAACAAACAACAAAACTCTAGCTGCTGTCGTTCAATTTTAAGGACAAATCTAGTTGGTCAATCATAATCCCAAAACAGAAATACATTTTGACGTATTTTGACACAATTATCTTCCTATTATATTTAAGGAACTGATATAAAATTGAAAAAAAAAAATGCATTAACAGAATCATTTCTACCTCTTTGTGATATGTCCTCAGACGTGTCTCTGGTTTTCCTCCTGTCTGTTTAAATTACAATGCAATATGGACCAAAGAAGCAGCTTCTGCGGCAAACAACACCTTTTCCTCTACAAATCCTCTAATAAGTCCTCTCAGACTCCAGCTGCAATATCTAATCTAAGCGGTGTGGCGAGCTTTGTCACATTCAGAACTACCAACCACTTTTGACGTGACAAGAGGTAGATAGCAATGCTTCCGCCTCACGTGCCAAAAATATCCTGGTGTGGGTCCGTCCTTAGCCTTCCATAAAGAGTGAGGTGACCACTACTGATCTGACCTATGCTTGCCTCAACCCCTCACCATTCCCCAGCTACCTGCAGCTCTTTTGTGGGTGAGGGTGTGGAGTGCAGTGTCAGACTAGCAAATTAGTGCTGTTTCAGCCCACTCTGAGCCCCAACAGTCACCCAGAGTAACCCTGTCAGCACCTTCTCCACCTCCCCTGCGACGGAGCACTTTTCATGGATCGGGGGGAATGGCAGGGAGGATCATCCCCAATAAACGAATATAGGAGAAGGGTCTGAGAATGTCCCCCATCGCCACTACTTAGCTCTCAGGTTACAGAAGACATGCAGTCGGCTTCTCCGCCTCCTTACCAATCAGCATAAAGTCATGACCTTGGTTTCCGGATGCAACCAGAACCTTCCTGTCCTTATCTGAATTCTAACAACTTGAGCACCTGAATAATTGGAACAGGCTTGGGACAGCAGACAGCAGGTCTCTCAAAGAAACAGGACTGTCCAAAAACAACCTTTATGACCTATACTGCTCATTTAAAAGAAATGGAAAAAGTGTCAAAAATGCTGAGCCAATCAGCGCTTTCTCCTAAGTCAACAGAGACCAAGCCCAGTGTGGTGTGTGATGCGATTTGAGTGCTCAGACTCAAAGTCATGTGCTGTTAAAGATTCAACAGCATTCCCTGGTGGCTAATCCGAGAACAGCAGAGGAAGCAATGCTGTGAGCTGAGGCGTGTTCACACACACACACACACACACACACACACACACACACACAGACAGACAGACAGACAGACAGAGAGCAATGCAGAGAATGATTCATTCAGACAAAGATTACTTAATCCTCTTTCAGACATATCACTTGACTTTCATATTTAGTAAGATACTGTCATTGCCATAGCCTCAGGCTGTTTGTCCTCTGATGAGTCTTGTCTGGGTCAATCACTGAAGTATGTGCAGCAGCACTACTGGCCCTAAGGGAGCTAAAGACATGCATGCTGTGCTCATGATTACACACGTAAATTACAGTAATCTACGGCACCATTAGAACTTGCTCTACTGTCACAGTGTGGTCAGACTCACTGATATACTGTTTACCTCACACAAAGCTACTACTGTATTGTATCAGAGATACTTATTTCATTCAGGTAAAAATCAATAATGAATTAACCATGCACATCCTATCAGAGGAAAGCCGAACCTTTCTGCCTAGCACAGTGCACGCCTAAAGTTTGTCTCGCTTTATTGCTGCTACGTGTCAATGTGGTGATTTAACGTTAACTATCATAGAACTGCATTCCTTAAAGTCCAAATCATGAAAGATCTACATCAGCACAGGATGCAAACAGGAAGAGAGGTGCCTCCAAAGACACATAGCTTCACATCTTTGGTGCTTGTGCGCACTTGTGTACAGACAGAGACTGAGCCTGCTACACAGTAAGATGGATAAGTCCCAAGGACTGTGGCTTCCCGCAGCAGGAAATGAAGGTTTATTCTGGATGGTTTGCATCCCCAAAGACCACTGAGACAAATTCACTAACTGGCAATGACTCTGTAGGCTTTCAGGAATGCTTGATTTGCACTGGTCACCTGCATTCCCTCAACTTGAATCATCTGTCTGGTCTTATCAAGTAGTCACCACAGGGTAACAAAGATTAATCATTACAAATAAGCTACTACACTGTAGTTAAACTAGTTAAACAACTGCTATTCAAAAAATGGCACCATCATAAATTTTAGCAAGTAAGTACTAATTTCCACAAATTCTGACAACTGTTACTGTCAATAAAATTTTTGGGGAGATATTCTACACATTTATATATTTAGATATTCTACATTCATATGAATATGTAAAACTGCTATAAAAGTCATTGACATACAAAATATATTGCAAAAAAGAAGAAACTGAATAAATACAACTGACAGAGTTACTACAGTAAGTAAGATTTAAAATTTAAACAAAGACTATTCATATCTGAATGGGCACAGATGGGAGGGTATGTTTCAGCATTGGAATTTCCTTTTCCAGCACAATAAAGCATGGAAACCACATGCAGAGATTCTTGTCATGGTCTGAATAGCATAATCCCACACTTCTAAATCAAATATCACAAAGTCTGGAGTAAAGAACAACAGACATTGTTTACAACTTGAGCAGGGACACCCAATGCTTATCCTAGACACTCAGAATTCTTTATAGAATTCTATATATATTCTTACTCTCACCGGTGTGAGGGTGAAGCAGATCTCCATTTTATGAAAAATAAAAAAGAGAAGAAAAAAAACCTCTTAGCAATGTTCTTTTGTCTATTATGGAGAGAAAGCATTAAAGGATCTATTTTCTATGTTTAATACCTCCAAATAAAATGAATGAGCCCCTGTAAGGGGGACTCTAAAAACAGTGCTTTGGATGTTCCATTTTACTGATGTGAAAAGTTTAAAATAACAGTGAAAGTAACAGTAAAAATGCCTTATCTGTTCTTTTCTTTTCATCATCTAGAAGTACTACCAGACAGACTATATTATACCCTGTAGAACCACATTTCCTGTTCTAAAAACATTAACATAACCATTTCCATATGACCTACTCTTCATACACCTCAAAACCAGTACCTTTCCTCCTCTGCCAAGCTCTCAACCGCCTCTTCCCCAGCGGCCTCCAGTTCAACCTGGACGGTCTCACGCTGAGCGTCCAGTTTGGCTGCGCAGCCCAACGGCAGACAGCTACAACAGGTCCCCATGGTTGCACTAGCATGGCCGTCGCACTGAGAGTCGCTTTGCCTTGCGTTTTGTTCTCTCTCTGAAGACTCTTCCATGCCGTATAAAACACATCATTAAACTAGGTTCATCTCTGGCGCAAATGTTAATGTATTCATTGAAGGCTCCGGGGTTAAATATCACAAGGCAAACTGGGTCTGATGGAATGCCCTCTATGTCCCAGTGCAAGACACAGCCATCCACTGTGTCACACTTTCAATCCTTTCTTTGTTGTCTTGCCCCATACAGTGTACAGTTATTACCCCAGTCCCATTTGTTTCCAACACCAGAAACAATGTGTTCTTAAACTGGCATTTCTACCATCTGTCTTACTGGATGTGATGGTACTGGTACACTTCTGGTGTTTGGCTCATGGCTCACTGTGACAAACTATTAGCATGTTTGGACAGCCTGGATGCACTGTCACAGTCTTCTACTAGTTGTGTAACATTTAATGCATTAAAATGGTTACCTAAGTAATCAGATCTCCTCCAAGGAAGTTACACAAATCATAGTAATAATGCAAAATCAAATGTTTATAATTCAGAGACTGTTGAACATCCAGTATAATTTCTTAAAATAAACTATTCATGTTGAATGCAGCAAATTCTTTAGAAGCACTGTGTCTTTTTTTGTTTTTGTTGTGTGTGTATGTGCTTGTGTGTGTGTGTGTGTGTGTGTGTGTGTTTCTGGGCAGCGTGGTCTACTGCAGTTGCACTGCGCACGACTTCCACAGCAAAAGGAAATCATTAAGTAGTCTTGTCACAGAGAAGACCTGCCTCCGCCTCCAAGAAAACGCAGCATAATCACTTTATCCCATATTCTCCTCACACAGGGGGAGAGGTCCAGGAAATCACGCAAGCACAAACATACTGTCTCATGTCATATTATCCTTATACCGAGGAACAACAGTAAGATCAAACATAAGTCCTTAATACCCTAAGACACCTCTGAACCACTACAACCCTGATACAAATCTACAACAAACCCACCTTAAGTCATCACAGGACAGAAATTACGGTAAAACACAAAAACACAGAAATGAAGCCTTTTTCTGTAAAACTAGGTGATATAGCCAGACATCTGAAGGTAGTACCTTAAAAAAGCAGAAACAGACAGCTATAGTTCTTGTGTTGTCGCAGTGAGGGACAGAGGTGCCTGGATGTTGACATTGACAAGCACATTCACTGATTGCAGCCTCTCACATAAAAGAGACAGATTAGAGAGTTTTTGTTAAGACAGCCAATCATAGCAAAGAGGACAACAAAGACAGGAACCAAGCCCTCAATTTGGGTAATGTCAGATGAAGGTCAAACACAATCATGATGTAAGGAATGACTGTACACTAACATAAAAAGGTCTGACCGCAAAACCACACATGTACACATGCTTAAAATTTATAACAAGCCATGCAAATGGCAATTCCGTACAAATGTCTATACACTGACAGCAGTAAGTCAGAAGTCACCAACCCTAAAAATCTACAGATGATTCTTAGAGTTCAGCGGGGCTGCAGTAAGAGGTTGATGGATACACGATGGGCATTACATATGTAATGGGCAGTCATGTTTGTTACGGTCTGATTCTTACATGCCACCTTCTAGAGAGCCAGTAGAACTGAACAAAGTGAATGCGAAAGTGAGCCAGTGAACAAAAGTCCTGCAGAAAATGGTCAGCCTGCCTGCTTCATTTGCTCATGGCTACAACTCACCTCACATGATTACCACCTTAATCAACTTATAATTTGACAAAGCAAGGGCATACCAATAGAATATTACTGGGCAATAACCGAGAGGAAAAAAAGCAAGGTGTGGACAGGTCACTCTTGTGGAGGGCACTGCATAGGCAAAGCCAAGTGATTGATATTCAGGGACAAAGTCCTCTATGGTGTTTGTCTTCATCACCTCTGGTACTGCACTCTCGAAGATATGTGATGCCAAATCAATCAACCCCACCTTCAAGGAGCAACACAGAGCTAATTAAGAAATTCATTGTAGCCCAGTCTGGCACGATCTTACATAGCGCCCCCCCCCCCCAAAAGCCCACTAGAGTAAAATCACAAACCTCCCTATCTGTCACATCTCAGTGTCATTTACTGTGAGCTGGACAGAGGCAGAAGACATACATCTTAACAACTCTGGGAGCCTCCTAATCCTAACCATAGTCTATGTATTATTTTGTGCTGGTGTCATGTAGTCTGCTAGCCCTGCCCTCCTTCCCCTTAAGCCAGCATATATTGTCAGTCAGGTGCATATGTATTTGTGAACAGAAATAAGTAAATAGCAGACTTCCCAAGGTGTTAAGTCACTTAACACTACTCAACAAATGCAGTGGCTACCACTACACACTCTGAAGAAAGTGGTTTGCCAGCCTCATGCATTGAAACTGAGGTAGCTGTGATGTGATGAAGGGACTTACAAGGTTATGGTGACTTGGATACTCCACACTAGGGTGATAAAAGGACCAAATTAAAAAAAAAAAAAAAGATAAATAAATGAATGAACTCATGAACTACTATGAATATGAGTAGTTTTAAAGCACTCTAACAATGTGGTAGTAGTACAATTCTACTTTACAAACCATTGTTCTTAAACTACTATGTGAAACCATGACCAAAAAAAGAAAAACATTTCAGCATATTTCTCAAAACTAAAATCTTTCAGGCAGTTTTTAACGTTTCCTCCACTCATTTTAAGCCAACACTAACATGCTCAAGAGTAAAGTACAGGAACCTTAAATCACTATTTCAATAAGGTGAAATCTAACAGCCTTGATCAATATAAATAAAGCAGAGGACGAAGCTTCCGCCAATGAAAACATCATTTCAACGCAACCCTTCCTTTCTACATATTTTTTTCTCAGGACAACAGAGTGCAAATCAGAGGAAAGCCAAACTCATACCAGCAGTAAGATGAGCAGATTTATTGAAACTAAAAGGTTAAAGGTTACCACAGACCTTTCCAAGTTTGCTCTCTAAAAGGCTTGGAAACGCACATATGCACATGAGAACAGTGAAGCATGGAGCTGCTCAGTCGGCAAAAAGAGCGCTCCATTAGTAGAGACAGGAGATTAACGCCTGTGGGGATCTAAACTCTCTTTAATCACCATTTAAAGTGTTTTGCTTCTACTCTCCTGAAACATCTTATGCCTAATTAACTCATTGTGCCCTAAAAACTGCAGATGCAAAGAGCAGACAAAAACCAATTAGAAAAATGGGGTAGGAGGAGCAAAGACCTCATTCTAAAGAAAGAGGAATAAAAATACGACACATTAACATATTTTCAAAAACTATTGTTCATGCTGGCGAACTAATGCAGGAATATGAGACCGTGTGGCCAGACAGCGTAGTTCTCCAGTCTCAGAGAAACACAACACTTCCATCACCACTCCTGAGGGATGTAAACCCAAAAGACAAAAAGGATATTGTCTCAATAGTGCACCATTGTATCTCAGTGCCTTGTGGGAGCTATAGAATTGCACTTGTCCAGCACACATTGACTTGTCCTGGTATCTATTCAGGAGTTTGAAGGGAAAACTAGGAAAACCACTTTTCACTCATATTGCACAGCACAGATGAAGGAGCACACATTCCTGTCTAACAAAACTCATTTGTTGAGAGCCCAATTTTTTTTCCTTGTGGCTTTCTTAGGTTTAATCCTCTCAAAATATTTAACTTAACTTAAACACTGCATGTAAAACAACCATTCAATTATATTTTTCCAAAAAATAAGAAACAACCAGAATACTATTTACTTCTACACGCCTTGAAACTGCTGCCACCAAGAAAGACAGAGAGAGAAAAAGAGAGAGAGAGAGAGAGAGAGGGAGAGGGAGAGAGAGAGAGAGAGAGAGACAGAGAGAGAGAGTGAGTACATGCTGGTTCTCTAATGGGATAGATGTAAATGAGAGGGAATTTTGAAGAGCTGCTCAGACTTGGGCTAAACACACCCTTCTTACTGCCAGAAACCAGCTGCACAAGTAACAGGCTGTTGTCACGGCAGCGAGCATGCAGCCTTCAACACAGCTCAGCCTGGTGAGTGAGGGGGGAGCCCACATACACCCAACATCCTTCTGACGTTCTTCCAGCTACTGTTAACTCATCATGCAGTTCACATGGAACAACCATTACAACATGGGAGCAGCATTCTTCCATAGGAACTGACTGTAGCTGAAGAGTCAAGTCCATCACAAGGTCACATGACCACCTCCCGACCAATAATGTGATCAATGTGGGTCTTATCATACTGTGCTTGGGAAGGTGAGGAGAACAGACGTTGACATTTTGACACTCCATAATCATTCTCACTTCAAGCTCCTCTAAATTCAGACCCAAGAACTCTCTGAAGCAAAACTGATGCATAGCAGAGAGGACACTTCCACATGAATCTTACTTGAACCTCTCAGACGGCTGCTGTCTTTCAGGCTCAGGCAGAAACCTGCTGGGACCTCCTGTTGGTTCACTCTCTGACACTGAGGCATTGATATTGGCCACAGAGATGAATCACACTGCTGCTCCTTTATGAGTCATCCACATCACCCTGATCTCTGAGCCCTCAGTGGGCAATCCTCACAGAGGTCTAGTGTACAAAGAACTGACCTTTCTCCAAACAGAATGAACCTGCTCAGTGCCACAACCCATTAGTAATCATTATTAACTCCAACCCTACTCTACTACCTAAACAAGGTTAAAACGTGCCTGGGACTGCCAGAGAAAGACCGCAATAATACAGTGGTATAAGACACTCAAGAGACTTCAAGTTAAATTTGAAGATCTATCAGCCTTTTAATATTTTTTCATTAACTAAGCACTACAGGGAGATGACAGGTGGGCTTTGCATTTAAGTGCCTCGCTCAAGGACCCAAATGAAAAAAAAAAAAAAACACATACAAGACATTTAAAATATTTGGCAACCTCCAAAACTGCAGTACATCAAATCAACACATCTGACCTCTGAGCGCAGCATGCAGCATTGTGTGCAGTTACGCTTTAACCACAAAAATAATGATCATATCAGCAAAAATATAAAAAGGTACCCGGAGAGGCGTTAATCCAAGGCAAATGCGCTCCATCTCAAAGACAGGTTTAAGATTGTTCGTCTGTCCTTCACACGCTTAAGCATATCACATGTTCCAGTCTGTACCCTTTATGAGCTCCTTCTGATTTACAGAGTTACGGTAAATCCTGCTGATTTACAGTGATAGAAAATGAAGACAAAATCCTGTTGTCTAAGTGTGAGACCATTCTTTCAAGAATTTAGCTTGCATAAATACCAAACTGAATTAAGCAAATCCAGTAATTTTGTAGAAGATGCTTTATTGTAAATGTCTGATCAAACGAAAGTCAAGGCAACTTGAAGCAGGACTTTAAATCGCTAAAGTCACTTGCTTCAGATGACTCCTCATCTAACGGTGAAAAGCAAAGCCTCCTGGGAATCGCTTTATTCTGAAAATCTGGTCATTCATTTTCCTACCTATATTAATACAAGCTGAGAGCACCGGCGAAAAGAATCAAAACAGGAACCTTACAGTCATTAAGGCAACAAATAAGCAATCTGTTTCACAGTGCTGACATTTGGCTCTCACAGCTGTACTGTTTTCTTTTTTTTTTCCCAAGCAAAGAGGAAGCACAATGGCTCCCTTCATGTGGCTTACAATAAAAGTGTCAGCAATAACACATTTCCAAAATTATTTTCTTTGACCTTTAAAACCTCTACCATACTAAACCAGCTTTGTGTTCACGTCTTTCTGCGACTTCCAAACTGGACAAAAGTGGTGCCTTACACAAACCAATAAGTGTCTCGGTCACAAAGCAAGACCATTGAAATGCAAAGCAGTGAGCTAGGCACCGATGCACTCTGAATCACGCTGCATAACTGAACTACAGCAATGTGGTATAGAGTGGGAGAGAGGTTGACGCTCATGAAAATCTCACAGGTAGATTTCTAAAACAGTGCTGACTGTAAATCTGTTTGAGAAACACTTAGGTAATGGACCATGGTCTGTTCCATCTAATAGTCTTATACATACATGCAGATCATAAGAATGTGCTACAAATTTATATGAAATCCATATGAGAACACACTTGGGTGTCAAGACAACACAAACTATATTTAAATCTGTTAGATTTGTCCTTGTAATGTATAGAGTCACCCTGAATAATATTTTCTATTGGTCACATTTGATACAGTTATTCTTATCAAAACACATGAGCATGCGCATGTCTACCAATGAAAATTCTCAACCTCATAAATAGTAGCATCACAGATTTTCAGGTTGTGTTTTGACAATCAAGACAATCAAATTTGTTTGTTTGTAGTAAACAACTAGGGAAGAACTTTGAATTAGCCTACATTATAAATGATTTCAAGCTTATGTCAAAAATGCAAACAAAAACAAATTCAGTGACAAGTAAACCTACAACACATATAGCCAATCCCTGCATTGTTGCGGATGGCAAACTTGTTTAAGGACAACAGACAAAACCTCAGTACATGCAGCATCTAGCGGCAGGGTGAGAAGTGTTTCTACTCTATCCTCAACTCACCGCCTGTATTTCTTTATTGCCGATGCCAGTATTGTGTTGTACAAATAACACTGTCTCACAGACTCCACTGCCAAGGGCTGATTCCCTCACAATAAACAAACGTGTTGTGATAGGCATAGAATGTGTCCAGATAATGCAAAACAGTTGGCGCTGAGATTTCACACAAACAAACACGCCAACAAAACCGCAGCGCCGTTTCTGCATAGCCACTACATACTCCAAGCAAATGATCCAGTGATGAAGGACACAGCTAGTAACATCCAGACATCACTGTGGATGTGAACAGTATGAAGCTGCTATTTTTACACTAAATGGAAATGAAGAGGTAAAGTGACTTTGGAAGCGAATGCACTACGAACAGAGCATGATCAAGCTATACATCTCTGTCACCGTACATTTATATGGACACGCTACCAGGGCCCACCAATACACACACGTCAGACAGAATGAGAACAACATGCTGCTAAGTGGGAGTCAGAGGGTCTTGCACATGGCTGGGCATGAGTGGAATTTTAATAGGATGGCTTCTCCAGTCCTGCTGGGCAGTGCCCTTTATTTTCTCTGTTATGTGGGCAGAGAACTAGTTAACTGTTAACAATTTGCCATCTCGCTCAGCCAAAAAAAAAAAAAAAAAAATCCTAAGATTTTGTGGATGTATGATGTCTTCTTTTGAGGAAAACAGGAGCTTGAGGAGCAGAACAGGAGGCTGCAGTGTACTTCCAACTTTCATATGACACTCATACAATAGATGGCTCAGAAAGGTGAGTAAGACTCCAAAAAAATCAACACTGAGGGTTTCTGAAAGTGGCCTGAGACAGGTCAGAGACAAGCTCCCGTACGACTTTGTCTTAGCCCTTCATTATTGCAGGTGATTCGGCTTGTCCAGATGATTATTTGATCAGTGGAAACGTGTATGGGAGCATTTGGCTGAAACGAAAAAATGTGCAGGGCAGTGGGACCCAGAGGAACAGATTGTGAACTACAGTGCTATGCAATGCTTCTACGCACACCTCTACAAGCCCTCCGGTAACATCAAGACATGGCAGTTATTCAACTTTGACTCAGTGGGAAATGGGGACTCTACCAAGCGGATGAAAAACCCTTCAAGTATGTAAAATAGGGAATAGTTTCCCAAAAATTAGAAAAAAAAGAAAGGAAAAAATGTGATTCCAGAGTTCACAAGAAGGACAGTGACAGAGAAGTTCTAAATCAGAGGAGCTGTACGACAACTACTGTAAAACTGCTTACTAAGAATACATATCCATCTTATACGAAACAGATGAAGTTGACCGTTATGTACTTAGTTGGATAAAGTCTGGAGCTGCAATTCATAGTTAAAGTAACGGATATCTTACCTACTTGCCGAATTGAACACTTATTTTAGCTAGGCCTACTTCAAGTTATGTCGCATTTCCACTTGTTAAAATGCCTCTCAAGTTCTAATCATCAGGTGTTCTGGGGTTGGGTATCAATAATCAATTCAATGTGAACGTCGTGCAGTAATACCCACTGATTTTTCATTATCCTCTTAATAAGTAATACTACTGCAATTTAAACACAACCGGAAAAGAGAGTCTGTTTTGACGCAAATCTTTGTGCTCTAAGAGAGGCTCTCGTGATTGTCTCTCGAACACATCTCGCCACACGAATACCGCTCAGACTCCAAGGGGGGTACGAGACAATAATAGCGATTTGTCTCTCGGAGATTGTTGCTCCAACCAAAATGCTTTGGTAGAGCACGAGAAGAAATTTACTGCTTACTTTATGAAGTAGCTGGCCCCTTCATCGGTGAAACCCTCCTCCCATCCCCTTGGTAAATCTAGAAAAAAAAATGCCGAGTTGAAACTAAATCAGGGTTTCATCACAGAAATAATATGCGTAACTCGTTTTGGGTTCAAACACAACCTTGCAATTATAAACTTACTGCAACAAAGCATCCGTGAGTTTTAAATATCCAACCTTGTATTTTTGGTTTAGAACAGAAGCTTCCGTCGCCCGTACCTGATCGTATCATGTGTCCTGAGTTGACAGGTTCACCAGTGCGGGGATGGAGCCAAGTAGTGCTGTGAGTTTTATCGCTGGAAAAGAAACACTTGTTACTGCACAAGGAAAGCGTAAACGCGCTCCAAAAATCGATATATTACTAGTGTAAATTAACGGTGCACTGCTTCCTCACTTGATGAAAAACACTCGGCCATCTCTGCATACTCCATAGGACCAGTGATCAGGTAAAGTGTCCCGCCCGAGCGGAGCCGCCATGATCCCGGTGCCAGAGTGAGCTATTTCATTCTTCTCTCTGCAGAGTTTCCAGGGGAATCCGACAGACCAACAATCGCCACTAGGGCTATTAAAGGGGAAGATAAAACTTGGAGAAAGTGCTTGTCTTTTAGACTAAGCCGACAAAAAAACGGGGGCTTTGTAGACTGGTGGGAGCAGGAAAATGCAGAGTGCAATGTCGTGGAGTTCCTCGTTATCACGAATGCTTTGCTATAGTTTAATTACTGTTAGGCGGCTGCGGCAATTAATCGTGTGGAATGCGTTGGACCCTGGATTTCAGCATAACGCCCTATAACCAGATAAGATTAACATTCCGAAGGCACTTATTGGTATTTAAAAATCACTCACACATTTTGGTATTTCCTGTTTTCATCTGCAATTTTATCGAATTTAGTGGAATGGGCTAGAACCAAAATACTCCGCTCTTGACAGCTCCGTTGTTCCAGTCCAAAGCACATAGCCCGTCTGGACCAGGATGATTACACACTGCCATTAAATGAATAGGTTAATATTGCTGAAACCCGCAAATAAACACATGCCAAAACTGAACTGGTCCACTTCATTTCTGATAATTCTGTTTTCCCAATAGAAGTTGGTTCCCATGAGTTTAAGGGAGCCCTGAATTTACAGATCAGCCTCAAACTCAAAGAGTTTTATAAAACTGGTTTTTAAAATGTATCAGAAAGTTGTAAGTGTATATTTCATCCAAAATTTGATATATTTATATCTAGACATATTGTCTATTGTGTACTCTGAGTCTTTTGATTCTCTAACATTCAGAATGACAACGTAGTCAGACAACACACCTGGCAGAGCCACTCCCAAGGGCAGAACAAACTTACGACAAAAGAATAGATGTAGAGCAACAACAGGCGATTATCCTTCCTGAAGGTCAATGCATATTTAGCATGTCGCAGTGCATTCCATGGATAACTATGTACTTGTAATAGCTGGGAAGAAAAAACACCTGTCTAGGTTAATGGGTTTAAGTACAGACTGAGTGCCCCTGTCCTTGGGCTATTTAAAAGCGTGTGTTGAATGTCAAAATAAAAAAAAAAATTGCAGCTACTTGATTTACCATTCATGAGAACATGAAAAGCTTTAGGAAGAAGCAGGATACATTCAGGGTTATGAGGATGGATATGTTCAACGGATTACTCTGTGTGTGTGTAGGTTGCGGGTAGCTGCACCAGTCTGTCGGCTCCATCTCCCCTGCCACTGGGTTGAAAATACAGAGTCTTCTCAACCCTGACATTACAATAATGCTTACACTGCATCAAATGGACCTGCCCAATTTCCTGATGCCATCCATAAATTTTAACTTGGTGTGTAAGGTGTAGCTCAAAGTCATGCCACATCTTTAGCAGTGTAAGAGGGTGCATCAAAGGAAAAGTGCTGACAGCAACAGAGAAGGTGCCAGTTAGTGTGCCCTTGGTTTTATTTGGACATTTTATAGGCTTTTACTACAGCTATTAGTCTACCTTTTGATGTACTTTTAGATACAATATGACTCTGCACATCTCTATCCAGGATTAATAATAACATTACACCATTTTACAGTCCTCCGTCATGTCTTTGTTTGTTTGTTTGTTTTTATAAATAACTATAGGCACTACAGTGCATTTATAAAATGATTCCCCTGGCAAAAGTTTTGACAAAACTTCCGTGTGATATTCCTTTGTTGGACATCAGTCTTTGTTCTCGCCAACACAACCCAGTTCATTCCTTGAGGGCAGGAACATCAAACACCTCACCGTCTTATAAATATTTGATCGGTGAATCCCTTTCCAGATACTGGTCTTTTATCAGCATGTCTCATAGTGGTCTGAGGCACTGCATCATGTTTCGATTATTGTAGCCGACTCATGACCACACGCACTGTAAGCATCAATCTTTATTTTGGAAGTAAAACTGAGCGGAGTGTCCATTCCAAAAGGGTTAGCCATACATCAGCAACTGTGTACGTTATCTAATTCGTACTGTGGGTGCTCACTGATGCTGAAAAATCTTTAATCATTCACGCATCAATCTTATCATCCAAGAATTCAGACTGTTTCATGTTAACTTTTGCATTCATATTCCACAAAGTATTTTTAGAGCTATAAAAATTCATTACCAGAGGTGAAATCTTAAAGAAAATAGCGAATAAACATGACATTGTCAAGCAAAAAAATAATATCAGCATTGTCAACTCCTTAACATGAAAACGACAAGTGTTAACATTTATACCGCTCATGTGAATAGCATCTGTCATACATTAAGCACAAATAAGTCAGGAATGTAATATAAACCTATATTGACATTGATATGGTATTTTGTTGGAGTGACTAAACTGGAAGATCATATAGGGAATAAAAGTATAGGGACTGAGACATGTGTAAACTGCAGGGATTTCAGAACTACAATGCAAGCCTAAAATCTGTCTCCTAGTGATACCCCATCATCACTTCTATACTGCACCCCCAACAGCTATACAAACTCAATAAAAAACTGTAAGCCTTCAATGGCAGGGCAGAGATGATGTCGCATCAAGGAATATTCAGTAAAACTGAAGGCTATGGTAACTACTTATTTACTCTGTAATGACCTCACCTAATGTTCCTACACACAAATGAGAAAGAGAGAGTGAGTGAGAGAGAGAGAGAGAGAGAGAGAGAGAGAGAGAGAACAGCATTCAGTCCTGACCAGCTCTGCAAGAAAGAGAGAGAGAGAACAGTATTCAGTCCTGACCAGCTCTACGAGAGAGACAGAGTGAGAGAGAGAGAGAGAGAGAGAGAGAACAGCATACAGTCCTGACCAGCTCTATGAGAGAGACAGAGTGAGAGAGAGAGAGAGAGAGAGAGAGAGAACAGCATACAGTCCTGACCAGCTCTGCAAGAAAGAGAGAGAGAGAGAGAGAGAGAGAGAGAACAGCATTCAGTCCTGACCAGCTCTGCAGTATAAATGCAGCTGATCTCCATTGCCAGGGGCTCACAATGCAGCAAGGTGACTCAATGTTAACTTTCTCTCACAGGGAAGGCTGAGGCAAAAGCAGATAGAGTTGAATCATTGCTGAGTGTGCTATGCAGTGGACTAAAACCCAGAGGCAATCTTTGCTCACCTGAATTTCGTATCTCATAGATAAAATATTTGTTTGGGATTCACAGAGGCTCTCCTTTCAAGTCATTTAAAGTGAACAAACCTTTCTGTTTTTGCTTCTTTTTATGCAAATGAATTATTCTTTAGAGTGTATCAATGGTCCACAAATTGATTGTTAAGCCTACATGTTTGTCTTGTCTGTTTATTTGAAAAGCATTTTTGTTCATTCTGGAGGAAAGGTTTTTTTGTCCCAAAAATGTCTCCACTGACTCTGACTGGAAATGTGAATCTAATTCTTTGACTTGTACTTCTTTCTGATTTTTGTCTGAATGGTTATAGTAGGTTCAATACAGTCTTGATGTGCTTAAATCCTTCTGAATTAAGTGGTAACAGAAATTTCCTCCTTATAAGTTCACAACATTTTATATATACAGTATTTATATATACATATATATGTATGTATTTATATATATATGTAAAACACAAAGACATACAAACACACACAAACACACCCATGTACACATACATGCATCTGGTTAAAGAGTAACACCAAAGAACAGTTGAATACCCTTTTTTATGTCTTGCATTGAAATTTTAACTGATGTTGTCATATTATCCACTTAGATTCACAACAGTAACCAAGACTTAATGGGATAAGTTTTTTGGTTTGTTTGTTTGTTTGTTTTTGAGAAAACAAGTTATATGACAGTAACAAAAGTATGTTTTATGTTGTAATAACAGATGAAATCTCAGCACATATCACCCACACTTATTTATGTATACGTAGAAATTTGATGATGGCACAACATTGTAGACATCATTAAGCCCCACTGAGCAAAAAGGGAGGAAGAAGCCTGGCCAACTCATCTGCTTAAGGAACATGGGTTCTTGTTGACACCTGGCCGAATTAGCACCTCTGCCAGAGACTGGGTGTGTCACTCAAAACCCATGCTCTTTTTCGTGTAAAAGTCATGTTCTTAAGCAATTCTGACATCTAGTGGCCAAATGTGGAAAAACTGCTTGCATTGGTAATTGGTCATTTTCCATACTTGTTAGCATGGTTAGCACTTATGATAACTTAGTATACAGTACAACTATCAGCCAAAGCAATTAAATAACTGGGTAAATAAGAGATGCAAAAGAACAGTCAAAACAGGTGTTTCCACATGTAGTTCCTCCGTTAATTAAACAATTAAAATTGGAATTCATACACAGAGTCATTGTATAAGAATGCTGGGCACACTCAGTCACATGCTGTTTCATCCAACATGACCAGAGGAAGTGGTCTTTGTGATGTCGAAACAGGGGTGTGAGGGCGGGGTGTGATGAGTGCTCATCTTCCTGATTTTCCATGAGGTATCATGGGTAAGGTGATGCTGGCACAGTCTGATGCAAAGGCATCAGGGTCAGTTGTCAAAAATATCGTCTCCTTGACTATAATATCCATGCACGGAATCAAGGTGCAAGGCAAAATGGGTAAGCAAGTCTGAATCAGTCGAATGCAAATATTCATCTAATGATACAAATATTCATCTCTATTCAGGACGTGGCATGCAGTTTCCTGACATGGTTAAAGTCTAGTCAACTCCTAAGAGGACACTTTAAACACCAAAAAAAAAAAAAAAATCTCTCTTCATCATGAGTCATCACCTTCATCCTGTAATTGAGCATTTCAGTATTTCTCTTCTGACGGGAACGCTCTCTCTCCAGGATGACAGTCGCCCCAGTGCCGAATGATTTGCTGACCATAAAAAAACTTTAAACCCTACTCCATGGCCATCTTAAGATTAAATTTCTGTGATAGACAAACACACTCTGAGCAGTGAATTTGACCTCTGCATTTAACCCATCCTTACACACCAGTAGTGAGCACACACAACCATTAGGTGCAGAAGCAGCAGGCAGCACATCTACACCCAAGGAGCAGCTGGGTTAAGTGCTGTGGATGTTGTTCCTGCTGGGATTTGAACCAGCGACCTTTCAGCCACAACCCTCACATCTCTAACCCATAGACCATGGACTGCTCGCTCATGGCCTTTTGTTTCGACCAAACAGAACACTGAACAGTGAGAAGCGCCTAACGAGCCATGTTACATCTTAAGCAATCACAGTCAACAACTGGATGGAATCTTTTGTGGAAGACTGGTGTTGGATTCCTCCGGCAGTTTCACTTACTTGCTGACTTTGTACAGGAGTCTACTCAGGCTGCTCTCCTAATTAGTAGTGGATCAATGTCCTATTAAGCCACTTTCTATGAGCGTTTCCATTACTGTGCCAGTCACCCCTCGGCAAAGAATGCAATAATAATTCTTCCAAAAAATTCTTCGATGTCACACTAGACTTACAGATAATTGAAGGGGGAGGTGATGCATACAGTTAAGGAAATGACTCCTTGTTAAGTCTAACAGAGCATAAAAAACATAAGGTGTATATCTGAGTAACATGCACGCATACAGTACATCATTTCTGCATGTCACTGACCATCCTCCTTCAAAAACTAAACAAATTTTTAGCAGCGGAGCAGCTGCAGTTCAGCAGGATAGACTAGATCCCTAGTAGTAACTGTAATGATAAATATGTGGTACCTGTCAAAGATACATGAAGTACCCAACCACATTAGTTCATTGATGCACTCAGTGAGCAACTTCTTATGGCAGAGGTTTCAAGCCTGTCACAACCTTGCACCTTATTATTTAACTCAGGAGGACCGTCCTCAGTAATTAAACATATACAAAATTATTGGTATGTCATCCTTAACATTTTGCCAATAAGCCCTAGTGCAGTCTGCAGTACTGGACAGACACAAGAAATTCTGCTTATTGGTCTGAAATGATTTTGGTGTAAACGGTTTTCATTTTACTAAATGGTCATTTAGTAGATTAACCAGTCAGTCAACCACACAGACAATTTTCATTCCAAATAATCTTTTATTTGTCCAAAAGGATGTTGACATTTATGCCACCAGAGCAGAGGCAGTTGAAGACTCGCTGCAAATTAAAAAAAAAAAAAAAAAAGGTCAGTGATGCAGTCAAAACAGACAGCAGACAATAATCAAGCAAATATTTTTTTATATAGCTCAATGTATGTCTGTCTGAAGGGGACTGACAGTATTGGCACAACACAGCCACACTGTTAATTTACCTCCACTATTTCTCTAGCACATCAGAAATATCAAAGTTCTTACATGCAAAGAACAGGACAATGAAATGTGCAAGCTACTGCAAACTGAATACATGCCAGACTAGGTTCAGCATAAACACTGTCCATAGATAGGAACAACAAAATGTATACATACTACTTCCAGTTGGGTGCGAGTACTCTCTTGGTCTTGTAGTATCGGGCAAGCCTGTGGATTCTGCTCTCAACGAGAATCAGACGGAACTTGGCATCCTTGTCCTGCAAAAATACATTTGTTTGTTTCAGCACCATTTTAAAAGCAACTGGACCCAGTCTGTCATTAGTTAAATTGTACTGTAAATGATCCCTCTACATACAAAACAATTGGAAGTTTCTAGGAACGCATGTGAGCACGCAGGAAAGGTCCTCAACTGCACAGAATCCAGTGACAAGCATAACATTTAACTATGGGGAATGGGTCTGTACATCATAACATTCAAACATGCTGGGTCCCAGATGCCAATGATTCCCAGTCTGTGCATGTTTTAGGACTGCCTTTGCTCTGACACACCTGACTCAGCTAATTTCCTGGCCTGTGATTAGCTGAGTGAGTAAAAGAGAAAGATGTAGAACATGGGACCCCAGGAGCAAGACCAGGAAAGGACACAACTGACAGAGGCAAAACAGACAGTAGCCTCACAGCAAGCCCATACTGAAATTTCAAATTTCATGTTGAGTCACTGATGTCACCTACCTTTCTGTTCCTTTCCAAATGCTTCCTCACGGCAACAGCCTTCTTAATGAGGTGGTACAGGTCCTCAGGCAGATCAGGGGCCAGGCCCTTGGACTTCAGGATCCTAAGGATCTTGTTTCCAGTGACAAATCGCACCTGAGCAACACCATGGGAATCCCTCAGGATCACACCTAAGGCAGAGCAAACCCAAGATCATCCATCATGTGTTTAATTATCAAATCTATCAACTGCAGAACAATAAAGAGTAAAGCTAAGTGCCGTACAGATAAACATACTTTGAGTTATGACCATGTAAGTACTCTAAAGGAAGAATGGCGTTTAATCCTAATTCTCAGCCACTGAACTGTCACAAAGAGAAGAAAACAAAACAAATGATATTAAAATGACACAAATCTTACCAATCTGAGAGGGTGTCAGGCCCTTCTTAGCCAGTTTGAAGATTTGCTCTTTCACATCGTCAGAGGTCAGTTTAAGCCACTGTTCAAAGAGAGGAAATGACAATTATCTCTGACCTTACGCAAAGCTGTGCCAAACCAATATTATTCTACCAATCTATACCTGATTGTGTCTTAAGAGAAATTTGGTTAAACATAAAATAAAAAGTGTGTCACTTACCGTGGGGACACTGCGTCTGTATGGGAGTGCCGACTGGGACAAGCCCTTACTGAAACACAAAGAGACAACCGTTTAAATTGGTACACTGGGCAGACCGACATAGGATTAACTGTTTATGAATTTGCAGGATAAACGCCTTTCTTTAAGAGGAATCCAGTGTTAAAATGAGCACTATTACACTTCACCGCTGAACACAGGCACGCGACAGCAAGTATTAAGAGACTTTACACTCGAGTAATATTGGAATAGTTTCAGCTGGGTAAGGGCACGTACAAGTTCTGTTAAACCAATATAAACTATCTCGCATAATATGAGGAAATAGCATTGTTTGATTTATATTCATTTTCCCATCCAACAGACTGGACTGGTAGGCTTTTACTTTGTTGCTAATTCAGATTTGGTTAGCTGCATTCGACCTACTCGACTTAGAAAAACGATACGCAACGTCAACCCCACATGGTGAGCGAAAGGTTCGTTTGTAGTCTCTAATTTGAGTTTCAGTCATAAAAATCTTCCTAATGTAGACGGCAATAGCTACTTAGCATCCCTCTAACTGCTGTACATGTGTGCGGCCATGACGTATCGACGGACAGGAACGTGGTGAGTAAAACGGTGGCTCAAAAGGTCTCTTTTATTCACAATGTTTAACGCCTATAAGTCCTATATAGTAGCATAATGTTACTCCAGCCTTCTTTAACATTGTTAAAAACCCAACAGATGGTATCTAGACAAAAAATAGGATTTTTTACCCGGGAGCGTGCATGCGACCCATGATGGCGCTTTGAAGGAGCAGAAAAAGAGAACGATGAAGACGAGGCCGGCAGGAAGAACGATTTGAAAGAGGAAGTGACGCAAAAAATCTAGAGGCCAAAAAGTGCAGTGCAGCAAGTGCAGTTGTAAATGAGTTTTTGAATAGATGTAGTGTGCGTTATTATATGTGTTTTGTATAATGCTGTTTAATTCAGTAATGTTCAGTTTAAAAATCAATAAAAAATTTCTTTCAAGAAAAGTATAGCAAATGCACAACTATTAACAAAGCTTTCACCCGTCAGTAACGAAGATGTAAAACAAAATATTCGGTCCAGTTTTATGCAACTTACAGGGTATCAATTCACTTGAACTTAATTTCATTACTTATATATGGTTCCTTTAATCTCTAACCTGCCTCGATTCTTTTGATAAAATAGTACGGTGTAAAGTTGCAAATAAGAAATGGTGCAACGCCATGAAGCAATCTTATTTTGCATTAATTAGTACCTGAAAAATACTATAGGTTTACCGAGAGCTAGTGACATAAAGACAGTAACAAATAACAGATCAGGTATGAGATTTATACCCTTGTTTTGTTTCATTTTTCTGTGGCGTTCCGTAGACGTGCAAAGGGGGCAAAAAGTAATAGATCTGGTAGAAAATTAGTAGATCTGAGCTGCACATTCACGGTTAGGTGCAATAGTCTCGAGATATAAGTACAAGAATACCAATAACGTTTGAAGTCGACAAATAAATATGTAATAATGTATTCCATAGGAATATGGACTTATGAAAGACAACCGTGCCCTTCAGTGCTTGCACGTGAAACATGATTTCCTGAACACTTTCCTTTCACATCAATTATGATCATATCGATTGTAGTACACCGATTGTGAATTATTTTGCACGATCGACGCCGCGTCGATGCCTCGTATATTTCCGTGCAACTTGACTGTGAGGTTAAGTGTTTTAAACTTCCATTGAGTTGTATAAAATCCTACAATCAAGGGCTAATACGAGTCATTCGAAATAAGAAATATAAAAATCTATGTAATCAAAGTGTCATATCTAGGCAATATAAAGGCTTTGGTTAGATAGTTTTCCATGTCTACTGACCCGGATGAAGTACGGAGCGCTGCATTTGTATCTTCCCATTTTGCCCCCTACATATTGATTCCGAAACTACGCAGAACTGTCAGATTGTACAACACATCCACGTTCATTGTTAGTGTAGGATAGTAGAAAACACCATGTAGTTTGTGATAATATCGTTCATTTTAATTTTATTCATTTTCTAAAAGTAAGTTTTAACCTTTCTCTTGTCTGTCGAAAGAACGCCGCTAGAGGCAGCAAAATCTCCGAGTGCATTTGGAGTGTGTTGAGAACGCTTCCTCCTCCACCAATCAAGACGGCTTTCTCAAGGTATTTTATATGTCAGAGGGTATCTTACTAAGCCACAGTGTAGAGAGCTGCGAGTTACCGTATGTCACGTACCTTAATACAGCACAGTTTACAAGCTCGAAGGAATGAAAGGTCGGCAAAGAAGCAACGGAAGAAAACCAAGATAGCTTGCTAGTGTTAATGACCGAATAGGACGAAGATATATTTTCATCTTGTGTGAGAGCTCGCAATCAGGGAGCAGTAAAAGCAGTGATGCAAGTATGTATTCTTGACCACGTATGTGTTAATGGGATTCTTGGTGGAAGGAGGGCTAGCTAGCTGTCAAAATACTCTGGTCACTACCACTGACGGCAACCAGCCAAGTATCTCTTCGAGACAGTAAGAGGGTTCACAAATACTGAATAAGGTAGCATGTAAACACTATTGTAGGGTAAACCTAAAGCGTTTTGCTAGCTAGCGAACGAGACTTTTACTTAGCTAATATTAGCTAATAATTGTGTCTGAAATCACACGAGCCACCATTACCTTGAAGTTGTGTTAAATGTTAATAAAGTAACATTAGTTCGGATCACATTAGGTGACTTTAGCTTAGTTAAACATCTTTGTTATTCTTTGGGTTTACTGATGCCAGTGGTATTTGTCAAAACCTACGATTCTTTGAGGTAGTTGGCCCTAACTGTTGCCAGATATGGCAAGATTAGCCAGCTAGCTCGCTGTACCCAAGTGATTTTTTTTAATTGTGTGTGTTCGACTCATCTAGTGACCCGAGCGAAGTTCTCCCTCCCTCCTTGCTGACGTGTCTATACATAGATGCCAGTATCTCTATTAATAGTCAGTAATTGCGACGGAAATGCTTTAGTTATTCAAATCTTATCATCAGATGCTGAGATTGGTGGCAACGTAAAGCGAAGGTGTGGTAACGTTACGGTGTCATTCTAGATGATGTGGACGAAGATTTTCATCACGACCTGCATTTCGCTTATGAGCCTTCTGTCGTGCTCAGAAACAGTGCCCATAAGTGTGGATAAGACGAAAGTCACCCGTCCGGAGGAGAAAGTCCAAGAACCACCTCAAAGTGTGGTACGTGGAGTATGGTTCCATCATAGGCTTCCTCGTTATGGCTGACTTACCAAGCGTTTCATCACTGTAGTAAACGTAGCCACAAACTCTCAGAAATTTCATAAGCAATTATCATTACGGCAGATGGTGGATGTGGTGTATTTGGTTGTCTAACGGATTTCCAATTACTTAAAGGACACTGGACTGCATTATGATCGCTATCTAAGAGAAGTGATCGATTTTCTGGAAAAAGACCAACATTTCAGAGAAAAACTCCACAATACGGATATGGAAGATATAAAGGTAATTCTGCTGCCTTAGTGGTACTGTATAATTTTATCGTAGCAAAGCATTAGTGATATGGACACAACGTAAATATGTCAAAATTTCAATTCATGATTTCAGCAAGGGAAACTAGCAAAAGAACTGGACTTTGTCAGCCACCATGTGAGAACCAAGCTGGATGAATTAAAAAGGCAAGAAGTGAGCCGTCTAAGGACATTAATCAAGGCCAAGCAGGACATCGAAGGAGGGAATGGTAAGTAATCAAAGAAATTAAGTAGGCAACAGTGAGATTAACAAAAGTCTGTGTAGTTCAACATTATGTGTATTACACAAGATGTCAGTCAGGTATCTTTTCATTACTTTTAGTGTCAAATACCTTCATTCTCCTCTCATGTAATGCTAATCTTTCATGTGCTTGTTTAGTCCCACTTTATTTTAACTAGGCATAATTCCTATGAACATACCCGTGAACTATATAAGTAAGTTGATGACAACCAATTTGTAGGTACACTTTTATACATAATAATTAAGCCTACAGAACAATTATAGACATACTTACTCTAGATATACTGTAAACCTTGTCCTGACCCTATCTCAAGCATCTTTCTAGCCTTTTTGTAAGTACAACCCTAACACTAACTCTAAGTTTATTTATACAGATATTTTGGCCGTATGGTGCATTAATGTGTACCCACATAGTTACTACTTTATACTTACTTTTGTGACTGATTTGTAACTACACATGAATTGTGTCTATTTGGTAGACACAATCTGTTGTAAATACCCTTTATTGACTCCCAATCAATATGGTCTCACCATAACAAAATACGGATGAAAGGGCAGTTTTTTCAGGAAATAACCTTTTACCTTTCACCATAGTCATAATTTCCTGTTGACATATACATGGTAATTGTATCTGCTATTGCTGTGCTTATGTTGGAATCCTAGTAGCAAATATATTCTTGGAAGATTTCATTTCACTCATTATATTATAAAAAATAGTTGATTTGTATTCAGGAAGTAGTCTCCCGTGAAATGTTGAAAAATATTTTAATCAAATTGTCACTTTGTTCCTATATCCTATTGCTAGACATGGCTGTGGATCACCAGGCCCTACTAAAGCAGTTTGAGTATTTGAACCACATGAATCCCCACACCTTTGAAGTGGAGGATCTGGACAGACTGATAAAATCGGTAAGTCATCATTCAGATCTCACCATTATAAATTTCTCCTTTCATTTAAAATAGTACTATGTGTTGTTCATTTTGTCAGTTTGTGAGATCAAGAATTTGGACTGCTCTCAGAAGTTAGTTGTCTTTTTTATCCTTTTATGTGTTCATTTATTTGTTATTTTTACACAGAAATAGCCAACACTTTCATTAGGGATGAAGTGTGCTGGCAGTAACAATGGTTGTTTCTGTACTGTAGAAACAAACGGGGGGGGGGGGGGGGGGGGGGGGGCATTGAGAAAATCATAATTTCACTGATCACACCCTGATAGTCCACATTCCTACACATTGATTAAGCAACACACATATCCAGTCACAGCAGTGCTTCAACCTTGTGGATGTCCTGCCGTGGCTTTCTGGGCACCTATTATAGTTGCTGTATACTCAAAGATTTAACTGTTGATGCACTCTTTACCATATAATTGTATTATTGATTTGTGGGCGTTACATGCCAGTGCCGTTTAATTCAGTTGCTCTTACTAGTCTGTTGTGAATAGGGCTGCACAAAAATATTGTATTTCTGTTGTCATTGTGATATGAATTTCCACGATAAACAAATCACTCAGGGCTGTGATATCAGAACGGCCTAGATTCTTAAGGCCAGAAAGTTGACGGAGAGGCATAGAGCAGAGAAATATCCCCACTTTTGCATGAAGGCTGCACGATCCATTGTATTTTTATTGTCATTGTGATATGAATTTCCATGATAAACACATTGCAAAGGCCTGCGATATCAGAGCAGCCTAGATTCATAAAGAACAGAAAGTTCATAAAGAGACATAGAGTAGAAGAAGCGTACGCACACAGGAGCATGGAGCGTGTAGAGAGCGCGTGTGGTAGCGGCAGAGAGCCACAAAGAGAATCACAAGCCACGTGAAACAGCTGAACAACAAGCTAGTAAAATGAGTAGTCCTGAAGGGACAACCGAGATCGAGGATGTAAGTGACGTAGCGGAAGAAGACTTTGTGCTGAAAAGGGGAAATACATCCATCTTGTTGCAATACTCATTAGAAAAGAGAAAACTGTTTGGAAATGCAGGTTTTGGGCATGTTCTGGCTGACATTGATAGTATCTGTAAATTCCATCACAGGAATCCTCCTGGATTCCTATTGTACATAAGAAGAAACTCTTCATTCTGTATGCTGTCATTATCATATGCACTTATGTCAGGGGATTTGCATCAGTAATTAGAGAAATTGGGTATGAGAACTGAGTTTTGACCTAAGTTTCTTTACGAGTGTATCCTACTTTCTATGGAGATTTATGAAGCATATATTACATTGATTCAAGTTAAACAGTACAGTGAGTTGGTAATGTGTTAATTTGCATTTGACACATTTGTTTTTTAATCAAACCACAGGCAACAAAAGATCTGGAAAATTATGACAAGGAGAGGCATGAGGAGTTTAAGAGATATGAAATGATGAAGGAGCACGAGCGTAGGGAGCATCTGAAGACACTGGATGAGGAGGGCAGGAGGAAAGAGGAGGAACACTACGAGGAGATGAAGAAAAAACACGCCGATCATCCCAAAGTCAACCATCCTGTATGTCTCCCCACAGTCTGGACAGACACTCCGTATTTCTACATGTTTTGACTGATCTCATACGGATGATAACAGAAATGTACTTCTGGTAAACAGGGCAGTCAGGATCAGCTAAAGGAAGTTTGGGAGGAGGCTGATGGTCTTGATCCAGAGGATTTTGACCCTAAAACTTTCTTCAACTTGCATGGTAAGTCCTTTATTTACTTAGTTGAAAGGGATGTTTGCCTTTTGTTTTAACATTGTAAATCAGAGCGAGATGTGTTTACCTATGAGCTGTTCACAGAATTAGCCTATATACATATATTTATTTCTTCACCACAGACACAAATGGAGATGGCTTCTTTGATGAACAAGAGTTGGAGGCTCTGTTTACTAAGGAGGTAAAGCGTAGTTTACACTTCGAAATGAATGATGGTTTACAGTTTGAAATGAACAATGTTAGATATAATTGAGTTTGAGATTTTAACAGTTTTGGATTGTTTGATCTCAGTTAGAGAAGATCTATGATCCTACCAATGAGGAGGATGACATGGTGGAAATGGAGGAAGAAAGGCTTCGTATGAGAGAGCATGTTATGAATGAGGTAACACACTGAGTCCGCTGATTACATTTACTGAAGTCATTTAAGGCCTACTGTGGTTATATCTGAATTTCATGGTGTTGTATCACTTGAATATCTCCGAAAGATATGTATCAACAGTCTTAGAGTCATTTTAAACATCCATTTTGACAACTGGATTATGATTGATGAAAAGGTTTCAATCAATCTTGATACAGCTTATAAAAAATTATACAATATTTCTCTAAGTTATTGTATGATTGTTTGACATTGGGAAAGTCCGTGGTCATAAAACCAGATCTGGTGCAGGCCTTTAACAGCGTGTCTTAAGGCCGGGTTATTGAAAAAATGCTGCTCTAAAGACAGTCACTGAGGAATGAAGCAAAAAGATTGTCATTCGACATAGCTCAAGTAGTGTGTAATCATTTTTACTGACTTTTAATAGGTGGATACTAATAAGGACAGACTGGTTTCCTTGGATGAGTTTCTAGTCGCTACAAAGAGAAAAGAATTTCTGGAACCAGACAGCTGGGAGGTGAGCAGCAGTTTTGACTTTGCAAACTTGAATTGTATGTGATATGTCATATGGTATGTACCTGTTCCTATGGAGAGAGAGTAAGCCATTTGAAAAGGTGCTCAGATACTTGGATTAGAGGAGAAGTGACACGGACTTTCCCTTTCTGTTCAGACTTTGGAACAGAACCAGGCTTACACAGAAGAAGAGATGAGGGAGTTTGAAGAACGTCTGGTCAAGCAGGAGGAGGATCTAAACCAAAAAGCTGCTGACCTTCAGAAGCAGAGGGAGGAACTGGAGAGACAGCAAGAGCAGCTCAATGCCCAGAAAATTGAGCTTCAGCAGGTAATGACTGAACATCACTTTCACACTTGACTTGGTTTAGAGTCGGACCTGTTAAACTGCTTAGTATTTTTTCGTTATTGAGTCTAACCTGAATGCAAATTTTGGATGTTTACATGCTTTTATTGTAGCAGTTCACCAACCAATTGGAACTAAACAATGGCATAGGGAGTATGAGCAGAGGACTACTGCCAGTGTCACTCTAAAGGAGATGAGGACTGTTAGGATAGATTTCCAACATACAAAAACACATTTATTTTCAGGCAAGAAACAAACAAAAAAAAAATCAAGTTTTACATACAATGTAACTGGATAGATCTGAGAAATGTAATAAAGTCACAACAAAATGTCAGGTATATTCTAATGATCTACATTATTTACTTTCAGTAATGTAAATCCTGTTGATAGGAAGTTTTCTTTCCTTAGAAATCAAATTGCACATGTACATTCTGTCAAATACTCATCACTTACAGGCATCTGTTTGGTGTCACACAGCACATGTTGGTGATGGGAAAAGTCAATGTTTTACTGTTGTAGTTACTGTTTGACTGGGAAGCAAATGCATGTGTAATGTAATTTTGTCATCTAAATTAATGGGGTAGTTAGATGGTTTTGTTCAGTTTGATATTTATGGAACTTCATCAAGATGGCATGCCTAAAGTTAGACTAATTTGCATGGATATGTGACCAAGATGAGGCTATGGCAAAGTCAGAAAATGATATCACTTGTTACCAAGTGTTAAATGTGTAATGATGGCCTTCTGTTTTTCCTCTCTTCCAGGCTGTAGAGCACATGGAAAGATTAAAAACACAAAAAGTGGAGCCACCCAGAGGAGATCAAGGTAGTTATTTCTCTGACTGAAACGTAACTACATCAAAACATGTGTTGTGAACAACTGTGCAGATGATTTATGTGCTCACCAAGTAGGTTTTATGAGGAAATCACAAACTCTCACAAAACCTAATAATCCTCGTGTTGTTACAGTTGATGGAAACGCTATACCAGAATCACCCGGAAATGACCAGCCGCTGCCACCAGGCCAACAGCCAGTGCCTCCGGTCCAGCAGGATATCCCTCAGATCCAGCACGATTTACCTCAGGGCCAAGACCATTCACCCCAGGAAGCCCACCATGTGCCCAAGGAAAACCAGCCATTGCCACCTGGTCATCAGGCAGTGGCTGAAGGTGATCAACAGGCACCCCAGGGTCAACACACCTTGCCCTAGGACAACTGTTAGGAGGCTACTGCCAGCTAGAAGCGTGTGACTGTGTGGACTAACATCCCTGGCACAGTGCCCACAGACACCTCTACATACAGCACAGACCTTCTCTCCAGTGTGGACTTAATACATCTCAAACCTGTGTCCGTGTACGACCTCTAGTTCTGCAGAGCTGAGAAACCACATCTCTCACAAGATAACCTGGCATTTCAGTTTTGCATTGCAATTCCGAACAGAGACCTTTAGGTTTGAAAAGGTAGATGGTTTTAATTTTGCTATTGATTTTTATTTTTCTTTTTTCAAAAATGTGGTTTATTAGTGGAAACTCTTGTGTTTTGCACAGTTATTTTCAGGCCACTTTCAAAATAAAAGTTTAGAAAATAAAGCTATGGTTGTAAGAAACTCAGATGGATGTTTTATGTCATTTTATGCTGGTATTTATTCTTTTGTACACTTATGATTGGATTTCATAGACCAAAATATCATTGTCGGTCCTCTGTGAACAAAGAGCCAGAGTACCCCTGCCTTTACACCCAACCCTTCTGAACAGTTAATGCATTTCTTTTGTAAAGACAGCTACTTGGCATACTTTGGCAGCCATGCCCATACATCCACGTTATAATCGAGTTTCGTTTTAAATATCATTGCTTGCTGAGATTGTTTAGCTGATGCTTGAAAGATGTGAAAAGTATTTGGGCACCTATCTGTTTGTACGTTAAGTACGCAAGTATGTTACAATTAGGCAAACGTTTTTGACAATATCCATTGTAATAAAATCTTGAGTTGTAAGGGATTGTAAAAGAAAATGTGGCCTTCATAATAAATTTTAAAAAAGAATGATAAGAACTGTCAGATATTCTGTGTATTAAAACCAAATCCTTGTTGCTGGATTCACCTGTGCATATGAAAATGACTGAAAGTGCTTGGAAGTTTGTAATAGGTACCTTTAAATAGATTCAAGGCTGGAAGATTCCTTTTTGTGGTGCAGTTTTTCTGCTGTGATGGGGAAAGAAATCATTTGCGCTCTATTATACTGAACTTGTGTTAGTGATGTTCATCATAAGAGTCCATTACTCCATCTCCTGATTCTAAGTTATTCCAGAGTACTGTTTTTAAAAATGGTACATGCTTTTCAGTGTGTGTAAATATATGTTGGGGATGGTTGTTTTTATTGGCAAGGCAGTATAGTGTGAAATATTCCTCCATTAATGTGTTTCAAGGCTGTTTAATGAAGCCAAAACATGCAGGATAGAACCAAATCACAAAAATCAAGAGATACTCAATTGTTCACAGATGTACACAGCCTTTGAATAAAGTGGATATTATTCACTAGCTTCATACTGATCCCCTGGCCAAATGACAAAATACAATCACAATCCTAAGATTTACCTGTTTAGTAAAATATATAGCATTGACTCTGTACACTAGCATTCAGTGGCTATTTTCCAGTGGCGCATGAGATGTGCATATTACTGAACTGTTTTCTTAGACTGTCTACACTTCACAAAAACTTAATTTGGGCCAAGAAGACGCAACATTCAAGTTATTTATTCAGTATGCTATTCAGATAAACACAGCTTTTCGCTAATATATGTTTGGATGCCGTACACAAACATGTCTGTTAGATTTGAGAACTCTGGAACCAGTCACATTCAGTGGTAAATCTTGGCTGACAGTCATACCAAGTCTCCACCGTGTTCAGTCCATTATGACGGCAGCTAACTGTACATCCATCATTCCTCAAATGAGGTATTTATTAATCTGCAGTATTTAGCAGCCAAGCCAGTTATTCAAAGAAATGATTCTTAGCAATTTTGATTACACATACAGTAAACCATGCATTTGCAGTAAACCATTTGGACAAACCAAAAAAAAAAAGAAAAGAAAAGAAATCATACATGACACAGTACAGTACTTATATCCTTCACATTGACTAGACATTGTGAACAAACCAGGGAGCCTTTGGTCTTCAGTCATATCCACCTATATCCACCCTTCAGTCAAATCCTGCCAGTCCAATCCAAAATTAACAGTACATACGCAAAGGCACAAATGTTCCTGTTTGGTCAGTTTAAGGCTACATTACATATGATTGATTGAAAGCTCTAGAAGAGAGAATGCAAGTCTGGGAGAGGAAAGGCTTCATTTTCAATGTTTATCCCCATAATCACTGATTAGGTCCTTACTCAACCAACACTGAGACCACATCAGGTCTGGAAGGACAACGCATGGATTGGAGTAGCACAGCTGGAGTCCGGAGGTCCCAGGGCTGACGCAGATATGAGAGAGGTTGTTCATGGGTTAACTGGTCTGTTGTGCTGCCAGTGGGACCATCCCTCGGCTACCTCTGAACAGTCCCCCTCGTCCTGAAAGCCAGAAACACATGTTAAATCCATAAACCTCATTACTGCAATGTCGACGACCATATACCATTAACCATACTGCATGTCACCTTTTAAGGTTGTGTCCAACTTTACACTTACCACACAACCAACCACGTTTCAATCTGGCGAACTACAGGGGAATCTTTCATTCATATGATATTATTTATAGTGAATACAAACCTGTCCACATATTATTTGCATGTGCTTATCAGAAAAGTGCATTAAACTGTAAAGAGTAAGTTTGCAAGGGTTGTTTTTTTAACAATGGTAAAGCACATCACACAGCAATACGGACAGTGAAAGAACTGCAAACATGTGCACAGGTTGTAACACAGCTTTACCCAGAATTCATGTGCTACTTTTAAGTTTCATAGCTTATAGGCATCTCTGTTGTCACTTGCCATCACATGTGGCTGTTGGCAAGGCCAAGCAAGGATTCTGTCTTGGCCCAGACATAGCTAAAAGGAGATGCATCTGTTATCAAGGCGTTTAAAGAAAACTGTATGAGAGAATCTATTTTGAGATAAAGAGCAAATTTCAAAAATGTTATGACAGCCAACTTTCAAGGCCTTAAATTATAACAGGGACACCTTCACGCCGTTGCTGCAAGCAGGACATAGAAATAATGGCAGGCACAAAAGCGGATAGGCTGCTTTTCTGCAAAGCCTCAGGAGAATGACAGCTAAGCTAAGCTGGCCAATACACCCACCCATCTCCTGAAAGGGAAACTGATAGCAAAGCCAACTAATCATTCAGTGCCCTGAGGGAACTGACAGAAAGAGGCAGAGGACTTGGACTGGAGAGCAAGAGAACATGGAGAGCAAAAAGAAACGGGCAGCAGACAAGCAGGTAATGCAACACATCTTTATTGAAACATTCTCTCAAGGAGCGACGTCAGCATACAAAGAGCAGGACTGCAGGGAGGTTCTCGTAAATGGATAAAAAAAATAATAATAATAATAATAATACTTTTAGGACCTAATACATTGGAAAGAACTGAGGGCAAAAAAGGAGCGGGGAAAAAAAAAACAAAAACAAACAAACAAAAAAAACGGAACACACCCATGGACTGGTCTGACAGTGGCAAGGATTTTTTTTGCATTTTATTTTATACAAAAAATAAATTAATGAAAATCTTTCAAGTTTACAGGAATAGCTATTCATTTTAAACATAGATTTGCTGAAAAAAATCACAACACTGACTATTTCAGCTCTGTGTGTGTCCCATTAAAATATTAGTATATTAGATATATCAAAGCAGCCTTACTTGGAGCAGTAAGCTAGAAAATAAAGTATCACTAAGGAAAAACAAAGTATAAAAAACTGGGGCAGGCCAAAGACATTCTCAGTAACAGAATGTTAAATGTTTAATAGAGCAGTCCTAAAGGCTTTTAGGAACGCATCGCTTGAGCATTACCTCGAGAGCAACCTCGAGGTCCCTGGGCGGCTCCACGTTTGAAGTTCTGCTGAAAACCCTCCTGTGGACATAGATCAAGCCATATTAACACACACTGACATACAGTACACCTGTGACAACGGCTGTTAGAAAACCTGTTCTCTGCTCCTATGTACATACATTATAGTGCCTCAAAATATGCAGCGGTTTTTAGCAAGACTGGACTTAGCATGTACTCAAAACGGAGCCAGATCCCGTGTTACGATAAAAACAAAGGCAGAAATCAAGACTGAGGTCATAGCCGAGATCTTTAAAACCTTTTAAATGAAAGATTACCCGCTGGTAGCTGCTACTGGAATAATCCCTTGGAGCACTGAACTGGGTTTGCCCATAACCAGTGTTTGGAGCATTTGGGAAAGCAGGGCGATACCCATCATATCCTCCTAAAAGAACAGCACATCATGAGCATGTGGAGTTTAAGCAGCTTGACTGATTAGGTTGTGATATTTCTATGTTCTGTACAGCAACACATTCCCCAAATATTAAAACCAGGATTATTCAGAAGAAACAATGCAGATAAGAGGAGCGTTTGAACAGACCTCTGAAACCATTAGAAGGTCCACGGTAACCATTAAGGGCCCCACGGGCATTCCTTGGGCCAGCACGGGGCATGGCTCTGTTGTTATAGAAAGACTGTCCAGGTCTGCCAAAGCCGGCGCCCTGCCCTGTGGGTTGCTGCGACATGGTCTGATGGCCAGCAGAAGTAATGCCTTGATCTTGGGAGTGGAAGGATCCAACTACTAGGAACCACAGAAAAACAAAACTGTTTAGCTTTCAGCTCATCTGAAAAAACAGGCACAAGGCTCAGGTAAGGCTAAAGAGGCATAATAAATACTGGTCCCAATGTAAACACTTCCTTACCAGATTCCAGAGGCTCCTGCTGCATCTCCTGCTGCTCCACTGAGTGAGCAGACTGGGCACTGAAGCCTTGACTGTAGCTGCTCTGATACTGGTTAGACAACTTCTGTGAGTCCATCTCACCGGATGGGGGAACTGGGGCGTTTAGATTGAACACCTGGGAAAGACAGGGGAGAGAAAGAGGCTGTTTTAATTTGACTGTGAAGTAAACATAACAGCACGCAACATGGTGCCACCATTTCCTGAGAGACATGCAGTCATGGACCGCAGAGTTCATAACCAGTCATTACCTTGACTTGAAATAGAAAACAGGACATCTGCCCTTGACCTGAGCATCTGGCTAATCACAGCAATGCTCAATTCAGGCAGTAGTTAAAGAGTTTACAGATGATAATCTGTATGCTAATGAAAAAGCTCTCGAAAATAAGAGCTGATGGCGTTTAATAAACAATAAAAGAGCAAACAGTATGAGAGGGCTTGAGAAGGAGGGACTTGGGCTAAAAGGATGAGGCCTACCGCTTGCATTGACTGGAATGGCGCTGCATTGACGTTGATGCCGCTGTGTAGGGGTTTGGAGACTGGCTGAAAGACTTGTGGTTGGGTGGCAGAGGGTAGGGAGGAGGAGGCGGGGGGCTGCTCAGATGACAGGGGCAATGAGACCTAGGCAGGAAGGGGGAGGGATGAACACACATCGGCCACGCTATCTATTGCTCCGGGCTGTAATGAAGAACTCACCGGCATGCGCAAACACATCTTAGCAATCGCACGGACACAACATACTGTGTGCGAACTAACAAATTTGTATCTGCGCACCTGATGGGGGCTGATGGCGTCTGACTGAGGGCGGAGGTCAGGGTTGTGGGAGGTCTGATAGAGGGCGGGTGATGAGTAAGCCTCAGGTGGAGGAGAGACCATGGACACCTGGGATAGCATGAAGAGAGTAAACCCCGTGAGACATTAGGGAGCTAACCAAAGCTAGCCACATTCGGGCAGATCTCTTCCCTCCTAGATAAGCATCTTTCATACTCTGAAACAAAGGCGCTTACCTGCGTTGGTTCAGGTTGTACAGGAACTGTGCTGTGCTGGGAGAGTCTGGGTTCTGCATGAACAACAAAAAAAAAACCCAGCATTTAAATGACATCCTGAAATAATACTATAAAGTTTGGTCATGTAAATGACAGTGTCATAACTATCTGATAAATGATGTAAGTACTCAAATTCAGATATAAGGTGTAATCCCTGACTTCCAGTGGAGGGTTGAGGTGGGTGTGGCGGCTAAAGCAGAGTGTACCTGGGGCACAAACCATCTGAGCTGGCTTCATGGGCTGTGCCGACACAATGGCTGGGTCTATAGGTGCTCCATCAAACTCCAACATAGAGTCCTGCAGTACACACACACACACACGTAGAGACACAAACACACATGAATATAAGGAAGCCATGGAGAAACCGCAAGGGAATCAGGCTGTAAAACCCACCTGCATGAAGTTGTAAGTGCCCTGCATCTGAGCCATGAGGTCCTGGACCGCTTGTTTCCTGACCACAGGGTCAGCAGCAGGAGCAGCGAGGACATTTTCAGAGCTGACAAGGGCTGGGCTTAGCGCTGCATGAGGCTGCTGCTGCTGCTGCTGCTGCTGCTGCTGCTGGAGGGAGCTGACCACCTGCTGACAGAACATCAGTTTAGAAATGGCCCATTACACCAATGTTTAGGGCTCTGCTCCATGAAGCTAGCACCTCATGAGTCTAGAAATGGAACTAAATCCAGACACCAACTGGCGTGCAGTAACTGTGATTCAGTTTTTAGCTGTCTAAGTGAATGAAAGGCAGGGATCCAGAAACCTACCTCAGACCCAGCACTGTTCCACTCTCCTACATGTTCCCTGTCGTTACTGCTGTAGGTAGCTTCTGGAATGAACTGTCTGTTTACAAACTACAAAGAAAAGTGACATTTTAGGCACTGGCAGGCCATAATTAGAGATAATGGAAGTTATACACCTACAAAGTAGCTGTAATATACATGATCTCAATATTTCCAAAGGCAGGGTCTAAAACATCAAATATTACACCGCTATTCAGGGGAAAAAAAAATAAAAACACAACTGAGAGGAGAAATCTGTAGTATAAAATCTCACCTCTGTTGCCTCAACTTCAAGTGTGTCTGTGTATTCTTGAGTGGCAGACCCTTCTGTGGAGAGACATGCAAAATGAAACCTGATCCTCATGACAACTGTGGTGTCTATTCTGAGATAAATCACATTTACCTGGCTCACTAGGGTGTTCTTCACTCTCTGGTAACTCAGTGACAGCAGGCTGCTCCTCTTCACAAACTCCATTCTGATGAAGCGGCATTCGATCAAAGTATCCACTCTGTAGCATCTTGTCCAGGGTCTCCTTAAGTGCTTTGTCTGCAGAGAGATGGGAGTTGGAAGGCTTAATGGTAATTATTTGTTTTTAAAGACAAGGTCAGAAAAGGCAAAGAATAAAAAGGTCTGACACATCTCCTTTCAGTAAGTGGGAAAACTTCACAGGTCTTCATGGACTTCATCTAAGATTTAAAAATGCTCTTCATAGAAGCTTTCCCTTTCACAGTACCATCAACTTTCCCTTTACAGTCAAGTACTAATTATAGATGATGGATCAGTAATACTCAATGTTATGGCTCAAGTACCAGCATTGTGGAGATTAAACCCTCAGAAGCAGGGTTTAAAAATCAGATATTTGACACGAAAACTCGGGTGCTTCGATGAGAACTGGAAAACTGTCCTTTTTTTAAAGTTAGCTAACTAGTAGCAGAATTTTCTGGCAACATTTGTGTGTGCTTTTGAAATATTTTTGCTGAAGCTGCAGTTTTAAATGGACTGTTAGCTTTCAATTTTCTGTTAGTTAGTAGTGCATTGCATTGGAATCAGAAACACACATTGTCATGAACTAACGCGATAGCTAAGCTACTTTCGATGACCTCTCTTACATGCATTTAACTTCGATGTAAAACAGATGTATTTTTCAGCTTCACTGAGCTTTAGTACTGCCCTCTTGTTCACACTAGATGATAATTCTCTCAAACAGTCCACATTCTGCTCGATTTAAAGGAGGACAGCTAGTTGCGTGACAAAGCAGAAAACCATAGTTTTGAGCGATTGCCTGCAGCAGTGGGTTAAAAACATAACTGCTAGGGCTAAACCATAGATATTGGCACTCTATTACTGACTCGTGTGTGTTGTTGATGTTTCTAGAATGTTAGTGGTGGACTCGGTAGTTAGGGAAAAACAGAGTGTGGCTGTGTACTGGCTGGCACTGTCCATCACTGCTGCCCTTACAGAGAGGTGCTGAACAGGACACAGGCAGACTGCCCAGCTGCTGACTCAGGTAAAGCTGCTCAGCCTCTGGTAGCCAAGAGCAGTGCTCAACATAGCCAGCAACCATATTCCCTGGCAGACAGGACCAATGATGGATGGCCTATTTCAGAGAAATTCTTTTAATCCAACTCAAAAGGTTCCAAAGGATCTTGAAGACACAATACATAAACATATATTCATGGTGCAGATGACATAATTGATACGCTGTCATTACTTATTAAATGAATTCAATGCACCTACATGTGGTTCCTGCCACAGCTTTATCCCTTCCTTCCAGCAGCTCCCACAAGTGCACTGATGCCTCCTCAAACTGCTCAGTCAATCTGAAAGGCAATTCAGCGAAACAAATATCAACTCTGAACAACTGAAACCAAGATTTCCAATGTTATGAAAAGGTGGGTCATCAAATGTTATTAAAACACGCTACCAAAATAATCAAAAGGTATCAGACCAGAATACTGACAAGCAAAGAATGAATACAACTCAGGAGCTCAGAATCTGAACAGAAGGGTAGATTTGTAGCTGTATTTACAAGCAGTTTGATGAGCGACACTAACCTAATGTTTACATCCCTTTCAGGCCCAACCAGCTTGTAGAAGTCATCTAGTGCAGCCAGATCTCTCTCTGTGAGTAAAGGAGAGTCCCCGCTGGCCTGGCTCAGCTCCTGCCTCACATTCTCCTCTCCCAGCTGGTCCAGCATGAACTGCATCTCTAGCACCGACTTTAGCCGCTTTCGCTCTGCCTCCTCCCGCTTCAGCTGCTCTCGCCTTGCACTCTTCTTCACAGCTTTCTGGACCTGTACGTGCAAAAAGAAGACAAGAAGGGTCATCGATAACCTACCGCACTCAGGGCCCTAATACAGTCCCCGAGCAAAAGTCAAAGGTGAAGGAAGATATCAGTGGGACTGGCAGCAGAAAATGAAACACCATGCTAAGAGTCCATCACTCTTGGGGCTCACTGGATCCTCAAAAAAAATAGACCTACTTCAAGGTTCAAAGTCAGGAAACCTTTCTGCAACTCCCGAGCAAACTCCAGGTTATGTGCTACCTCCTGAGATTTAGACAGAGCTTCCTATTTAAAAAAAAAAAAACAAAAAAAAAGGAAGACAGAAATAAACACATTGACAAAAAGAATTGGACAAATACAATTTGAACATTAAAATACAGCAGCAATAAACTCAAATGTGACGGTACACACCAGCTGATCTTGGTTGAGCCTCTCTCCTTTGTTTTTCCTGGTCTGGTAGTCATCCAACTTGCTCTGAAAGAGGAATGACAGATGATAATGACAATAGGGAACAAAAGGGAGGTTTAGACCATGCAGAATATTTACATGCCAGTTAAAAACTTAAAATAAACAACAACAAAAAAGAGGCACTGAAACAGAAACATATGTTTTAATGTAATGTAAATGCCTGAAATATTAAATATGTTCAAGTTTTACAATCTGTACTAGAGACATCCTGAACAACCAGTTTCTCTCCAAGCAGGTTACTGATTTAAAGATACTCAAATGTTCATAATAAGACATCAGAGAGAGAGCTCAAATTTCATTTTCAACGAAAAACCTTCCAAGATGAGAAACAACACAGCATAACATAGGTATGCGTAAATCTTCAACCTAGCCTTCCATACATGTCATGTGGTCTTCAAAACAAAATAACAAAATGGGAACTGAATTTTATGGTTACAAATAATGCCATTAACCTGCCCACAGCAATACAATATGAATTATCAGCTAAAAGGCATAGTCCATTCTTTCCTCCAATAGCTCATAGCTATGTTATAAACGCTGTCTTAATTCAAAGTAGAGCAAACTAATGTATCAGTTTAAACATTTCATGGCTAATTATTTAGCAAGGTCAAAATTAAAAGTAAAAAATAATAATAATATATACATGGACACAGGTCATGATAATTTCACTACTGTCTCGTCAGTTTCAATAATGTAATCAAATCCTGATAAGTCTACTACATAATGTACAAGTTGCTTATGCTAAAGTTAATTATCAAATGTTTGAGGACATGACTTGATTTAGTCAATAAATAAATCACTTTTTTTATAGCAGATACCCATTTACTTATGTGTAGGCATTTTTTTTATATCTGTGAGGCATGATAAAGCAGTTACCTTCTTCTTTTCCATGTTGCGAACCTTTTTGTCGAGAACACTGAGGACTTGCTTCAGGGCCTCACACTGGACCCCTGGTGACTGGCTCATCGAGGTTTGAGCACAACCCAGTTCCGGACTGGAGGGCTGGACTGCACTGTTCCCTATTGTTGCTGCGGGCATCTGTGGAACACACCGGTACATTTCTGTGAGTAAGCACCGTGTGCATTGTCTGACCGGAAGATTTGGGTCTTTTCGAGGAACGCTACGGCCTCTTTACAAGAAGCAGAGTGATTCCGCAGCAGCTGGAAAAAAGTCACAATGATCCCACTCTCTGCTTAAAGACTGCCGAGAGCTCTGCACCGACCGCGTCCATTAATTATACAACAGTGCTACAAAAGGACTTGCCCAGTCACTGAGAGATTTAAGCTAAAATGACTACCAAAATGCATCCGGCTAGTGCATGTCTCAGAATGATGACACCCCCCCTCCTCTCTCTCTCTCTCTCTCTCTCTCTCTCTCTCTCATGAAAAGGACAAAGCCGGTGCTGAAAAGTGAGAAAATGTGGGTTAAACAGCCAGTGGGCTGCTCACTCATATTCTTCCGGGATCAGCCATCTCTATCATAGCATTACCCCTCCGTCCTTCATAAACAGATAGCCCAAATCCTCTTTTACGAAATACACGCCAGATTGTCCAATGATTCATGTATTCTATAGGGTGTCTCTAACCCCAACTATTCTCACTGCATCCATTATAATGGTACATACTGTGAAAAATACAGTGTATGCCATGGTGCGAGTCAAACCTGAAAGATCCCGGGAATTACAGGCTGTTCTAGCATAAGATTTTTCAGTTGCATGTAAATAACGTTAAACCTAGTCATCCTCTTTTCTTCTTGTTTAGCTACACAGCTAAACGTTAGCCAGTCAGCTAAGCTACATTACTAAGACTTTGTGTTAGCATTAAGTAGCCTGTTTGCCTACTTACCTTACTTCAGTCTAACAGAGAATAGGACTGTGAATAATGACGGCCAGCATCGATATCTTGCTGATAGAATTCATTCACGGCAAGTTAATCTACCGATGAATGTATAAATACAGGCATACCAAGAAACATCTAGCGTAACACGCTAGATATAACAACCTAGCTAAGCTATCTGCTAGCGAATTAGACCACAATTCTATCTACTGTAGCTATTGTGAACTTGGCCAAGAGACAAGGAGGTGCTTCTCCGATTCCCCTGCTCTAGTTTTATCTTACACGGATCCCCTTACCTTCGTTCTCAGTAACGAAAGACAGAAGTATTTTTGCTCAACGGATTTCTTCAGAATGATATTTATTAATATTCTTAATGCTTAAGCCTGTTGGCCTCCCCGGCAACTGCAAACTCGCGAACCGAGAACTGGTAATTTATATGGCTGAAAAGGCCCTTTTGGGTGTCCTTATACTGCCTGAGTTCATCTCGGGAGACTCGCGACGGATAGACGTCATACCAAGTGTAGCGTAACATCAAAACTTTCCCTAAGTCTTTTGATTCAAGCAAATCTCACTTTGACATCATTGAGCGAACGAAAATGATAATAAAAACAACGAATTTAAACAGTGTCATTCAAACCGACACTGAGAAAACACTAAATAAACAAACACAAAAACATTTTAAAGATTTGAAGTAATGTGGAATGTATAAATATGTTCAAGTATAATAATGAATATAAATGTTTGTACTTTTTTAAATTGCAGGCTAATCATGGTGATGTAATATGACTGAAGTGTCATCATTTGGAAGGTCTGGAGCTGAATGTCTCTCAGACAGTGGTTATTGTGTATGTCTGCTTTATGTTCAAGTTAAGTTTGGCAAATAGCTTGTTTAACAACAAAAACAAACAAACTAACAAAAGACACCAAGAGGATACAGTGTTAAACAGAAAAAATGTAGGAAAGATCAAGATGCTTTCATGGATAAATCCATCTCATTTGGATGTGCTGGAAGAGAATGTCTTTACATGTATATTTATAGGTGTAATCTCTGAAATGCTCACTCCTGTTTTTGCAGTTAAACATCTTACTGATCATTACCTTCTGACTGATTAATGATTAAGGTGCAGTACACATGTTTATTACATGTCTCAATTGTTCATTGCCTACTATGGCTGTAGCCTAATACTGTTGAATGTATTTGGTGAGACAAAACTAGCATATTTCTCAGCAGTGCGTAAATAGGTGATGAATGAAACCCATTACAGCCAGCAGTCCCTACTATCAGCACAAGTTGAGCAATAGCGTTGCTATTATCACATAAAAATTTGTGAGCATTTCTGAAGTGTTAGAAAATTTCCCATCGAAACCAGTTTTAATAATTGAATTGGCTCTTCTTGGCTCCCTTGTAACTCCAGAGCTTCAATTCAGGGTCCATCAGTCTACCAGAGGTCCTATTCAGCCACACAGCAGCACTGGGTTCGGTAGTTAAATAGATAAATTAGTACTTCATTGATCCCAGACAAATAAAGCTGCAGAGGAAATAGACAGATAAGATGCATAGTAAGCTGTCACGGTGAGGTAAGTACTGCAAAGTGATAGAACATTTCAACAGTCCATCAAAAGGCCAGTAGAGCAAATCCTCACGTTATTGACCTAAAGGAAAGGTCATAACCCAAACCTGGTGATAACCCTCTCCTGGAACAGTGGATGTCTTATAAATTCTAATAGCTACTGACAGAAACACATCCTGTAGCGCTCTCTGTCACACACAAAGGACACAGCAATTTTAGCATTCTAGAGGATGTAGCATCATTTTTTTTCTCCACAAGAGGTCAGAAGAGTATCAGTTTTTGCAGTTCCAGATGCAGCTGCAGGTTTTTGTAAATGCACATTCATGTCTTGGCTAAGTGAAAACTCTGACAGATTATCAAAAAATATCAGTGATTCTGTTGCCTAAATATGTGCTTCACCTTATATCTGTTCTCCTCATTGGGGCAGCAGTCTCTGACTGTGATATCTTACAAAGCCTCAATGTTGTCAAGCATATGTAGGCACTTACACTGCACCACAACAGTTTCCAACCCTGTGGTATATAGGATATATCTAAATTATTATCTTTAACATTATGATTTCCATATTTATAATAAAGCAGTAGGAGTAATACTAAATATTTTCCATGAAAATGTAGAAGGAAAATCATGGAAACACCCTTTGATGTCAGTATTTCTCTTAGCCGCAAACTTAATCTGCCCTACCATTTAACATAGTTTAGTCTCACCACAGAGTAGAGTGGTAAAGACAAGACTTTGCCTGAGGAGCGAGGAATTTATTTTCAGTGACAGGAGAAAAATGACATAGAGTGGCATAGCCACCCATGCACACACGCACGCATTCATGTGCACATAAGGTGCATGTATGCTTTTTATAAAAGTTCTGGGGGATTGACAGAAGGCTTTCAAGTGGGCTCTCATTTTCTCAAAAACATCTCTCACAGATCCTTGATTCATCTGTTCAATGAGATTGCTTCTATATGCCATCAACCATAATCCCTTTTCACCCAACCCCTGTGGGGCTGCACACCCTTCACGGTCACTTCTTCTGGCTCCAAAGAAATTATGACATCGCAATGATACAGACATAAGATGGACTAGGGCCACACACGCATAACTCTTTATGTACAAGTCTGAGACATAATAACATACAATACTGTGGTGAATTAACTTTGCCAGTGTAAACAGTTCATGGTACCTAGGATCAAGCTATTTCAAAAATTTACAAGGATGATTTTCTTTTATTATTGATGTTGCTGCTGCGTGTTATATGTTGTGATTTGCTGTCATTCTCGATGTCTTCTTTACGTAATATTATCATAGTGTTTGTGGGCAACTGATTAGTTATGCACTTTATTTCACATACTGTTTCATAAGTGTGAATGCGTCTAGAGATGTGGGTAATGGCGTTGCGTGACACTGTTTGCAGATGCCGGTGGATGGTTCTTGCAGTCAAATGTAAAGTGTCAAAACTGAGACTATTTGGGTTCATTTGTCAAGCTTACATCATGTGCATTTAAAATCCAATGTCACAGTACTAGTGAAACCTTATCTTGATGCGAGCTACTCATAGAACAATTGTAAACTTCTCTACCTTTATAGCTTATCACGGTGGCACCCAAATATTAAACAAATAAACCCTCTCACACATGTTCTCATTTTGAATGTACTACATATATTAGCAACAGATCATTTTTCTAGTGAATAATTCAGCCCATCTGTTCCTCAGCAGCTCCAGTTGAAATTCTGCCAAAATAGAGTGGGTGGTTTGTCTGATGCCTCTCAACTGGCTGCTCTAATGCTCTCACAGTATTTCTGAAATATATATATTCACTTTTCAAATTCAGCTCAAAGTGTTTCAATCAGCACATCAGATGGTTAAGCACATCTTTAAGACACTGGCAACATCCACAGGTACAGAAAGGAAGGAATACTATTAACTTGTTACTGATCACTTTCCAGACAGTTTACAAAAGACATCCAAGTAGCTATTGATGATTCCATTGTCGACAAACTGAATAGACAAATGTCGCCTCTCTATCTGAGTAATTTATTTGTTTGTTATTCTTTATAGACTGGTTTGGCACTGCTCTTCTTACTGCCTCATCTCTGGAATAAATGGCTTGAGATATGAGAAACTGTGCGTGGGATTATCTAGCTGCACTGACAATTTCTGTTATTTATGGATAAAGTATACACTTTGAATGATGAAGAAAGCACATAAAGTGTCAGTGAGAATGATGAAGATGAGCAAGTTTGTAACCGATCGACACATATCAGCTTAGAGTATTTATGCTTTTATAAAATGTAACACATTGTTTATTGCAAACGTTCCACATGACCTTTGGGGAACCGGTACTTGTGAGGACTGAGTGTGTCTCACTGTTCAAATATCAGTGCAACAAACTCAAGCCTTCGCCTATTACCTACTGACTATCTGTCACAAGAACTACTGTATGATCTTGGGCAGGTTTTAAGCATCCCACCCGCACAACACCTCTTTTCTCCTCACAGAAGGGAAAGCTTCTCTTTCCTCATGCCGGCCAGAGGAGCTCTCCTTTCTCCACAAGAATACTGCTGAGAGAGATAATTATATCCATGGCTTCCATGTTTTATGTTTGCGTGTGAGGTCCCAGAAAAGATTTTTTTCTGTCGTAATCGCGAGTAGAAGGAATGGGACTAACAGGCACACACAAATGGTACGCGTTTGAGTTGTGAAAGGATTGCAACCACATAAGAGAGAGATACTGCTAGTCTCTAAGCAAAATGCATTAGAAAAGTGAGAGCTGGAATGAAAAGGGACCAAAAGAAATGTGCACTTAACTTGATGAAGCAACTCCAATTCAGTGTCTCCCTTATAAGACTTGATGATGGTTCACAAATCTGCAGATGACATGGGGACATATGGAGATGTCTCTGAGCTTGAGCCAGAAGCAAAGTCCCAGACGGAGGGAGTTATGAGTCTAATCAGCACAGTGTCCAAAATGTTTGCTTCATTCTCCACATGTGAGAGGGGAGACAGAGAAAATAACATTAACAGTAACATACATTTGTACAGTGTGAAGACCTCAAAGTGATGATTCATGAAGGCTTTAGTCCGCAGTGAGAGCTCTATCAGGTGTCCAAGCATAGTGGATTTTCAGTTTCTTTGTATGCACCACAGTTACTACAATGTCCTACAGTTATACCCTACATTGGTCCATATTTATCGATAAAGAGGGGCTTTAAATACAAGTCAGCGTGATTCCCACATTACCCACCTTTGCAGGCAAGCGTATCTCAGTGTTCAATAGGGCACACTTTCCTCACATGAAAAACTAGGCAACTCCATGGACTAAACGTGAAGGAGGAGAAATGAAAGCATTATCAAATGCGATCCACTGAAATAATTTGAGCTTTGTGAACTCATATGAGAACTGTTTTCATCACAGATGGACAGACGAGTTAGAAGTCCCAGTTAAACCTAAACTCGACTCGGACTTGTCTTCAGCTGACTTGGACGCTAGATTGGTGACTCACGCACAATTGTTATCAGTATTTAAATATATAGTCAGGCAGCATATTGTCGATGCATTATTGATCATGCTACCAGAAAAAATTAATGAACTCTTTTTTCTTCCGTTTGTGCACTGTATCTCTTTACTGCAATGACTTCCATGAAGCAGTTGAAAAGTAACTTTTCACTTCAGTGTAGAGCTTTTCGTGATCATTCATATATGTGGTCTCAAAGCAATTTTATTTGGCGACAACTAACAAAAATGAATGTGAACGAATATGTTAACATATGGAAATATACGAGGTTTAAAAAAATATTAGCATGTAGAAAGCTTCGTATATGCAGAATACACCTTTACTCATGCAAAATATAATCCTCGAGGCATCCACGGCGTTTGCGCACGCGCATAATTGCATTGCATCGTAAGGCAATGTGAATGCCTTACAGATAATTGAAAGAGATAAAAAAAAAATCAATTACTAAATTGCCAACTTCAAATTGTTTGCCAGTCTCTGTTTAACAACGACACTTCTGCCTCCTCATCGGTAGCCAATCATTATCCTTGTGGCGTCTGCATCTGCGAGGTACTCCGCAAAAAATCAGTTTAGGGATCGCGTACGGAGGACATTAGGGACCTTGTGCTGATCCCTTGCAGAGCTCCACACCCGACACACAAACCCTCTACACGATGAATGTTGCGAATGCCTCATGAGCTATAATTTGTGTTTAGATTTTACAAATGCCCCTCAGCTGACAAAAACAGATTTGAGACTTGGAACAGTGATTTTGAACTCAAGAGACCGTATACAAGAGTGAAACAACTATTTCAGCAAATATTTCTGCAATACTTGTGAACTGTTTCATATTAATTTACAAACTGTTACTGACAAGTAAAGATAATTATTTGTGGGTGCAATGATTTACACACATAAATTAGGCAATTACACAAATAAGATAGTTGAGGTTAGATTTGGAATTGCATAAAATGACTTGTGAACGACTCTGGTTTTATCTTAGCAGCCATGGTAAAAACAGAATAGAAATCTCTGTTAAACCACATGAGGGTGTGTGTTTTTAATCCCTTAGATTCGTGTTCTGCTCAACTTAACATAACAAGGAGGCCTAAATCACTGCAACATTTGGCTCATTAGATGATGGTGATAGGCTGTTCCGACACCAGCGAATAGCCAACCACTACTGACATAAACACACACACACGCACGCGCACACACACACACACACACACACACACACACACGCACACACACACACACAGACAAACATGTGTCACCGGAGTGACAACAAGTGGATGGCTCATAGTGATCTGCAGAGCACCTTTGAGGAATAGATCTTTGGTAAATGGCAACATTAAATAAATGCACTTATAAAACAGAAGATGGCGCTGACTTCTCTTTCATAACTTGGTCCAAAACAGCAGATCAAGATAGACAAGAAGGATTTAAACACTGAACTTTTCACAAACATACATAGTCAGTCAAAGAAGCTGATAAAGTGGAATAAAAAGAGTATATGAATCAAATAACTAAAGCGGACAGAGACACAAAAACAAAAAAAAGATCTAGAAGTACACATAAAGAGAGGCTGAAACCTGAGGATGAATATCCATCATGAAGACACACTCAATACAAGGACCAAGGTGAGAAGTAGTGCATGACAGTGGGCATCTTAGGGCTGTTTTTGTCCTCTTGTTTCCTGCCACTTGAATAAGAGGGCACTCAGACGATACCACCAGTCAGAACTGTTTGGATGAAAGCTCAAGCTGACTGTGGGAGAATGGAGCTTATCAGTCCTCCAGAGATCCATTCCTTTTCACACCTCTACAATTCTGCAAGTGCCTGCTCTCAGTCTGAAGAGGGAGTTTACAGCGCCACTGCGGCTCCTCTCTCAGATGTGAGCCGCTGAGTAATGGCCATACATCCTTCAGCACTCCTCTGCATGCACATTCTGACCGTATTAAAGACGTGCAGTAGATTTATTGGTTGAAAAACCACAGGGGCCCCACAAACACTTCAGCTTAGCCCCACTCCCGCTGCACAGCAGACCAGCGCTGGAATTTGCCAGCTGCTCCTCCGATTCACTTCTGTTTCTCAAGCTCTCCCTCTCTCTCTCTCACAGTGTCCCTATATCTTTTGGTCCTTTCCCTCTCCTCTGTTTTTCTTTTCACGTCGCCGAGATGTAAACAAACTACTCTACCTGCTTTTGACCCTCTAATAATCTATATCTATCTACATATCTGCAAACATCGCTGTAATCTCAATTCTGCAGGCTCTGACCCCTGAACCAGACTATGTTCCGTTCACTATGGTCCTTTTTCAATGTTTGTTTGTTTGTTTATCTAGCTTTTCAATGATAGAGAAGACTGAGCATAATTTTTTTTTTATTCTTTTTTCAGGCTAATCAGTCTCCAAATGAACACACATAGAGGTACAGACATGTACAAAAGCTCACAAAGGGGACAGATCACATTGTTCATGTTTATATTTAAATCAGTTAACAACATCAATAACTCAGTATAATAACCATCCTATAATCTAATTTGTTCTTAAAGAACAATTTGTATGGCACTATAAATTATGTCTCAAGAGATTTCAAAGAAGCCTAGGAATTTAACCTGAAATTCAGAGAAGTGCCTAGTACAAACCACTGGCCAGTCATAACAAAACAGACCCATCCTCACGCAGTCTAGTAGACTATACTGTTCTATGACAGTCTCATAGCTTGCTGTCCCCCACACTGTCTGCTGCTGCTGGAGGTGTGTGTGTGGGTGTGTGTACGTAAGTGATGTTGCTTTGGATGAAATAGTGTTCAGCCATGAGGGGGCAAGATAATCAGCACTGGTAATTATCACAGACATCCATCAGGGTACACACCCATACATATGCAGGAAGAGACCAGACTGGGGTTGGCCTCTACACATACTGCCTCTCACTCTCTCTATCTTGCTGCATATCCCTCTCTCTCTCTCTCTCTCTCTCTCTCTCTCACTCACTCTCCCACACACACACACACACACACACACTCTCTCTCTCTCTCTCTCTCTCTCTCTCTCCCTCCCCCCTCTCTCTCTCAGTTTTCTCTCCTCCATCAGGATGTGTACCCACATGGAGAGAAGAACTGTTTTTGGTGCCAAGGCTGAAATCAAAGAGAAAAATATTCCTTTTCCCATAAGGGAAGAGAGAGACAGGAGGCATTAGCTGTTGCACATCTGAGAGCGAGGGATGAGACTGCAAGTCTGCTCACCAGCTGCCCTGAGTTAGGAGTCTCCTCAGCACCACTCAAACTTGGGTCAGTTTATTGTCCTTATTCACACCAATTCTGGGTAACACCCCCTGGGTGTCCTCACTCAGATCTCATCTGTGCAACATCATGGGTTGACTTAAATCATGCCAACAAGTTCTCTCTCATCTGATGTCTGATATATGTTATAAATCTAATTTACAATTAATAAAGGGATTTGCTTATATTTATGATTTACAGCATGTTAACTTCAGTGACTACATCTCAAGGTGTAGTGCACATATGCAGTTAAAAATAACATAATTTGATCATTTTAATGATCTCATTCAGATATAGGATCACAGTATGTGCTGCAGATCATGGTATACACAGGGCTACAAAATTCTCTGATTCTTTAAAACTGCTGTAAAAATAGCCAAGGTATGCCAGAAGAATTTAACCAAGTGAACACGACTTAAAAAAAATGATTCCCCATGTGTTCTGAACCCTTCATTAAAAAGCCGCAGAGAGAATACTCTCCACTCACAGTAAATGTAGAATTATAAATATTGAAAAAGAACATTTTACTATATAACACATAGTGAAAACCCCTGTGACACTAGCTCTCTCTTTGTGGTTGACAGTAAGACCACATTTGACATACCACACTCCTTAAAAATGTGTTATTTTTTTTAAGTGGTGCACATTTGTACAATTGACCTGTGATCTAGGTATCACTCAGCATGAAGAGTGTGACTACATTTGTTGTCACAAAAAGACATTTATATAACATGGGCTACATACGCCATAAATCTAAAGTGGGTGAAATAAAAGACCCAAAATTGCTTTGACCTTTGACTTTGCATGATATCTGCAGCAAAATGGAAGAGGTTGTCTATCTCTAAATAAGACATGTTGTCAATGAAATCATCATTAAATTTCTAAAGAACAGTAAGAATCAAAATGCCATTGCTGTGTACTCCAAATTGTTTACCTGTTAGCTACTGTGCACCATGGAATTGCTGTGTGCATGCATGTGTGTGTGTATACATGTATACACCTTGTTCATGACCCCCCCCCCCATCTCTCTCTTTCTCTTTCTCTCTCTCTCTCTCTCTCTCTCTCTCTCTCTCTCTTTCTCTCTCTCTCTCTCGCTCTCGCTCTGTCTCTCTCCTTCTCCTCTCAACCACAATTGGTCTATTGCTTTTCAAGCAGTCTACTGCATTTTAAGCTTGTGGGACTGCACAAAAGCAGAGCAGAATCCCTGACAGAAAGCAGACTCCTCTCTCTGTGAGGCTGAGTGGGCTGAGAGCCACAAAAAGCAATGTTGGCACCTGATGGTAATACAAGAATAGAAAGGCAAAGACATGAAGAACCTACTATTACTGGACAATTAATGCACAATAAGATCTTCCAAATTCCTGCAAAAAAAAAAAAAAAAAGACTGGGAAAATGTTTCAGTGAAATCTGACTCTCGATTTTCTTTAGCAAGTTTTGAGGACTTGATAAAAATAGACAAACAATATGTCTTTATGGGCAAGTGAAACCTTTGACCTATGTTGCCAGTCTAGTCTTTCGTGACAGCCTGTAGTTTGGGCTTTGAGACACTTGCTGTTCAGACATGGTATATTATTGCGTCTACTCTGTGCTGACCCATATTGGCTCACGTAAAGAATCCACACAAACTGATCTTATCTCGCAGCATGAAACCTTAGGCTTACGGGCTTCAGTCAAATAGAATGAGGCAAAGAGGGCATTCTGAGAAATCCTAGGATGCCTGCCCCCCAACCAGGAACCTCACAGATGTCCAGCTTTAGGAGACAGCTCTTGAGCTGAGAGTTTACATTCAAACGTTGGTCATAATTATAACCTTTTTTCGGACTGGGTTCCTATTTTTAGGGTGAAAATATTAATTGTCTTCAAAATTATCCAGGAGAACCACTGAGGTTGAAATGGAAAAAAAAATCCTCCCGCTATAGGCATCAAACAGATAGATTGTATGATTGTGCATTCATAAATTTGTTGTTGGTGATGAAATGAGTGGATAAATGTTCCTCTCTGTGTGTTGTGTCTTTAAACTGAGAAATGGGCCTTTCACAGATGGACAACACCACCAAAAAACCATCCTGTAATGCAGCTCCAACATAAAAGCTAGTGCTCAGTTTTGATCTGTGATGTGTCAATATCTTTTACATATGTTTTAAGCCATAACTCTTTTTCTCTTGTAAAATCATCCCCATATGGAGAGAGGATTATTTTTTCCTACTGTACCTGACCTGACTGTTATGTATAAAGGGCCTTAAAATGCATCCTTGCTGCAGATTTATACCAAAAATGAAGATTTGACTCTGCACATTCAAGCTGTGCTCTTCTTTACATAGGGAGAGCCGCACATATCTGGAACATAATAATGTTGAAAGAGGGGGGAAAATCCAAAACACGAGACATTGAAGATAGTTAAATAAGCAAAGTGAAAAACTGTGTAGTGAAAGAGCTCTCAGCCATGGGAATTAAAGCTATAAATGATATAGTCTGTTTTTAGATGATCAAAGCATGGAAGGAGTCAATGGGGAAACATAAGAGTCCTACGCGTCTCCTGAGTAGATCATGTTTAACTAGAGATGTGTTGCAGACATGAATGGCTCACTGGCTTCAGAGTGAACAGGCTTATGGAGCTGCTGGATCCCATTCTCACTTTTCAACTGAAATTATCCAAAGAGGTCACTATACTCCAATGCTAACCTAGCAAGATCCAAACCAGGCTGTCAGCTTACCCTGAAAACAAAGATGCTTGTATGCTTACAGGCACGTGTACATTTGCACACAGTCACACATATACATACACACAGATACAAAGACACAAGCCACACACACACACACACACACACGTCTGAGGGCATGTATGTAAGAGTGAGTAAATGATTCTTAAAGTTGGACGTCAGAGAAACATATCATAAGAAATCACTCAGGTTTGCTTGAAAAGGTTGTTCTATGGTTGAATAAATGTTATTGCCAAAGGAAAACCAAGGCCACACAGAAATATTTCAAACAGAATCTAAAGAGCAGCCAGTCAGGAGGATCAGTACTGGAAAGGACAGGATAAGACAAAAGAGTTGTAACAGGACATCTCTTTAAAACATTTAAGGATTTCATCAAACTCTTTCCCGCTTCTACATAGAAACAGATGGAGTCTGTCATGTTTACTCTGAATTCAGATGGAAATCAGCTCAGATGGAAATCTAAACCCAAACTTGGAGAGAGGATGCTTGCACTACATGTCCATGTTTGTATTTAGACTTTATAGAGGTTTTAGGCTTCCACTGTTACCTAGGGTGAAATCTATCCATATTGAAGAAACAAAACAAAACTGATCAACAGATAACAGAAATGGACATTCCATCCAAACAAGTTAAACTAGAAACATGTTTGGTTGTCTCCTCATTCCTGCCAATGGTAACGGCCCGTTAGCCTGTTATGTCAAAATGAAAGCTGCCAAAATTCCAATGTCTCTCAGTAAGCGAACCTTGGAAAAATTGTCTGTTTTCAGGAAAACTATATGGCAGGAAAAAGAAGTACTTAGCAGAGAGGCTTTTGTTTGGTGAGATTCTGTAGAAATTACTCCATTGACCAAAGGGGCAAACAGTTCATATGCCCGTGCCTCAAGAAACTTGCACATTTTAGTGTTTAGTTTTACTTCAAGACAGAAAAGGATAGAGGAATTGAAAGAATTAGTGGGAGATTAAGACATATCACAGAATAAAAAAAATACTCTAAAATATAATAAACTCCTGATTTGGCGAAATGGACAATAGAGTCACAGAGTAACAGGGTCCATTAACATACTATTTGGGAGCTCAAAAAAGATCCTTATTATGATCAATGAAAAGACTCCCAACCGCCAAATGACGTGTATGTTTGGCTTGTGACTAGGCATGTGGCAAGACAACCACGCAGGAGACTGGAAACTGTCACCAGTGTATGGCCTGCCATGACTCCAGCAGAGGCCCACATTCTGTCATTGTGCTGTCTGAGTAAAAAAATATTTGGCCCACCAGGATCTGGAATCTGTCATCTCCTCAAAGATATCAATAACAGAAACAGCTGTAGATAAATGAAGTTTACTGTTATTTAGCTCTGTAAATCATACAAGCTCTTGCTCTCACTACCTGGCTTTGTCCGGCCTGATGAGAGATGATAGTGTACTCCTCTTCTCTGCTGTTCTTGGATGGGTTAAGATGGTTTCAGGAGTGAGACATTGACGGACACATGGGCCGACAGTCTGTGGCTCTATGATGATCTGGAGTCAGCTGCCAGATCAAGTTCATGGGCAAAAACTTGTCTCACTGCAGCAGTATGGTTTAGATACTGTCAAACCTCCGTGAATCACACTGAACACAATACACAGTCTCAAAAGACATGTCCTGACCAGACACAGGACAACACAGAAACACAGAATTGTCTTCAGATGTGTCTACCTCTAAGCCCATGTGAAAAACACATCATGTTGCTCATATTCTCAAAACAATCAGTTTTTGTAGTAATGTGTGGTGTAGCACAGTACTTTGTGCAGTGCTTTCCCAAGCACTGCGTTGGCTGTGTGTAAGAGTGTGGTGTTACTGTCAATGTGTGCAAGTTGTGTGTATGGCAGATGAACTTTTATGTGTGCATTTGTGTGTGTTTGTGGCGCAACATCAAACGTCTGCTGCTCTATTATGTTGTTATGGGCTAGTTAGAGAGCTGGTGGTGCTTCTGTGACCGTGCATTCATTGAGTCGTTGTGTTATATCAGGTGAAAGGGGAAAACAAGGCATTTCAGAGCAATTTCAACCCATTTTATTTCACCCTCAAAGGAAACTTCAGTGTTTATTACTTCTGCTTTATCAGCAAACCAGGCATAATGGAGCTGAATAGAACTGATGTGTTTTCCCCCAGATCTGAACAGTCCCAGCGTTTAATTTAAAAAGTATTTGTTTGATGGCACATAGTACAATATGGTTAACAAGAATGCCTTATAATGGCTATATAAACATCTTAAATATACTGATATTCAGATTTGTCTTTAGTTGTTACTATAAAGGCTGGAGATAAAAAAAAAAGTCATTTGGCTTTAACATTTCCATTACCTGGAGCTGATAATTCAGATAAAAAATAAAATCTATTTCTATAGAGAAAAATAAGGCATGTGTCATCCAGTAATGATGATGACCCAAGCACCAACAAACAACTAATCATGTCTGGATAGCAAAACTTCAGAATACAATCACACTCATTCACTCACTTGCATATTCTTGATTTACAGACAAAACATTATACATGCTGCATTGTAAACATAATTAGGAGCATTTAAGATGAAAAATAAAATTAAAGGAAAAAAAGGCATTTGAATAATAGGTATTATTATGCCATGAGAAATGTATAATAAGGATTACAGGAAAGGAAATTTTAATGCAAGTACACTTTATGAGCAATACTGTTCCCTTTACCTTAATGAAACAATGTTAGTACTTTACAAATGCAAATATCCTTAATTTAAAGTCAAAACAATTATCGCTCATAGTTTTTCCTGGTCACGGCCTGCTCTAAGAACCAAACTGAAAAGCAGAGCTGAGAGGGATTCCGTTGGGAATCCTAAGGCAGGTGAAAGTCGGGCTTACGATTTTAAACATGGCTCCATACAGCACGGCCTGAGGGAAGGGCTCTCTGCAGGGTAAGCATTGGCTTGCCCATACACTACGAGGGTTTTTTTTTTCCTTTGAAAATGAAGAGAGGACCTGAGAGGAGCGTAAACAGTTCACTTCCTACCCTCTTCTGGTTTTGATTCCCACTGCAGTCCTCTGACGTGTGGGCCAGCTTAAGGGTAAACTAAGCCCAAACTTCTCAAACATAAAAAGTGTGCACATCCACACACACGAACATGTCTCATGCACGTATACTAGCATGCACATACCAGCTTTGATTCACGTCTGCTCTAACCTGGCACATTATAATCACAGCAAAACTCAAAGAGGAAGAACAGAATTCTACCAGAGAGATGCAGACCAGTTGTAGAGGTGATATAAGACTGAACTTATGTCCTGACATAGTGTCGTTTTGTTTACTTTTCAGAAAAGTGTATTCTGGTAAACTTTGCATTTATCTTTTCTAGAAACTACTTTGTCCTTAAGCTCATGGCTTGAGTTTCTGATGAGAGTGAATGACCGCTCAGTTCATGTTGAAGGTAGCACCGCATGGGATGTCTTAATTAGTCACATATCCTTTTACATCACATTCAAAAAAAAAAACCCACATCATTTAACAATGTACTGTATTGCTTTGTGGTATCCAGTGTTTGCTGCTTGTTCTGCAATACAAACAAAGACAAGCAAGGTTGAAGCAGTGATTAGAACATGCAAACAAAGTCAGTTCAGGAAGTGATTGCATGAGCCTTTGGGCCAGATCAGGTTGTTGGGAAAGGGTGAGTCAGTGAGGGTGAGGTGGGGGAGAAGGGGTAGGTCTAGGACCAGAGGTGTGAACTCAGTGCCAGCGGTGTGGCCCAGCTCCATTTGCTTTACCATATCCGTCATGGGAACATCCTCTCTATTTTCTTTTCATTACAGAATGAATCCCTCTCCAATCCTTCAAAACAACAGAGGAATAACAGCTTATTTGCTCTGTGTGGCCTCTGTGGAGGGCGGAGTGTTTGTAGTTTGCACTCAGGCCTGCTGGATCCACTGTAGTCTGCTGCTTGGCCTTCAGTGAAGGTGGAAACAATCTTTCCTCTTTGTGTAAACTAAATCAGGGGAAAATTGGTGAACCATTGCAAGATACATTTTCTCCACATCAATAATCATGCCACACTTCCCTGCTCAGGATTGTAACTATTCTAACTCATCTTATGTGATTTGTTAATAAATAGAATCTTTATGTAGCTAAAAGCCTTAAGACTCATAAGGAGTGTTTTCTAGACATTTGTTTAAGTAGAGGATGACTTACATTCAGGTTTTCAAAAGTGATCTAAAACAGGAGATTTATGTTCAGACAAGTGTATTTGAGGCAGTTTGTGACAGAGTTAATCTGTCTTTGGTTGAGTGCTGGCACTGGCAGTGTGTGTCATGACCCTCTTTGGACTCAACACAGTTTTTGAGTGATAAATGGTTTCACACCAAGCCTGCTTTATATCACCATGACACAATGTGCAGTAAGCTGTGAAAAAGTAGGTAGCCTCCTTCCCGCTGATGACTGCTTTAATATATGTTTAACTGTGAATGAGAACTTGGCTTTGAAACCTGGCAAGCCCAGTCCAAATCTATTGAAAAAAAGATGACCACCAATCAGCATTACTGTTGATTTATATCATGCTGAAAGTCTAAAAATTATAACTAAGGCCAAGTTGACATGGCAACATTATATCTCTGAAAAGATACATGTATCAAAGAGAGGCTTTGATCATAAACTATTGCACTTAAGAGTATTAAATAGTCTCCCCACCCTTCTCTTGTGTTATCCACACACTTGACAATCAAATAATACAAATAAAACAAAGAAATTATTAGTTTAGGGATGTTGATTTGTTCCCTTCATTTGAGATAATTAGAATATCTTCAAAAATAAACGCCAGACCTGAGGTTAAAAAAATTGGACTTGACTGATAAAAGATAAAAGGGTGTTGAATTCACTGGAGAAAATACTGCAGTATAGTGTTCATCAGTACTAAGATACTCGCTGAGCAGTTGGCACTGTTAGGTTGGAAGTTGCCAAAAGCATTTTCATGGAATTAAGAGGATGCCAAACCTGGAGAAAACAAAAGAGTAGGTCTGGAAAAATATCTGTTTGAAATCATCTCAAAAATAATGGGCTACTTAGCAAGCTTTTGGTTCTATTCCCTCATGTTTGCTTAGCTTTTAATATGAAGACAAACATCACAACAAGATTTTTGAGGCCCTGCCTTCATCCCTTAAAATCCAGCCAAACATGAGTAGTTTTGAAATTCCGGAAAGCCATCCCAACCATGAAGCCTTTTGCCGGCACTTCATGCGGGGCAATTTTCCTCTTGCTGAGCTTCCCAAAGCCGCCTCACCTGGAACCAATCTGTAACACAATCGAAGTGTCCTGACTTGAAAGCCTGTTCTGTTCCTTTGATAGTCTTCTCCTGGTAGTCTGCATTGCGCTGGAAATAGCCTCTTTGTAATCTTACAAAAGAGAGCGGGATGGAGGCTAATATCCACCCATCAAAGTAAATTATGCAAATGGTCTTGGTACAAAGCTCAGATACTCTATTTTTCCTGTGAGGGAATGGGAAATTGGGCAGGCCATGGAAATTCTGGGACTTATTGTCCACAGTGTTCCCTGACAAAATTTTACTGGTAATTGCTCTCTGTCATGTTATGCAGAATCACTTGAGTTTCTGGTCGACCTACTCCACCTTTTACGGACAAGTGTTGTGTCACCAGCCCTGTCATCACAACCCCAAGCTTTCAAGTCGACTGACTGGGCCTCTGTCAGTGGCTGCCTCACCTCAGTAGCCAAGCTATTTACCCTGTGAGAACTCAGATAACTTCTCAGACAGGCAAGCAATTAAACTTTAATAGCTGTCCATAAAGGGGTCCCAGGGGATTTTCCCCTGAGTCAACATGCCAGACCCCATTTCCTTCTTTTCTCCTCTTTTTCTCTGAGTAATATTTCCTTGGAGCTGTTGGATCCATGATGCAGCACTATGTTCTGAAGGGTCCTCAGAGCTCAGATTAGACCAGCAAAGGTGCACTGACACTAGCCAAACTGAGAAACTGTGTGAGGATTTACTCTTGGTTGAGCTAATGCACAAAGTCTTGACTGGTTCATCTGAATGAGTGCCCTACAAATCAGCAGTACACTATAAAAACATTTGAAGACACAATAAAACATGTCATGCAGAGGCTCTAGTTAATTGTTTTCTCTGAGTTGGTGTGAAATTCCAGGTCCTTAAAGGCCATTTGAAGAAAACGAGTCTCCAGTAGGGTATACAACTTACTATTATAAACTTTAAGATTTTATAGTTTGGCAGAGAAGCTGTCTCTTTGGACAGATGACTGAGCAGAGTTGGAGACCATTTAAAAAGAAGTCTTCCAAACAAACATCACCACAGTATTAGGCTTATCATTATGCAGCAAAAAGTTCATATGACTGAACATGTTTGAATTATAAATGCATGCGGACATTACATAAATACGTCTCATGTTGTGAATCCAAAATGCACTTATTAACAGTTGTAGGGCAACTTAGACAATACTTTGTGGGGGGGGGACAAGACCCTGTGCTATTATGCTAAAATTCCATGCACAGACTGTTTGAATGAAAACAACATCGCTTTCGTTTGACAGGTCTGAGGCCTAGGCAAGGGCTATTTACTCACTGTTCATGTGATTTTAATTGAGTAATTAGCTGTAATTGAATCAGCAATAGAAGGGCAGAGCGCATGGATATAAGGCAAAAAATAAAAGAGCGTCTGCTGAGTGGGGTCCTTTGTCCCCATCCCCAGTCACAGTCGTTACCTTTAAGCGCAAGTCACAAGCCCTGATCGGCACGTGGCCAGCAGCCCCGCTAAACCATGGCAAAGTCCACACAGCTTTAATCAGCTTAAGCCCCCACTTTCATTTTTCACTCTCCATTCACATGGCAAACATTTCACATTTTAGTGTGCCTCCTGTAATCATCTCGCATACTCAAAGGCCAAGAGAGGTTTAGGTAAAGTATTAAATTTATATTCAGTCAAATGTTCATCTCTCAAACAGTTACAGGTGTTTTAAGTCTTGTCATTTGTGGGTTTTGGTGTGTTAAAAATGCTACCACATGCACAAAAAAAAAAAAACAGTTCCAAGTCTGGACTGAATGATTAAAGTTATCTCTAAGTGGAAAAATTGCACCTTTTTTGATCCTCTGTAAAGGAACTAAAAAATTCTCCAGTAATTTGCCTTTTTATACTAGCGCATTCAGGAGGGAGAACAGAGAAGATGCTCTATGGGAAGAAGTGTCCTTTGAGCTTAACTGTGTTATATGAACATGTATCCAGCCACAGTATGAAGTGCTCTCACCAGTCAGACCACATCTCTATATCTTCACATAAATGGCCTACTACAGAACAGCTAACATATTCTGATACACCGACAGCTACGTAAGAGTCTATGAATATACACCGTGGGCTCTTGGTTAATGACAATCATCATGGGAGTGTAACCACAGTGTTTTTATACGCTGGTAGAACTTACATAAAAAAATAATACCCCCTTATGGTGAAAACATATGTTTCTGCAATGTTGTACCTTATTATGATAACGAGCTTAGACTACTAAATAAGCAGCAGTTTAAACCAACTCTGCTCTGTCGAGGCTGCTCAGACTCAAGTTTTTTGTTTCTGATAGGCAGTAAAGTTTTATGTTAAAATACTGGTGGTGATTTCCAAGCAGGAAGTGGGTCTTATTAGAACAGCTGGTACAGAGAGGAACGCAGAGTACAATGCTGTGCTAGTAAACATATTGCTTTCATTCATTTCCCTTTCACTTTGGATATGGAGAACAACACCCAATTACAAATAAAAATCAGCTTATACACCACCTTGGTCTCTTCTTAGAGTCCTCCTTTATTGAAGAAAACACTAACACCTCACCGTTAACACTCAATCCCATCAGAATTTGTTCCTATATAAGAACTAACTCAACTTGATTTTAGAAAGGAAAGAACATGTCTATACAGCTAGACCCTGAGAAAAAAAAAAAAGCTCATGAACATTAACGCAACACTCAAAAAAAGCCATCTATTTTCTTGACAATGGGGTAAAGTCCTGCATAATGATTAAGTGGGGGGTCATGTGGGGCTGCCACATTGTACACTATTGTTCACAGAGCGCCACGCTGGCCTGAGGCAGGGAAGATCCCCATTCCAGTCTCTTTCTCTTTCAGACTGCCATACCTCTTCCTCCACTCTGGCGGAAGTGCCAACATACGAAAACAAATTGATTTTTCTTGCCTTTTGTGCAGTGAGGTCCAATGTTAATCTGATTAATTGGATAACATTATTCATAAGCAATTTTGGCTGTTTTTTAGTGTGCATGCCAGAGGAAGTGGCCTCTGGAGTTCTTTCTGGGGGCAGGGGTGGGAGGTCAGCCAAACTGGGCCACATTCCCTTGTCATTTTATTTTTTATAGCTATTTCTCCATTTGTGTGGACTTGTTTATTTCATTTTTGTGCCTATGACAGACATTCCTCTGCACTACATGCTGACCATTTTTATGGGTTATTTAACATGAAGATGCTCTTCAAAATATAGTGCATTTGATCTTTTCAGTCTCACACTCATCAAATATTTGGTCTGAGATGTTTTGTGGACAGACAAAGGAATGTGGAACATGACATGTAAACTCTATTATGAGTTAAGTTGTGTTGCAAAAGAACAGACACTTGGACACTGTCTTTCCCTATCAGAGGAGGGCAAAGAGGGAGTCTTTTTGTGTTACTTTGAAGATCAGGCTCCCTCAGCAATGACCTTCTGACCTCTGTCTCTGTAAACAACACTCTGAGCTGTAATTGGAATCACTTGCACCTCAACGCTAGGATGAAGGGAGCTTTGTTCACAATAAGGTTATCCCTGACTACCTGCATTATCTGTGAGAGATGCATCAGTCAAGAGCCATTTTTAGAACTTTCATAAAATTAAAAAAAAAAATTATGATAGATTACTCAATACAGTTCAGTCCCACTAAATGTTTTGCATACAACTCAAAGCAAATAGTTTTAGGTATGGGACAGGATAGGACTGTTGTTAAATTAAGCATAACTTAAGAGTAAGCGAGAGATAAAGAAAGAGTAATGCTGGGGGGGGGGGGGGGGGGGGGGGTAATGAGAGAGAGAGAGAGAGAGAGAGGGGGGGGGGGGGGGGGGAGAGAATGTATGGAAGGAACTTTAGGTTGAAGTGCCTCTCGTTTCTAAAACATTGTAAGAGTCAGCTAAATCTTTCAAGACCTTTGGATGGACTTAAGTGGCAGAACCTTGCCTAACTATTACTAACATCTGCCAATGATAATTTACTCACTTCTCAATGCTGTTCACTCATTTCTCACGTTGCTGTTTTGGGTTAATACAATTAATGGATTATTTGTAGTACATGAAATATAGAGGTATTTCATGTACATGTAGTACATGAAATATAGAGGTTGGTAAGAGTCTATGTATTGTAAAAGAAGGTGTGTGAACACATCAAATGCATGGACTGGCAAAATACCAACTGCCTATTACTGTGCCTGTCCTCCATCGCTTGAGGAATGAATGAGTGGTGAAGAAAGAACGTCTTCTTCCAAGCAAGTGTCCTCCTAAATTGAATAAAGAACATGACTCTGATTAAGCAATATTTGAAAGGGCTTCTTTCTAGTCTCTTCCAGGACATTCCAAAACATTAAGCATATGAGAGACACTCTGTGTTCCTTCTCTATGCTGACCTCAGCCTTGTGGGTCAGTGCTGTTGCAATACCTGGCAGCTCTGGTGAGACTGCTGGTCTGGCCCTGACTGCTCTCTTTTAGCACCACGAGACAGTGGTCAACACCTCCAAGATCTAAATTTTAGTCAAAAAAAAAAAAAAAGGTTTTGGTGTAATAATGTAAACATTCCACATATGATGGAGTATACCATCTCCCATGAATGTAACAAGAACTGACATTTTTATGATGTAGCCGCAAAACCACCTGCACTTCTTCCTAAGCCTGTACGTTCCATTTTGTTCAGTGGTTCACAATATACGGGCTGATCTGACTGTTAAGAACGGGCTTTTCTGAAATGACAAAGAAAAGCATTAATTCAGCAATTCTACAGCATTATCTTAATTTTAAAAAAAGATACTGAGACTTTTGTCTAAATGAATATTTTACCAGAATGATCAGAAATTTGATAATAGTTCTCTAAAGTTACAGTTTGATCATTTTTATGGTTAGGACTGATTTTCAATGGTCATAGTCTTATATATTCCACGTTTACTTACAGGGTTGTAGAACACAAAGATTGATCCATATAATTTCTCCTTTTTTAATTTCTATTTTACCAGATTGATTGGTCCTGTTTCTACAAATAGCAGTAGGGGGTTTGTGGTTAAAGCACTGTCATTATATCTTAGTTTGTATGTGTGTGAGGGAAACCATCGGAGAAAATATCCAGAAATGGCATTATTTGTAGCACTATTAATTATACTTACAACATTTAAGGGTTGATTTTATCCAGAGGCAAATAATGTGTCTGTCTTTCACCAACCAGAGAACTAACCTGTGAGATGTCTGCTCCATTGTAGAATATACTGTGGGCAATATTATTTCAGTTTTCACTGCAATTACTGACTAGACAGGCTTGTGGGCTGTTTCGAGGCACAAGACTTACACTTATTGGCTGACAACAAATAAAAATTTCCTGTTTAAAAAGAACTTCTTCGGCATAGCACAGTGAAAATTAACTCACTAAGAAGACAGGACCTATAGCATCTTTCAGGATCCTCCATGAAACAAGCTTCTAGGCAAATTTATGGCTATAAATGGGATATTTCAGATATCACAACAGAATTCAGAATTCTAGTGAAATCTGTGAAAAGAGCTTCACCAAGTTGTATTAAATGCCAGCCCTAGTTACTGGGACAACCCTTGAAAAGGCCTGAGATGTAACATCTATACCATAGTCATTTTAGGGAACAAAATATTGTCTGATTATTAACTAAGTCTTAGGAAGTCATCTGTTGTATTAACAGCGTTAAATATTCATCTCTCTTCTGGCAACATCACTTGCGGAGTTCTGTTTGTACTGGTAGTGGGCGCACATTTCCTTGTTCTCTGTGAAACCAGTGTAGCACTGTGGTGGATGGGAACTGCATTATTTGGAGGAAAAGCTCTAAAAAGATCCCATCAAGATGTCTGAGCATTCAATTTAAATTTTCAGAGATCTTTATAAGATCTTAATGCATCCTATTAAGGTCCTGTTTAAGATTCTGTTAATATCTATGTGGTACTGCCAAGGTCATTTAGGATGTGAAGCAATTTGTTTAAAGTTTGCAAACAAGGTGTGTTAAGATTTTTCAATATCTTTAAAGATCCTGAAGTATCTATAAAGATGCTAACCAAGATCCCTGGCAACCTTACTGGCTCTTTAAAATCTTGCATGATCTTACAAATCTTTTGAGGATCCAGTCAAGATCTTTTAGTGATCCCCAGATCTTTAGAGAGTAAACCAAGATCTTTCAGGTTTTTCAAGCACTCTGGCAAAGAATTCTAATTAAAATTTTTTATAAGATCTTGGTGCAGCAAGCCACAGGCAAGTGCTTGGGCCATCATAAAAAGTTTAGTAGTTGTGTTTTATGAAGAAAACACCCTTGCTATCATTAAAAGTCAGGAAAAGATATTCATAAAATTTGCAGCTTGTTGTGTTGCTTAGAGAGGCTGTTTAGATAATGACTCTGGGAGTGTCAGCATAAATGAAATATTTGGTACATTCATGTCTTTTTTCAGTTAAATCACAATGACTTTGCTGAAATCCAGTGAAGTCTGAGCATTTATGACTTTCCTTTGTAAAGTGTATTATGTGGTGCCATGCTACGTAAACAAAAATGCAAGCAGTGTAAAATACTCAGTTAAAATCCTTGTCTGAAGATTTTGGCCAAATCACCATCTCAGATGTCTAACTAACAGTGAGACCTCCTCCTTCTAGCATCATACTGAAGTGTTTTATGTGGAAACCCATGTAAAATGAGATCCTCTACAACTGCTCCTCTTTTTCCAAATAAATGACACAAAATTCTTCTGGTCGCGGTAATTATCTAATACAGAGTCTCAGGACAAAAGAGTCAGTTCGTGGGCTGCAGTACCACAGTGGAGACAAGGCTCAAAGACACCACTTTTCTGGATTCAGCCTCACAATATGAATATTCCCCACTTTCTGTTTGGATTTAATCAGATTTAAGGAATTATCAATAGTCTTCCTTTACTTGATTAGTCTGGCAATGATTTGTCATTATTACAAGAAATAGCTAATCAAACACATTGTAGATCAGTGCAACACTGAAGAAGAGCCAAACTACCTAAGTAAATCATTTGTCAGTTATTCTTATCAGTAATGAACACATGTCACTGACATTATCTTTTTGCTAATGCTTTTTGTAGCTTACAAATCTAGAGCTCTACAGAATCCTACAGGACAAGCTGGTAGGAAAGTAATACTACAACAAGTAATTTGTTTAATCTTAGGTTGTTTTGTGGGACTTGATCCAAGTTGTAAGTTATACTTTAGATGTAAATCGGTGCAGGGAGATGCTGAAAAACCATACACGTAAGACGTGTAGAATGACATTTTAATTACTTTTCAAAACAAATGAATTAAGATTCAGACGGGTACTTGAACACTGGAATTTCTATTCACCACCTTTGTTTCAGCTTGTATGAGAAAGTGCAGGTTAATGTATAATTAGTTAACGAGTGCTCATTTAGCTGTTAGAAACTGTTTTGGAACCTGGCTGCTTGTATTTTTGTGCTGTGGTAGGCTACTCCTTGCCAGGACCCCAGGGGGAAAACAGTTTGCATTCACAGAAGATGAGATCCTGGAACTAAGATGGCTCTCACACCACTGCTGCTGCTGAGAGTGGGTACCAGTCCAACAACCACAGGATCAACAGGTGAATGATTTCCTGATTTAACAACAAGCTCACTGGAATAGTCAACTTTGTGTTGAATATGTTTTCAGCTCCATTTAAATAAAAGTTGTATTTGTGTACAGCGAGTGTTGTACTAAAATGTAAGAGATCCACAGCTTTAAGATGTCATGGGATAAACACAGTCTGTGTCGGTGAAAAACAGTTTCAAATTCAACATAGCTTCGAATTTTGTATTATTTGTGTTAACAACAGTTGATTCAAACTGAAACTGTTGTTAACACTGGCACGCTCTAAAACAATAAACCTCAATACAGGAGAGTGCTGCATATTGATGTGTTTACAGATTTGAGTCCAAATAAGGAAGCAACATCAGCCTGGAACCAAAACCTTTCAAAGGTGATAAAGAAAAAACCCAGAATGAAATTTTAAGGACAGGCCTGTAATGTAACACCTAATTGTTCTCTATGCTGCCATTAACAGGTCATATGTGGAAACATTCAGGAACTCTTCTCACAGAAATGAGATATTTTACAAAATGAACTCACATCTACTTTAAACTGAAGTACACAGTCTTAAAGATATATCTTTTAAGGGCCTCCTTTGTTGAATCAAAAAGAACCATCTCTGAGAACTGTGAATTCTTGTGGGAAAAATTATTAAAAAAGAAAAAAAAACAATATTGTTCTGTGCAGTTTGTACAGCTCATGATGTCAGCTACTTGAGAACTTGATGGCAGACATCCATTATGAATTTCACTAGTTACAGAGACAGAGGGTCTTAAATATGCCCTTACAGATTCATCACAGCTTATTATGCCTCATTTCAATGAGTCATTAGAAAAAAATTGCCCCGACAGAAAGAACCTCAGTGTCTGTGTAAGCTGGTATACATTCAGTATGTTCAAATTTACTGCAGGCCCTCTGACCTGCCTTTGACCAGCCAGACTCTTCCTCCCTGATCCCCTTTAAGCAAATATTTAATTGAATTAGGACTGAGAGCCTGAAGGGATGTGGGGAACCAGAGAGGAGAAGCTGACCCCAATGGAGACACTGACCCTAACGATAATGTTTCCACTTTCAGCAGCAGTAGTGTCTAGGGCAAGGGAAGGGCACAGTGAGGGAAAGAAAGTGAAATCTGGTGTGTTTACGACTGCCTAAGGGCAGGTGGGTGGGCCTGGCATTTACAAATGTATGGTGTGCATGTGTGTGTGTGCGTGTGTGCGTGTGTGCGTGCGTGTGTGCGCATGTGCGTGCGTGCGTGTGTGTGTGTGTGTGTGTGTGTGTGTGTGTGTGTGTGTGTGCGCGCGCATGTGTGTGTGTGTGTGCAACGTCACAGTAGCATGCATGCTTCAGAAAAGGTTTGCTTGACCCACCAAAGGAAAAGGATTGTGTAGTTTAAAGCTCTTTGAAAGGAATGGGTGTTGTGTGAATCCCTCACAAGAGAAAGGTCTTTCCATGGCCTGATCTAAACAGAATGAACAATGAACTCTGAAATATGACAACCGGCACCTTTCAGCATAAGCTACGTTAATCTCTTATAACTTGCTAAAAATGAAAGCCTGCCAGATAAAATGAAAAAGATTTGGGGTTGATGAGAAGCTATTTCCTTGTCATTCTTGATTTCATTCTACGGCCAATTATCTGAGTGAAAACAAAACAGATTTATAAATCTAGGAAAATAAATCATGCTTCATGACACAAGACATTGCTTTTTCTCTTTATTAAGATAAGAAAGATATTATTACATTTGTTACATTTATTTAAATATGCAGATTCAGATAAAGAGCAAACACACACATAGCTAAAGCTGTGGGTAACACACTATCGAGTAACATCTGAAGTTCCTCAGATAAACACACGGCTGTAGTTCTTGATCTTTGACCTTGAGTGAATACCACTCCCTGGTGCTGCACTAGGCCCACTCCCTCTGGCAACCATGGATTCAGGAGTCCAGGGGCTGCCTGAGGGTCAGATCAGAGGTCACAGTGATGACAGCAGGCACCTTGCTGCGATGACCCAGGCTGTCTCACAAACAAAACACCAAAGAGGGACCAACCTATCTGACCATCAGCCTGTCCAACTTCTGGCAAACCTCCCAAATAAGGGCTCCAAATCAGGCCTCTTCTTGAGAAAACAGTGGCAGGGTTACAGGTTGACCTGAGGGATCTTTCTGGGCTTTCATCCTCACTGAACATATACGAGCGTGGCTTCACGCAAGCACAAGTGGAGATGGGGGTGGGATGGTTGAGTCCTGCCCCATTTTCCTGGCTTCAATCCAGAGCCGTCTTCTTTTCTGATTCTGTAACTCTGGCATGCTGTTTTAGTGCACTACAAGTTAAATAGAGATATGAGAAGATTATATTTAAAAATACATGGCTGCAATGTAGAAACTCATTTATATTTACATTGACTGTTTGGTTATTAGATCACATAAGAGATACAAGCAAAAATAGTTTCCACCATCTCAGTGAATAGCATTCACTTGAAAGAAAAATTGAATTTGGGTTCCTGTCTTGTCAAAGAAGAAAAAAAAGTACAGGTTGAAACTCACTGGAGTCCATGCAAGGTTGTGGCGAAGGTCTAAGTGAGACTGAAGGAATGATTGCTTTCAAACACATCAGGGTTTACAGTCTTGGAAGGCATAAGAAGACATTGGAGCAGAGAGGGTACAGCACAGAGCCAAATCTATAACCTTGAACTTCACAATGATGATGCATAGCTGGCTTTTCACAGTTCAAGCCATAAGGGAACCATTTAAAAGTGAAACCTCACACAAAATCAGAATGGTACATTAGAGGTGTGTGGACTGCAGCTGAAGCGTATGGGGGCAAGATCCCAATCTTGACAGATATGCCATGAACATCTTCCCACACTCTGAGAAAAGTCCATTGCCAGCACTGACATGTGGAGCGAGATGTATCCAAGTCACACAAACACGCTGACTGTCTGTCTGCAGTGCTCAGTGAGAGCACTTAGTGTTTTTTCAGCACATTCTTAAATAAAAGTATTTGTGGCTCACTTGGCGAGTCAGCTCATATAATCTCCCATAATCTTAGAGTTTATTGTAACTGCGCTAGAATAAAGTTGGGAGTAGCATTAAAGAAGAGGTTGACCATATATTTGTAGGAGACAAGGACTGAACAAGGAGTAAAATGGGCCAGAGGGGATTAACAACAACTCTCTGATCAGCCAGGTCCAACCTCAGTATTGAGACTAGACCCTTCTGCACAGACACAGAGATTAAGACATATCAGTATCAAGTTTTTGGACTTCCTTAGGATTGGGTAACTATACATGAGAGCTATTTTTAAGATAATGATTATGAGCCAAAAATTCATTCTTTCCTTCTATATGTGTAAATAGACAGGACAGAGTACCATTATTTAACAGAGGAATTTTTGTCTTCAGTCTTCCCATACACTTAGGCTTTATATTGAGTTGTGATGCACAAATCCAACAATGAAAAAGATAGATTTGTGCTAAAGAGGTTAGACAGGGAGTATGTGGGTCTGGAAAACAAAGGGTAGACAGGTGGGTGAATGGTAAGGACATACAGTGGGTTTTAATACTGTCTGCAGAATGCAGATTAATAAATCAGAGCATGCAGTATTATCCTTAGATGATGTTTAAAGCAGTTCTAGAGGTTTCACCTGTGAACAATCATGAGGAGTCAGTTTGTTTTGCACTTGATTTTCCTAACCAGTGTCTCCATATGTCCGTCATGTGTAACATGGTTAAAATGTGAGGGAGGTCTGTGCTTTTAAAGGAAAGAGAAAAAATATCATTTAGTCATCTCCCAAAATACTAGTTAGGAATAATTTTCCCCATCATATCAACATCATTCATTTCAGCTTAACTTCTGAAATTCAGTAATTGCCTCTGAATAATACCTCCATGCTCCAATCCTTATTGAGCATGGTGAAACAAAACCCAACTAAAATAATTACCACCAAACTGATTTTGTTACATCTGAGAGCAAAAATATGTACATATGTACATTTTTTTACATTGCTGTATGCATGATAGAAATACTGTAACAGGAATAGTTTTTGGTTTTGGTCCTTTGTTAATTAAATTTTTTATAATGCTTTCATGAGGCTTTTTTATTTTTTATAATGCTTTCATGAGGCTCATGAAACAAGAACTTTATCATCATTATTTTTTTTTGTGTTGTTTGTAATTTGCCCATAGGGTTGGCACCTTTTGCACACCTGGCTGGCCTTGAAGGGGTCTCCTCTCTTTGTGGTCCTTCTCAAGATTTCTTCTATTTTTCCCTAGCATCTGGGTTTTTTGAGGAGTTTTTTCTTGCCCGCTATGAGGATCAAGTCAGGGGATGCCACCCTGCTCTAGTTGTTGTAATCCTGTGGGCATGTAAAGCCCTTTGAGACTGTAAATAGTGATAATGGGCTTTAAATAAACTTAAACTTGAAACTTGAACTTTTTTCATTTGTATCCACTCCTTGAATTGCTGGACACCAGGGGGTTTGACAAATGAAATTAGGAAAGCCTTAACGCATCATCATGCTGGATAAAAAGAACTATTTCTAATTCTATTTCTTTTGCAAATGCAATAATATTACCTAAGAGAAGCCAGCAGCTGTGATAGAATCATGAATGATTTTAATATACCTTTGCTTCATATCTTCCAAAAAATGCAAACCATAAAACAAAAGTTTGTCAAACAGGAGACAGTTAGGTAAGAGAATGGAAATGGAGTTTTGCTTGGTGCATCCAGAACCCTATCAAAGGAGAATGAGAGATAAAAGTAAAGATACATAGATGTAAAATAGAACATAATGAATCTTTCCTCTGTAATCTGATATGAAGTCACAAAATATCATGAGGAGGATAGCCAGAGTGCCAGACAGAATGGCTCAGTAACCCTACGTTAGTTCCTACCTCCTGTCTGTGGACACCATAGACAGCAAGAGTCAAGTCTCAGCGAACAAAGTCCAAACGCAGGGACAGTGAACAGTCCTTCCACATCAAGGAGAACAACCTCTCAGCCTTCTGGAAAGCATCTACACAGCAGGGGCAGAGCTAACTAGCATGTTATGGCTCTACCACCAAAGAAACTGTAGCTCATGGAGAGTATTACTAGCTGGACCAAAGCCCCCAAGTCTCCTCAATAACAGTATTTCAACTTTTCCCATGGGTTGACTCAGAGGGAGAGCCTTGGTGAACCCACAAGCAGTTGAGAAAAATTATGATTACTACTGCCATTGTTAGTAATTATTTATGTGAATTATGAGTCTAAAGAGTCATGTGTATTGTTGCACTCACTCACTCATTTTCAGAGCCGCTCATCCTGATTAGGGTTGCGGGGGTTCCCGGAACCTATCCCAGCGTTCACTGGGCAAACGGCGGGGAAACACCTTGGACAGGTTGCCAGTCCATAGCAAGGCAGACACACACAGACAAACACACTCATTCATACCTATGGTTTAATACCAACACTTTTAGAAAGCCTTCATTGAGTCATCATTATCACTAAGAAAACTTAATCATACCCAGAACACTCCCAAACCAATCCATTATTTCTCATAGATGCTTCCTGCAAAACAAGAAACTTGAGATCTCAACCAGTTCCAAGATATTAGTCCCAAAGCAAATATTCATCTCTAAACTTGACACTCAGTAATAATAACATCCAGTAACTGTCTGTGGCAGAATATAGTGAAGCATAATTGTGCCAACCCACGTATCGTAGACCTCCACATCTTGCTGTTCTCAACAGAATAAGAGAAAAAGAACTGAATTGCTGGACATTTGAGTAATTTATTCAGAGTAAATTGCCATTGAAATTGCTGCCTGCAACCCATTTGCACAGCATTATCAGTGAGAAATGTCTGGAGATGCTCTTGCCCACAATTCCAGGGTGCCTGTGATGTGTGGTGTACACACAGTCTCTAAACAGTTTAGAATAATGCCAAAGCTGTTATACTCATATTCTATGATAGGATGAGATTCATTTTTTTCCCCACAAGGACCATTTTAGGATGCATATAAACATAAATTTTAAATAATGTGAAAGATAAAATTTAAGTATTCAAAGCTTTTAAAAAAATGCTGCTCCAGATAACAGTCCAAATGGTTCATTGTTTATGTTTATGAATGGTGTCTCATTTTATAGGTGGCAACCCACACTGGAAGCCTAATAAAACATCACAGCACATCACATCCATAAGCCCTGGAATAAAATGATGCTGTATTATATAAAAGCATATTGAGATACTTGTGGCATGGCGTTACCACAAACTGCTAAAGCTATCCAAAAGGACCTCCCAATCAGTGCTCTGACCCATTCAACCAAAAAGGGTGCTGTAAGAGCTAAATTATAGGTGGAGACAAACACCCAGCACTCAAGACTGCCAAGCATGTAAAATTTCAGTTATTTACATACCAGTGGCCAATTGTTAAATACTTGGAATATGATTGATGGCACTTGTTATTCCATCTCTTGGAGTTCCATATAATCTGAGGGTCTCTTTGTACTTCCCAGTCTTTCGCAAAAGAATCGCTGAAACAATGATTCATTCTGTTTGTCATAAAATGCATTCCCAGGGTAAGAGCTGGGTTCTCTGTGTGTCCAATGACAAATAATTTTTGGTGACACAGATGCATGGTCTGTCTGGGGTTTGCCTAACCTTCATCCAAGGCACTGGAGAGATTTACACTTTTGTGGAGCATTCATCATCTAGCTGGAGCGGGACATGAACCCTGTGTGCACTTTATTTTCAATGAAGAGCTTCAGCATTAACTGTAAACTGACTCAGAGGGTGTTTTTGACTGGCAATAATCACAGAAGAGCAGTGGTGCTTTTTTGGCCCTGTGTCGGGATGATGGAGTCCCTTCAATGTGCTGCACAGCTCTCACTAGCTCCCTTTCACCTTCTGTGCAGCTCATGTTGGGTGTGCTCTGAATATGATGAAGTGGGATAATGCACCCAACTGATCATATCACTAAAAGAGGAATCCTTAGATCAAGACCAGATTCCTAAACCAGTCACATATGGGATGCATTTTTTACAAATCCTAATAAACTTTCATCTGCAGATTAGGGGGTCCTGAGGCACAAGCCCTGGCCCCCCAATGAGAATAGCAGATCTAACTCAGAGGAGGTTTCTTGAAGGAGGAAAGTTAGAGTCAAGGCTCTGAATCAGCCAAAACCATTAATAAGAGGGTCCCCACTTGCATCCCAGGAAGGTTTTTCATTGATTTCCCTATGACAAATTTATAATATTAGGAGATATAATCCTACAGAAAAATTGTCTCCAGTGCACAAACTATCAAAATAGGCTCAGTGAATGAAAAAAAAAACATTACTTTCATGCCATGCATCCTTAGATATCGTGGCTGACCGCCTTCTAGGTTTGGTAGAGATGGACATGGACTCACTCAGAATATTCTGCCTTCAGATGCAGCATGATCACGGGCCAGGATAGTTTAAGATCATCTGCAGCGTGTCAAAATTCCCTTTGAGTCTCAGTCTTATACCAAAAACACAGTACCAGGGGAACCTTTAACCTTTATGAGAGCTGCTGAGGCAGAACAATTTCTTGATCATCCCACATCACCTGGAAACTTTTAATTTACTAACAGGTGTTGATACGTTCTACACTTTAACCAAACACAATAGATATCCAGAGGTGAATCTGTTTGTGGTATGTGCAGGCTAATCTGCTATTGGGGGTTAAACCATCCCTGACCATGAGGAGCACAGAATGAAAACGGGTACTGATGTTTTTCTTTTTTTTTCTTTTTTTTTTTTTTGGTCTTTCTTTTTGGTCCTGTTTATTAAATTAAAGATCAGTACAACCGCTGGCTCTTTTTTCCTCTTCTCTGTTTAATTTGATCAGAAAATCTGCTGACGCAGTCTGCCCCCAAGTCATGTGAAACCAATTTCAGCTACACATAAAAATCTGGAATGAAGCTCCAAATAGGCATGGCAAAGGCTCATCCTCACCCAGGAGACATTCACATGTCTCTGAATGTCTGAACACTCACAGATAGGCACAGACATGCCTACTCACACATCCAGAGGTTAGGAGATAGGGACTGACCAGGCTGGGACGTCCTACCGGTCGGCAGTCTAGAGGAAAGCCAGTACTGAGACAGTGAACTGACAACACCACACAACATGCAGAGAGGAATAAACAAGCCCGCAGCCAATGTTGTGCGTCATGCTTCATACAATCAGGACCACAGCATGTCTGTGGTGAAGTCCCAACATCTGGTTACCATGGTGAGATGAAGGCAGTGACTTGAATTTTCTCTCCCATGTCTTTGTCTTTCTTCGCTAATGAGTAGCATGTCATAAGTTTGTGCACGATTCTCAAGTTTAAAAGATATCAAAGAATCACAAAAAATTCGAAGACACTGTAAGCTTATATCCGTGAAATATACTGTAGTTGAGTTCTTATATCAATAAGACTGGAAACAAGCAACAAGAGGATAAAGCAAATGAGGACTGACATGCTTGTGGACATACAGTTGCAAGAGTTTTTAGTGTAATTTTAGTGTAACTAACGTCTATATACCATGTTAAAATTGAAATAATTTTTGCCCTATGCTAGATCACGTAATGATGCCTAAAGGACAGTGTTTTCTGGATAATGCTTATTGTTTTTATTATCTACTCTGTTCTGAATGAAATATACCCAAGCAGGCAACAGTTTCTCTTGTTTTTAGGAGTGACATAAGTACTAGGATTTTTTTCAAGGCAGCTTTGTTTTCACAAACATTTGATAAACAACAACTTTATCTTGGTCTCTGTCATACATTATAAGTGACAAACAATGTTACATTCAGTGTTAGATATGTTTTGTCTTTAAAGGGTCACCAAGGTCTACTAAGCTATATAACATATATAAAAATGTATATGTGGGACTATTTTCCTTCTTAATGCTCAAATGCTTTTTCTGAATTTGAATACCATTGTATTCATATTTAGTCAGATATCGATTTCAAGCACATAAACAAACAAAAAATATTACTGTGGTTATTCACAACAAAGTGTCAAAATTATTTTCTCTTTGTGAAGACAAAGAGTTCTCTTATTTCAGTTCATCTACATTTCTACTTGTTTCTGATTTCCTGATAGTGTCAAATAGTGTTTCAGAAGTCCAACTATTATGTTATGTGATTGAAAAATTGTTTATGTTAGTAAAATTGTATTTTGTTCTAAACAACCTCATTTTCATGTCTTATAATAAAACTCTTGATAAATGCATTGTTTTGTAAACTGCAACACCAATACAAAATCATACACACAACAGCACATGTTTTAAGAACCTTGTTTTTTAATAATAATGTTCTCTGTCAAAGTGTTACAATGAATACAATTTCAGGCAAAAGTCACACACTCTGATGCACAGATACACTACAGTGCAGATGGAATATCATACACTTTATATGAGCATCACAACTGAATCAAAGTCTAAATGACATCTTATTTTGTCTTTGCATTATGCATGAATTCATGGCATATATTACACACACATGAACAAATACATACTGAAATACATGGTCTGTGCTTCATCTTTGCAGTATAATGAATGTCAAGTTTGTTTGAAGGGTAATTACCATTGTTTATTGCCAGGGAAGTGCAGTGCACAGTCTGGCAGAGATGCTCTTGATACTAACCATGCAGACCATTGAGAAAGAGAGAGAGAGAGAGAGAGAGAGAGAGAGAGAGAGAGAGAGAGAGAGAGAGAGAGAGAGAGAGAGAGAGAGAGAGAGCAGTGTTTTGGCTCAATCTGTGACACTTGACTGGCATCCTCTCCAACAGGCCAAGAGCAGTCCACACAGTAGGGCTATATGCTTTCAGCGCAACACACACAGTCCTAAAATAAAGAAGGGAAGTAATTTAATATGCTGATAAAATTGACTAATTAAGCATGGAAACATTCTTTTATGATGGATTAAAAAGATATAAAAATGAGCTGCTCATCTTCCTGCCATTACAAAAACAGAACAATGTCACCAATTATTATTCCGGTGTCATGGTATATCATTGCTTTCAAAGGGCTGCATACAGCAGCTTTGCCAAGGGCCAGAGCCCAAAATGGCCAACAAAGTCAGTCAAAGTCAACAAAATTTCTTCTCCATATCCTTGAGTGTTGTACTCTAAAATAGCAAATAGCTGGCCTTTACCCTTGGCTTGAAAGAGTGCTATGATGCATTTAAATTGAAGCAGAGAATGCCGCACAATGTCATGTGCAATATATTTTCACACAATGGTGGACAGACACCAGCTCTATATCACAATGACAAGAGTCAGTTTAAAAAGCATTGTCAATAGCAGCTTTATATTCACTCTCAAAAAACTACATGCTCTATTTCAGAACGAAAATTCTGAAACTAACACGGAAAGGACACAGACAGATTTTTTTTTTTATTAATAGTGGTAATTTGGCATGACTGAAAGAAAAGTAGGATCCTGTGATCATAGTGCCACGTGCCTGGACCAGGAGAGCTGATTCACGAGGGTTTCTGAGAGAGGTAAAAGATTAGGATCAGACCAGAGGAGGAATGTTATAAAGTAACACTCAATTCTAACAGGTTATCAGGAGAAGGATGTGGAGAAACTCAGTGGTATTCTCAGGTTCTCAAAAGAAATTGAATTAGGCTTGATGCTCTTCCTCCTGAAGACAGTTACTTTGTTACTTCAAAGCGATACTGCAGTGGGGTAGAAGAAAAACAAAAATGGAACTATTTGATAATAATATAAATATATATATAATATATATATTAAATATATATATATATTAACATAAAATAGTCTCATTCAGACAAACTGAAATTTCAGGGGGAAAAAAAGGTTATTTATAGACTAATGTTATTTGTAATTTGACCAAATGACCAAAAAAATAAAATCTGAAGCAAATAATATAGGTGTAATTATGAAAACAAGCGATGTAGTTCACTAATAGCCCATCACCTTGACATCTATGACAATGGTATAAAGCTCCCAAAATGTGAAGCTATATGTTGCTTCATTGATCTAAACATTTTTCATCACTCTTTCATAAAGCTCCTCTCATTAAAATGAAACTTTGTTAAAAAGAGACACCATATTCCAATTTTGAGGGCATTAGACATATCATTCATCAAACAAGATTACGTGCTCATGTGTGAAACTGTAAAAGAAGCTTCAAGTTTTAATAACTTACCAAATCAGTCGTTGTTTCTACCGCAAAGATGTTTTGATGTTCTGAATCAAGCCCCTTGGTTAACATTGGGAAATCGACATTTTTATTGTTACGATATGACAGCTAGCAGCAGATGCATTTAATCAGGGACCATCTGCAGATAAGAATAATGGGGAGAAAGGCAACGATTCATGATTTTAAACTGCACATTTTCAGAAGATGAAAAGACGAACATTATTAAGTTTATTGTTACTTAGGGAGAAAAATAAATTCAGTGAGTGTGTTTAGGACAAAGTAATGAACCAATTAGTGCTTGTAAATAAGAAACTGAGGAGACATTCTGGCAATCATTTAATATCATTTCTAAGGAAGATTTCATGTTGGTCAGAAATTGATCTTAACACTATTTTACATTACATTGCATGCAATTTGACTAAACAGGACATTGCTTTTTACAACATACAATACTGTGAAAAAATTTTTAACATACCATGTTTATCAGTAAATCTGCATTTAGATTGTTATAAAATGCATACTCAAAAAGGAAATATATGTTCAGTTTATCATAGTTTTTCATTTGTTCTTTTTGATCATTTATATTTATCTGTTGCTTACCAGAGAGAAGAAATTATTTAGACCAGATTTTGTGAACAAATTGTGAAATTGAAAATAAAAATATCAGAACTACATTATCTTTGTCCATTTCACACAATGAATTAAGATAAAACTAAACACACTAGTGACTTACAGTGATTTCTAATCATGATTTATCAAAGCAGAACAACAAGTCTTTTAGGTAACAAACATGGCCATTCAAGCCTGTCTACTTAATTTCACCTTATCACTTAAGTAATAGTTTTGTTTTCAATAACATTTTTTTTTACATTACTAGAACAAGCACATTAGGGCTATATATATTGTTGAATTGTTAAAATGCCACACTCAATTAAGTGAATACATTATTAAAGACAGGTGGTGTGTGGTTGAAGAGAAGCTTTCGGTAGCTTGCCAGAAAACTGACATGTTAACATACTCAGAATAACTAGGAAAATAATCATTTTTCAATGCCTGTTACACTCCGTTTTCAACAATGGTACAAAAGGATGGTACATGGTTGTAATAATGAAATAACTACATGGGCTGGGGACACTTTTCACCCTCAATAAAAGGCATAGCAACTGAGCTTGTGGCCAAGCAGAACCACCCCTAACCAAACCAGTGGAACTATATAGTACAGATTCTGCCTTTATTTACTGTGGTTACCAACATGTTTTTAGTACAGGAGTCTTTGAAGACTTATACTCTCACAATACAAACATGCTGCCACAACACAACAGCAGAATAGCATTGCTTAAATATTTAAAATTGTTGTATACCCTTGAACTTGCTAACCGAGATACATTTGTCCTATTATGCACACATGCATGCACTCACTCAAGTATGCATTCATTCAAGTATGCACACATTCATACACACACACACACACACACGCACACGCACACACATACACACACACACACAGGGAAAAAAAACATGTAACAATTACGTTGCGATCAGGAAAGTATGGTGAACTGAGTCCAGTATTTGTTTTTGAACATAAAAACTCATATTACTCAGTGTGGTCCACCAGCAAAGAATTAAGTTAATCACTTCTGTGTAGTGATAAGTCACTGAGCTCACCTCCAAAGGATACTGAATTTAAAGTAAGCGCACAGTGTTTAACCATACAAGTGTGTGAGAGAGATCAGGTGGAGGTTATATGGATTTAATTTGTATTTGGATGTTTGACTACTTTTAAGCTGGTCTTAATATTGCTCCCCACTGCTAAGAGACAGGATAAAGACAGGCCAACACAAAGCTCTGAGACCAGCATGAAGAATGTGAGTTATTGTTTTGAAGAAATCGATACTTTATCATTTTCACTGAGATTTATCATAGAAAAAAGGCATATTAATCCATGATGTAACATGCAATCTGTAGCTATTTACAGAAAAGAATGACAACGTTCTGAAGAGACATATAAACAATGCTGTGTTAAGCCCTGCCTGGCCAGATGTTGGGGATTCCATCTTCCTGATAACAATAAGTTTATTTTTCCCTGTTTGGTTACATTTTTGAGCTATTCAGTCATGAAAAGGTGGTCTCTAGTTTTCAGAAAGAGTCTACATTGGATCCTACCTTTCTATCAGAACCATCACAAATACAAACACAACTCATGAACACCACACATATCAATGGCATTCTTTGAAAGATATGTGCTAGACTGAGCTTATCTGAGCCCTGTCAGATCTTAAAAATCATCATTTAATTTAGCTCAGTTGTGAACTCAGAATTAAATGGCCGTCACTTTAGAGAGAGGAAAGGTTTATGTAATGTAAAGACTGCTTTTGCTGAGAATAATCGGCATTGACATATGGAGACAGGAATACATAAACATACAGGCACCTTTTTCAGTTAACTAACTGCCCTTCATATCCAATCAGGCAGAGAAACGGCTGTTGTGAAACTGGCTTGTGGCTGGTTTGCATTTGCTCTGCCGTGGCATGAGTCCATCCAGTTCTGTGTGCCATATATACATGTTTGCCCAGCCAAAGGACTGCTCCTCACCACATTGCATGTCATGCCACCATCCTGGAACATAACCTGCAGTAAAAATATGCAAGTGACCTCATGTCTGCTGGTAATACCTGGCCAAAGAAGCAGCCTCAGCCTCTGTGCTGTCAAGTTGTGTAAACACTGCATCACCACAGCAAGTCTTTATTTGGACTTTCTATTTGTATGTTCACTAACCAGTGAGAGCTCCACGTACTCCGTGAATACAACGTCTAACCGAAAATTGAGTCAAATGAAGGTTCGACCGACATTAACACAGATGCACACTGTGGCCCTAAAATAATCACTTAACTTATATTGTCTCTGCCGTTTGACACAGAGGCGTTTAGTGCGGTGGTACGGTCCCCCTGACTCAATTAACTCTCGCTAGTCTGATGCACCCCAACCACCCACGTCTGCTGCAACATCAGTCAAATCATCTACGACGTGTGTTTTTTGTCTCCAAATAATTTTGGAGGAGAGATGCAGGGGCTGTGTGTGGACAGGCATATAGACCGAAACATTCAATCAAAAAAATCTTCCACAAAAGGCTCTGATGTACCTTCCACCTTGAAACTGTTCTTTAATGAAATTTCAACTAATCGCAATCAGTTGAAACCGTGTGAAGCATTGCGCAATTATGTATTGTGCATTGCACAATGTAGGCTATAACTGCAGAATAAAAAAATAAAAACTGGAATTTAAACCAACTGAGACATCCACAAATAAAAAGCAAATATGATTACGCAAAGGCAGGGTTATTCCTCATTTGGTTATTTAGCATTCAGAAAGTAAGCTAGTCTTTAACACTCAGCCGTACGCTTAGGAATCGACAACCGAACAGTGATATGAGCCAAGCAAGGGTAAAACATCCGAAAAAACGTTAAATTGTTAAAAAAAAAAAAAAAAATTAATAATAATAAGACCGGGTAACTTTCCAGAATTGTAACTTTATGCTAGTGACTCGACATTAGCATACATCAAACATCATACTGATTGCTCACTATTAACATATACTGCTCGGACTGGATGGCATAATACTGAGGTAATGCACCATCCGCTCAGGGATTCCCATCTAACAAACAAATCAATAGAGCAACCCTATAACTGTAACCTCTCTCAGTCTGGCCGCCACGGTAGCCATCTGAAAATCGAGAACTAAACTTTAAACTTTTGATGAAATTTAATTACATATGACCCTGGCAGGTAAATTAATCTTGTTTATGAAGGTTAATCTTTTCACGAGGATAATTTTAAATGAAGACTGTGGGCGCTCACACGTCCTTATCTGAAAAGAAACATACAATTCCGAACAATTTATCACATTTCTCTCTAGTTTCGGTAAAGTAACAGATATCCTTTTAAACACTGGTGTGATCAAAATCGTTTCCTTCGCTTCAACATCATATGTAGGCCTAACATATGTAGCCTAATAAGAACTTTAAGAAGTAATGATTGCGTGTTAATTAATTTGTTTTTACAGATGTTCTCAATATTCTTGAGGTATTATAGACTAGTCCCTTTCCTCATAAATCACTGACATAAACTCGTAACTTTTATCTCGATGAATAATCTTATCCTATCTTCTGGATAGATGATCCCCAGTGGGGATTAACGGTGCCCTGATCAAATTAGTAATGCATAGACTATACAGCCTAACCTCCTGAGAGGAAAAGAAACCTAAAATAATGAAAATACAAAATTAATGCTATTACTAATGGAGTAAAATTTCACAGTTATGTACACCTACGCAGAGAAATGTACATTTGCATCTGCTTGCAATTATTTTAAATTACCACCACTGCTACTGCTACTGCTACTACTACTACTACCACTAGTCATTATTATTATTATTATAATTATTACTATTATTATTATTATTATTATTATTATTATTATTATTATTATTACTGCTGTTGTTGTTGCTAGTATTGGTAGTAATAGTAATAGTAGTAGTAGTAGTGGTAGTAAGTACTGACAGGCAAGCATTTCAAGCAAGCAATCATCCAGTGGTTCAAAAGTGAAGAAAAAATCATTGTGGTGGAAAGTATGATGGTTTTATGCATGTCCACGGCATTTGGACAGGAGAGAATTAAGGGGAGCAGCTCCAGAATATGTACTCTATTTAATTTTATTGCCTTTGGAACGAGGCTTTGGATAAGTCTGGTTTACAACGTCCCGTTTCAGTTTTTGCCTTTTCCGTCACTCTATGACAGAAATTAATGCGGAGTACCCTGACACAAGCAACATCAAAATATAACAAGTACTATCTCAATCACATTACAATTCACGTGAAAAGCTACAAAACACCATAAATGCCCGCGCTTACAAATCACACATTGTTGAAAATATTTAGAGTGTAGTCAGCAATTCAGTCAGCAAGTTTTTCCTTAATTTTTATATTTGTATATTATATTTGAATATAAAATAATAATAATAATAATAATAATAATAATAATAAATGTTTGTGACTGGTCAAGATATTTGCAAGACACCAACCACACCAACGATGTAACGCCTTCAAATTTATCTATTATTTTCAATCTGACTTTTGCAAAAAGAAAATAGTTTGGAATCACAAATCTGTTGGTTTTATACTTAAATTTCAATGTTCAACCAATGCGGGAAAATCCGGAAAAATCTTTATATGTTTTAAGAGATTAAAGTGTTATCTATGACCATTACATATGCTAAACAATAGCAACAAAAGATACAGGCCAAATATACTGAGACACTCCATGGCTAGTGTCTAGATACCAAATTAGCCAGAATCCAACATATTTCAAAGAAACAGTCCGGAATTTGAATAAAAACATATAAAAAATACCACAAACCATAAACTCATTTGTAGCCAATACTACAGATACTGTAGGCATATACGAATGGGAAGTAAGCATAATACTGATGTCCTCTCATCCCTTGGCCTCAGTTCAAACTACCCTGGACAGGTAGACTATGCCTACAAGGACAGATTGTCCTGCAAGGCAGCTGTTTATTTTATTTTACTTTTTAGAAACCATTCACATGTAAATAATTCCATATAACTACAAGGATTGGTGTGCTTGTGTTAAAATGCTGAATAGAGTGCACTCAGAGGCAGACTTCTGTCAGTGATAGTTAGCGCCATGACGAGGTCTATTGGTTACTGCCAAGCTACTCTTGCAATAAAAACTCTACGACTGTCATGTCTTATAGTTATAATCTGCGCAAACTGTGAGAGTTGGAACTTACTAAAGTAACGAGTGAGGAAGCAGAAAAACATCAGGAGAAGTTACCTATATTAGCTGCTGACGTTTCAAATAATGAGAAAATATAAACGGTTAAAGGGAGACGGGGAAAAAGCACCACGGTTGTGCAGCGAAACGACATCTATATGGCATAACGTTTGAACCATTATTTATGAGAACAATGTCTTTATGGATTGCACGTAAAGGAGTCTTGTTCTAAGCGCTCTTAAACTTACGTGAAACATTGTTTACTACAAAAACAATTTAGAATGTTATTCTTAGTAGAACGTCTGCTTTGAAGTTTTTATCCAATTAATAAACAAATTAATACAAAAAATGCAGCTAGAATGAAGAAAAAGACATTCAGTTGTGTTCATTGGGTAAAGTTCGATCGTTTAACTGGGAGGAAGCAGATACCATAGAGTTACAAACGAAATTTCACAAATATTGGTCACCTTTCAAGAAATTATTACCTATTCTATGTATGTGTATATTTTGATTTAATGTTATTTCAGAGTTACTCTATGTAATTTTCCAAAAAAAAAATTATAACCACAGCTATTGTGATGACCATTATTATCATTATCATTTTTATTATTATTATTATTATTATTATTATGATCGTTGTTGCTAATAGTAGTATTGTTGTTATTATTGTTGATCTCTGAAACCAAATCAAATTTACCCGCTGGTGACTTTCTGGTGGAAAGTAGCTTGAAATACTTAAACCCTCTTAAAGGCAATAAACATGACAAAGATAAATGATCGCATTTGGATTGGGGTTATACCTATCATGGTGACCAAACGCGCTAAAAACATACTATGAAAACTGACCAAAAGCAGCCAACATTTAGACCAATGTGTTCTTCAGTCTCACAAATAAGAGACTTCAGTGAAGCAGCTATGTTAAATTTGTTGACACATATCAATGCCCTGTAACCTTTTTCCATTTGGACCAAAAGCCTTCTTGACAAACCGTTGCGAATCAACCATTAAATTGTTCTCCCTGTGTTGCCCTTCACATCCAATCAGATATATGTTCATATCCTAATTACATTAATGTCATGTGTTAAGTCCCCCCACATATTTCCAACAAAACATTTTTTTCTTCTAAGCAAAGGTCTGACCTCACCCATTCATTTCATCTACATAATAACTGAAGAGAGGTCTTGACTCAGTGTCCGGAGAGCTCTGGGTAGCATATAGTGGAGAGATCTGGGTTGCATCTTCTCGGGAAAGACGCATTTTTGTTACTCATTTAAACCTTGACAGGGCTTTTTTAGCTTTTGGTCATCTAGTTGTCTCTGGAAAACATCTGAATCATTTTATAACCAAACCCAGCTGCTGCGCCAGTACATGTGTACGTATGCGTGTGTGAGTGTGTGTGTTCGCTCCTATGAGGAAGAGGGAAAGAGGGTGAGAGTATCTGCTTACTCTGCTCTCCAAATAGGAAAGAAAGGAAAAAAAAACTTTGGAACGTTTTCCTCCCCGTAACTTTTTTCAGGAATGAACGCTGAGACGTGTGTTTCATACTGTGATATGACATCCATGGATTCATATTATAGCCCATCAGCACCGCAAGGTAGGGATCACCAAGCGAACCCTTTTAGGACATTACAAGCGAGTGACACCAAATACAGTCCCACTTTCCTGACCAACAAAGGTCAGGGCTACGGAGAAAAGTCTCGGAGCCCGTTCCAACAGGAATGCCAGTCATTGGATGCCACTGCTGGGGAAGGCACCTTTAACAAATACCACCTCTTCATGCAGAGGTCTTCTTGCAAAACTCCCCCCGAAGGCAGCAAACTCCATCAAGAAAGCGGACACAACGGGGGTCTTCTCTCGTGTTATGGTGAGTTTCGAACAAAGTATATGTACCTTTTTTATCTCTCATCAGGGTCGCGGCAAAGCATCTCATATTGTTTGTGTAGGCTATACCTCTGTTGTGTGATATCCAACTATTTTCAAGAGAAACCATGTTCGTCTAGCTATGCGGCTGAATCTGAACAGCTGTCATTTCTTCCAAATTTGTCTCGTATCCTCGACGTGTATTCCATTACGGAAAACCCCTTTTCAAGCGTTCTTCAAGGGAGAATAAGAAACAGTGAGTGTCGTTCTCAGGCGGTCCGGACATTCTGGCTGTTATTCGTCTTGTAATATCGGTAATCACATCAAAGCAATTGTCACTCCTCGAGGACTTAAAAAACTGAATGCGCTGGACTTGACAACTTACTACCAATATTACTTTCCTAACAACCCCAGTAATACAATTACGAAGAGGCATAACCTCACCAACTATTCAATTTTCCCTTTGACGATCCAATTAAATTATATTTAATGCGATAATCTGCATTACAATCCGCAATATTAGGGCTGAATCGGACAATTGAATTATCACGTTTTCAGATAGACCACAGTATTCGATTTTTCCTCATTTAATGGCGTTAAAGACATACTGCTTGATCGTTAGATTATTTTTAATAATACAACTTGATGGCACAGTTTAAAAATGACTACAACATCATTTCAAGATATGTTTCATTTCCTTTCAGCATGACATAATTTACAAATGTCTCTATATAAGAAAATGCAAAGTTAAGTTAAAAGAACATCGATCGACTTTGCAGCCACGCAGGCAGCTACGCGTGCGTCTCGCAAGAAGAGGCATGAGGCATATACGCATGTACCTTTTAATACTCTTTCGCGCTCTGTTCTTTTCGCAGAATTGTAACTATAGAATAACAAGGGCATGCATATCACCTGGCTTTTTCATCGATAATAGTCTTAAGTTCTAACATACGAGGGGATTTGAATTAGGCTACTTCAGTTATCGGACGTGCGTATGCTGTAGGCAACTGACAAACGTCGAGGTGCTGTTAAGGGAGATGCTTGAGGGAAACGAAGGGGCCGGGATATTCACCGATTCTTTTATCGATGAAAAATACCTAAAATGTCGTCCATCAGGAAAGCATCCTGGGAGCAGGAAAGCCAAGCTTCACAGCTATAAATTTCACCGGAATGCGAACGTTTGGCCTGAACCTCTCCGAACAAATTGCCCATAAAATTACTATCTAAAACAACAAAGAGGCCTTTAAAAGCACTCGCAATCAAGTAATATAAAGTAATTCATGACTGAGAGCAAGGGGAACTATGTATGTTTTAAGGTCCAAATGAGCTTAAAATGTGCAGACGTTTCAGATAATCCGAATAAATCGTACGGCATCGGAGTGCGATATAATGATAACCACAAATATTACTTGTAACGCTTGGGAGGGACAAGTCAAACAATCGCAAAATTAAGTTATATAAACAGCGGCAAATAAACTGAATTTGAAGACGTGTACTTGGAATACTCTGTGCTTTGACAAGGCAATAAAACTTCATTGCTGATGCCCACTTATTTGTTAACGGATAGCAAGTTAGAATGAAAAAGGATATTTCGCTCCGAATCATTTGAACTAACTTTGGTCTTTTCTAAAAAAAAATATTTTTTATCCTGTCACGTCCATCGCCACACTGGAATTCCAAAGATATGCTGTGTTTATGTGCCATATTCGGAAACTTAGAATCCTTCTGATGTTAAACACTAAATTTTAAGCAGTCTTGTGTCCGGGTGAGGGCCGCTGCCATTTGCCATGCACATGTAGAACAATGGCAATTTAAAAGAAAGTTTTATACCGTTACATCTGGCCCGAAGAAACATATTTCATGTGTTGTTGAGATATCATTGGGGGCATTTCCAGCTACTATAAAGCTACCCCCTCATGAACTTTAAACTCCTTCTTTGGCCATAAATTGAGGCAAATATTCCCATGTTAATGACTGCATTCAGGCAATTGGATGATCACTGACAAAACAGACGGGTCTAAGGGTCTACCTTAGGGTCACACTCTTTGGTTTGGAAAGTCATATTTCGGCTGAGGGGTGATTGAATAAATCACTAATTAGGTTGCGGCTTTGGAGACTGTGGTATTAGGCCATCATTATAAAATTATTCGAATAATTCAAATGAGGAATGGATTAATTTCCCCAAACCCACAGAAATCCCAGAATAGCTCTCATGTAAACCTACAAACGATTTCATTCGATTTTATCAACTGTTAACCCCACTCTTCTACAAGGTGTTGGTTAGGCATTCGAAAGCAGGGAAGGAGGTTTGCGAACGTTCATTCGGGAGAAGTGATCGGAGAAATGAGAGCATGACGAAAACAAGTAAAAAAAAATCGAGGACAAAGTTATCGAATTTTTATTATTATTATTATTATTATTATTATTATTATTATTATTATTATTATTATTATTAGAACTAAAAACAGGAACGCAGCTTGACCAACTGATTTAAATTGGGTTAATGAGTTGGGTTAATGAGCCTAAATATCAATTACGACCAAATGAAGAAATTAAAACAGTAAACCTAAGACAAAATTGACAGCCGAAATCATTTCAATCGATTACAAAAATAATTTATTTGACTTTTCTTTTTAAAAAATACATTCATTTTTGACAAATCGGCGGAGGAAGTTCGTGTGATCTTATAAATCTAAATTGGACTTAAATTGGGATTGATTCTTCGCTGCACAAATAAAATGGAATATGACTCACTGCACTACTGCTCAATGAGCCAAGATTCGGAGTTTCCTCTCAGATACGATATGAGGGTGACATCCCCGAGTCATCAGACAAAGACAGAAATAGTATTTTATCATTGATGGTCAAACATAAGTCTAATTATTTCATTATTTCATTGTAGTGTTCGACAGTTTATTAGATCTTGCCATTCTCAGATTTGGTCAAATTTTAGTAAGTATCGTAATCATAGTTACACTGAAAATAGGCTGTCCATTTATTCAGAACCTGTACGGGGCCAAATGTAGAACTATTTCCCTTAAAGCACAAAAAATACACAAATATATTCATTCTTACTAGGTATTTATTGCATGGAGACATTGTAAATAATATTCAGGTGTAAATGCCATGAGTTGGAGATAATGAGCTATGTTTCTAGAAGACTCCAGCATCCACTGGTTAGAAGCGGATCAAAAAGTACTGTGACAAAGAGATACCACAGAAGTAATCCAAGTTAGTGGGGGTCTCACTACTAATTACATTGTCAGACTACTTAGACAACTTCTACCACCAGCAGCAGCAGCACCAGCACCACCACCACTACTACTACTACTACTACTACTAATAATAATAATAATAATGATAATGATGATAATAATAATAATAATAATAATAATAATAATGATGATGATGATGATGATGATGATGATGAATGTAAACATCTCATTGTCACAATCTACTCAACCCACAAAAAAAGTTATCAGTATCACTGGTGGTCAGCGGTCAGTATTGATAATAGATATATTGTTATCTAATTTGCTCACACTACTGGAAGGGGTACAACAAACATTGAAAAGAGGGCTGGAATGTCCCAGCACTACAGGAGACCTCTGTCATTAATCCATGTCAGATGTACATTACCAAGTCTCCCTAGTTATTTTTCATTCTTTTAAAGACTATGCCAAAAACCACAGGGAGTCCCTAAAATGTCAAGAAGAAACCTTAATTAACAAATACCTCCAAAAAATAGACACAATGTGTCACCAATAGAATATTTAGTTTGAGTTTGAGTTCAAATGAGAGAGCGATTGAAATGCATTTTTGCAGATTTCAGTATGAGGTGAGCAAATTACAAATGTTGCTGCATGTGTTAAAATGTTTACAAAGACATTTCCATGGAGTTTAAAACAGAGATACAGTTCAGATGTGAGAGCAGTAGAACTGTTTCAATAGATGCAGCTTGAAAATAATTTGCTGTCATAATGTAATCTACACAGCACTGTCCATGCATTCTTTCTTAACACAAAAGCAACATTCATGAAAGCCTAGAAAATGTTTCCATAGACTTGTGTATCAATATCATATCAAAGTATCTGAGTGAACGTTTCCTCTATGGAAGATAGAACTACTCCTGGAAGTATTTTCTGCATTTATTTCTGTATAGGCTATGCACACTATGCATTTCTTCACTGAAGTACCATACTGTATAGTACAGAATCACAGCCAACACTTACAGCTTGACATTCTTAACCATTCATATGATTGTGCAACCGAAGCAAAGACCAATCTATTATGTGAAACTCAAGCCTGGCAGTAAAGTTCAGAGAGATGTTTAACAAAATATATTGCTCTAAGCAAAGGATCTCAAATTGTTTAGTACTTGGCTTTCACTGGCGGTGGAAATTCATAGGAAGGGATAAGGGTGGAGGAGATCTAAGACGAGGTCTCCATGTTGTTATCTAACCAAGCTCTCGCTGCCTTGCTACAACTGTGTATTGCATCACATCACTGCAAAGTCCATGCAGTAATAGCCTTACAAAACATACGGCGCAAATGGTTGACATACATTTGACGTACAATGTAAATGATTGCTTTGAAAACTCTCGATAAAGCTGTTACAATCAACTGAGATACCCATATACTTAAATAACCAAGACTGCATTGAACTTATCTTTTTATCTTTATGAAGTATTGCCACTCCAGATTAGTCACACAGTATTGAGTTTGGAGTCAGAGAAAATGAAAAATCTTGCCATTTTTGGACATTGTGTTCTTTTTAGTGCTGCATGTTTCTAAGGCCAGCACATGGCTTGGTTGGATGTCAGGCCAAAGCACAGAAATCTTTACAGCAGGTAGGGGAGAATCTGAAGCCATGTCTCAATTTTTGGAAGGTTTCCAACAACCCTCTGACTGCTAGAAACTTTCCTCTAGTTCTTTGTGTCATAGACCTCTTTGAACAAGAAATTATTACATGCATATCAAATATTTCAAAGAATGCCCTCTTTAAGATTTTGTTTTTTGATGGATATGATGTAAGACATCTGCAGATATTGATGGGTATGTACAACACTGTCCTTCAAAGTGAATTGCTTTGAATCTTTTGAATCCGATTGGAGGCAACAACACTTTCCTGCCACCACCACATAACACAGCTGTGACAGCTGTGACTGGGACTACAGCTATCTTCTTCTTGCTCTTGGTTGCCACTGTCTTGGTGTCCCATGGTCCACACTTGAAAACATAATACAGTAAGGTTCAGCCTCTTTGGTTCATGGTGAATCTGGTAACCAAGGTGACATGAGAGGTTAGTAACTTGGGATTATTCAAATGTTTTTTTTTTTAAGTACAGCTTCTTGAATTAAAGAGAGGATAGGTTGATAGATTAACAGTGTAGTCCCAAGACCCAGCTGCAGCAATATCTTCAATGACTGAGTTAATGACTGATGAATGAGTTACCCCAAGCAAAACAAAAATTATTTTTAACAATAATTCCACTGGGCTGCGTTTATTTAAAGTATCCTTTCTAAATAATCACCAAATTTGAGATGAAAAACACTGAATGTGTTTCAGAAGGAGAGTCCATGGAGGGATCATTCTAGTGAAATATGAATATCCTCACCGGGAAATTATTTTATTGTTTAATTGTTTGAAAGTATATATTGTTTTCTTTAACTTCACACATACAGTGTCAGCATGAATATTTAAACTCTTCAGAAAATTACATCATGTTTAAGGGAAAACACAAGCTTTCATTTGACTTTTTTATTTCAGTGTTTTGTTTTGTTTTTTTAAGAGAATGTTTCCTGATTGACACAGTCAGAGCATAGTTTATTCCAGTCACAGAATTGCTCTTCAACCTGAAGGACTAAAGCACATGTTTGTAGATTGTTGATATGAAGAGAGGTGACAAGAAACAAGTGTCTCTTTACTGGCCAGCTTATATTTTTCCTCACCACACTGCTAGCTTGTTCATTCAGTCGGTCTTCATGAAGTCAGCCTCTTTAGTAAATTACTTCTGTAGTCATTTGGTGCATCTAACAAAAAAGAGGTATGTGCTGGGGTTCGTTTCAGTTGAGGTTGTTACCATATAAATACATAAATTAATGTAGTGTTAACTCTGATCGATGGCAATTGTACTAGCCTAAACAATATTTCTTTCTTGGTTGTTTTCAAGTTTAAATTAACTATACCCTCTTAAAGTCATGAGCAGTCTGTTGAGGCGGGTTCCTGGTTCCAGCCTCTTGTTGACTGGATTCTGCCACTAACTCAGAAGACATTGATCATCTTCTGCCTTTTATTATAGCATTCCATTACACTCGTAAAAGATCCATTGCTTAACTGTGGTTTTATACACCGCCCATGATATTCCGGACTTTACCAAAGGATGAGGAAACAAATGAAAACTGGCAGAGGACAGAACAGGAGAAGCAATGCAGCTATACAAAATTCAGTTGTAAAAATGTTTGTTTTGTGCGATCACTGCAGCACACATGCCGCTTTTTAAAAACTCCCTCTTTAACTCTGTTTTTATATCAGATGCTCCAAAGAATATCACAGCTGAAATTCACTTGTCACGGTGTGAACTAACCCTTTTATTTTTGATCAAACTACCAAATGTAATCAGAAGAAAGAGCTACAGGAGTCACTAATCAAACAGGGTGATATATTTAATATTTCTGTTTATCAGTGAAGAGGAACCACTTGCTTTTTACTGCTCACATTCTCTTGTTCAGTTCTTTTCAGATTCTGCTTTCTGAAACATTTGAGTTGAATGAGCAGTGATTTATCTTAAGTTGAGGCTATAAGGAAACGCTGTGTTTTTGCACACAGCATGTGCTTTTTGCTGCAGCCTGGTGGGATAAATCTTGACTCAGAACTGTCAGAGAGTTTGGACTTCTCAGTGGATAACTATCAGATTCTCACTACTGTGCTTATCCATTCAGCACCTGCTGAGATCAAGCTTTTTCCTTTCACTCAAATAGTGCTGCTGCAGTTGTGTTGCCTTAGTATGACAAAAATAATGTTAAAACAAGAACGAACCCAATTTTTTGTGAGGAAAACATTTGTCATAGGACTGAGACACAACACAAAGCTAGCAAAGTTTTATTCTGCTTTGGTTTTGTAGTTCAGCTCTGTTTAGAATACAGGCCAGATTCATCATGGCTGTCATTGCTCAACTGCCCTTAGACAGACAATTGTTTGTTTGTTTGTTTGCTCGTTTGTTTGTTTGCTTTGCAAATGGCAAGGAGTTAAATACAGATAGTCATGCTGGTGTAGCCGCGAAAGCTGTGTGGATAACTGAAAATAGGAGAGAAGTGTAGACTCCTTGGCAAGCAAAAGCTTCAGAGCACCACGTTGTCTATTGTAACGCAATATGTGCTGTAATAACATAAAACAAACCAGATTAGACATCCAAATAACTTCTTAGGTGAACAAACAGTCACTACACATATACTTTACACTCTGACTGCTGTCAAAATAAGCACTAAACATGAATTGAATACACATGTCTCGTGTCTAATTTATGTCATTTACTATTAAAACTTTCTTTCGGTTCTGGAATGTTTTGCAATTAACGCTTCACAGAATCTCTTGGGTGCCTAAATTAGAGTGTTTCTTTTATTTGCCTGCTGCTGACCCTACCCATCAGATTCCATAAAAAGCACAGGGGATGCCCTACTGCTTTACAGCTAGTTAAATTACACTTTGATGTATTTCCCCGTTTTCAACTCGGACTAAATGGCTGCCCCTTGTAAAGACGTGACTCTTCTAACTCAAGCAGTCTAGCAATGACATCTTACAAGCCAGGAGCCATTGGCGTCTCTTATTCCACGCAAGGCAGCTCTTTAAGTCTGGAACCACTGTCTGAGTCACTCATGCATGTATTATGAAAATATAAATGGTGCCCTTTCTATGCAACTTACTGGCAAATACTGACTCATTTTAAGTCATTCTTCATTGAGGTAAACATAGAGCCTGTAAAATGTCTTTACAAGCCCCATTCTTGCTATGCAGGCAGGTGTGAATCCAGTCAGGTTAAACTGCCAATTAGTCTCTGAGCTGAACCTCAACCTCTCCTAACCTAGAGGTGAACTCCCTCCTCAGCTTGTCTTCCCACCCTCACACCAACCACCTCAAGTTGTTGTTGAAGAAGAAGAAGAAGAAGAAGAAGAAGAAGAAGAAGAAGAAGAAGAAGAACAAGAACAAGAACAAGAACAAGAACAAGAACAACAAGAAGAACTTTATTTGTCTCACACACACACACACACTGGGCAGTGAAATGTAGCCTCTGCATTTAACCCATCCTAACACTAGTGAGCACACACACACACTATGAGCTAAGAGCAGTGGTACCAACTCTAGGTCTTTTTGCCAGTGCCTTGGTCAAGGTTACTTACAGGAGTACTAATTCTCGCATGCACGTCTTTGTTGTGGGAGGAAACCGGAGCACCCGGAGGAAACCCATGCAAACACAGGAAGAACCTCAGAAAGGACCTGGGATGGCCAGGATTCAAATCCAGGGCCTTCTTGCTGTGAGGCAACAGTGCTAACCACTGAGCCACCATGAAGCCCAGTTGTCTGATACAATCCTGCGGAAGAACCATAGACATTTCAGTGACAGTTCAGCGATCCATCTAGATACAGTGTGACCCTTGCTACATGGAGTTGACTTAGAAAAAGAAAACCAGTTAACTCCAGACTTCTCTTTCACAGCAGGAGAACAGTAATTGGAACTGACGTGTAGACTTGGATCCCAAGTAAAAGCGTTTGATGGCTCTGTTATCTAAAAGAGATAGCCGAATGCAAGATGTCACACAGAACTTCTGTGGGAATTTAATTGAAGGTAGCAACAGATTAGTCATCAACTTTTTGAACACTGCCAGAGGACTGAAAAAAGAGTTGCAATAATTCAAGTATAAAGCACGGGTACATAGAAAAATGGTGTACAGTAAATTGAGTGGGTGTACAGTAAATTGAGAAGCATGGTATGAACAGGTGACATTTCTTACAACGTTATCTTGCTTCACAGGCCCAGTTTATAAAAGATGCACATCAAGTCATGATAGATGACCAACACGAACAATGCCAAATCATTACGACTCAAAAATATGATAATGGTCTTGTGGTCAGTTCAGGGAAAAAAATGCTTCATTTATTTGTCTAACTGTAATAAAAGTTATGTGTATCAGCTTAATATTTTCAGTGTACAAGCACTGTATAATGACCATCCATAAATTATCATGCTCTTAGTGATAGGACTAAAGATCATCACATTTGATTTATTGCTGCCAGTCAACTTTGGGAACATTGATGTCTCTAGTTTTGGTCTGAGTTGAGTAAAGGGAAAATCATGGGCTATTGGTGTCTCAAGCAAGATTAACAGTAGGATCATTCTTTACTACAGTCCACAAGCAAAACTCCCTCCACAACTTTCTGACAGAAAAAAAAATGCCATTGAGACTCGCAGCCTTGCAACAAGGTCATGTTACGGTTCCATATGGTGGAGGTCCCACAGCGGCCAACTGCTATTCACCTTGGTCAACAGAGAACCTTACAGCATGGCTGAATCATGGAGAACAAGCAAAAGACTGTCACAATATCTTGCATCAGTCAAAACCCATGGATGACACAAGGTATAAGCAAGAACCTTTGATCGCAAAGCTTTAAATTTCAAACAGTCCAACAGTCTTCCCATATGAGGGCCACAGGCACAAAGCATCTGAAGGTACAAGCCCAAAATATTTATGTCTAACTAAAATATGTCCCCCCTCCCCAACACACACACACTAATTTCTCAATATGTGTGGGTGCAGGAGAGAAGGCAATATGGGAGTCATTACAACTCTAGGCCTGGTTTCATATCCACCAAAGATGAGAGCACTGTGCCCAGATCAGAAAAACAGTGGGATATCCATAACCAGGGAATACTCACACAGCCTGCAGTAGATTGCAGAGGGTATCCAGGCTGATTTATTATTAGATTTGCAAATTTACTAAGCTTCAGGGCTTTACCTTTGTTTCCATCTTACAAAAATCTTTACTTTGTCTCGATCAACACAGGAAAAAGATGGTTGCTAAAGTAAGGTGTCTAAATGTAAGCAGGCCACACCTGCCTCATGGTCCATGAGTAAAGCATGTTTGATATAAAAAGGGACTTGAATTTTTAATGGGTACAGCATTATAGTGAAATTCCCCTGACAATAGGACAGTCAAGTGCTAGTGTGTATCTGTGCATTGCAGTGAGTAAAAGAGTTGGTAAGGTTACCAGTCCCTGTGAGAAACCCTTAAAAGGAGAAATCTATGACTTGTAGGACTTACAGGTTCTCACCTTGCTCACGCATTAACCAAAGTGGAGTCCTGTTGCACTGATACCTATATATGTGCCAGAGGCTTGTGTCCATAGATCATTCACTCAGGTCTAACCTGAGAAGGCTTTACCAAAGCTTTAGATGAGAAAATGAGTACATCTGAGCACTCGTGAGTTCCTAAAAATAACCTTCTGTTTCTGTAACCAGGAGTGAGACATTGCTCCCAAGGTTTATAGGGTACATGCCCAAAGGAAAAGCCTTAGCAAAACCTTTTATCTGTTAGCTACAGATTGCATGTCGGTCCATTGCACAAAGAGTAATGAGCAGCATAATTTATGAAGAAACATTTTTCCATGACCATTACAAAAAATGAAAGGACTCGCAGACATACAGAGAGTTTACAAGTTGAGATTATTCAAGTGAACTTTTTAGTGACAGCTTGAACGGGTTTTCATAGTTAAGCTGCTGTGTGTTTTCATTGGGTTGACACAGAAAATTACCATTTTGAGTTTTGTTGCTGGTTTTGTCTGGCCCCATTGTCCATCTTGCTCCGGGTTTGCACCCATGCCTCAGACTATACACAGATCACAAGCCATAGTTCCTCAACAAATCTGATGTTCTGGGTTGGACCAGGGCACAGCAGCGAGAAACCTGCAATTTTCTATCAGTCTGCAATTACAGCCAGGGTGTCTGTTTCACATAAGCACTTGATTTATGAGCTGAGACTGGCAGCCGTTCTTGCAGCGAGTCAGACATGCTTAGAGATTACACAAAGCCACAGTCTTTCAGACTCTCGCTCCAGGCAGAGAGCTGACCCATCACAAACCTCTCTAATGTTATGCAACAGCACAAAAGAAAGACTATAGAAATGTCGCTACAAGTATAGCAATAATTACGTGGTATACACATCGTGTTGAAATCATCAAAATTACAGTCTTTCAGTATGATGCCCATCCCAGGTTGTACAAGTTATCCATGATTTTTTACTCAACTCTGTTTTGTCATTGCATTGTTTTGTCATTTAGTCTAGATTTACATTGATGCTCAAACTGCTTTTCAATCCCTGTTTTTTTCTTTACCAGGTAAAGACAGTACAGGGCTGACAGACTCAGAGTTGCCTCAGAACGCTGATCCTGCAGGGATGGATGGGAGCTACCTCAACGTGAAGGAGCCAGGTGTGAAGGGTCCTCAGGAGCGCCCAAGCTCAGAGCTGGCCTCTCCCCTCGACAAAGGTGAGGGAGAGAGCAACAAGGGCAAGAAGAGGCGCAACCGCACAACCTTCACCAGCTACCAGTTAGAGGAGCTGGAGAAGGTTTTCCAGAAGACACACTACCCAGATGTGTATGCTAGAGAGCAGCTTGCACTGAGGACTGATCTAACTGAGGCTCGAGTGCAGGTAAGAAATATGATCCTTCACAATATGCCTGTCCACGTACACCAGGGACATAAATATCAATGTCAGTCATGTCAATCATTGGTCATTTTAACGGTTTGGGAAAATACCTCCATCTTACTGATGCTAATTTTGTAATTTTGTGGAATAATTGAAATAGGGCACCTGTAAAGAGCACACTGTGTAACGGGATAATGATGATTTATATAAAAGTTGGAGGAGTGAGCTGCAATTTCAAGGCCTATCAAATATTAACCATGGCAGGACAGAGCAAATGTGAATGACTCTTGTGTTAGCAGAAAAGACAACTTTCAATATATGTAGGGAAATGTCAGTTCCATGGCTTTTGGGACTGAACTTCTGAACCCTGCTCTGCTAAACCATGCTTGGCTTCTGAAATCATAATCTTTCACTCCCCCCAAACTCCATTTGCATATAATCCTTCTACGACTACTGCTGCATTCCAGGGCTGATGGACAGACAGCGAGAGCCCTTTGGCCCAACCCAACACGCACGCTTTACTAAGAACCCCTGGATTTACACTGTTTGTCTTTCATTAATGTTCTGCTCAGGAAAGAATGTGTCCCTCCCTGCTCTCAAGGGTAGGTGAGAGAACCTGGCCTGAGGGTTTAACATGTGCTGAAACCCACATCCATGCATGAGGCTCAGTAGGACCAGACATGGCTAAAAAAAGAGAAGTTATAATACATTAAAAGGGGTGATCCACAGAATCACATTTGCCTCTTCCTTGTGAGTTGTACTAGAGACTCTGGAGCTCTGGTAAAACTTAATCTTCTGTAAAGTTCTCAATGGCCTTTAATTGTTTTAAAACTGTTATAATATCCTATAAATGAATAAGACCATCAAAAATGAATTATTTAAGAGTGACCTAAAACATCTTTTGCAGAAAGACAGAATAAATTAAATAGCATCTACATGAGGACTTGTGCTTCATCAGATTTAACATTAGTGTTATATTGTAATTTAATAAGCAATAATGTCTTCACTAGAAATTTATTATCACAGTGGTATAAACCTAAATGTATAAAATATTGTATAAAAAATAGTGAAGATCAAAATGCCTTTGGTATTACTTTGATAAATTTTCATAAAGATCAGTTGTGTCAATTGTAAAGATCAGTCAAGTTATTATTATTATTATTTTAGCAGTAGTAGTAGGAGTAGCAGTATTGGCAGTAGTACGATTAGCAGTAGTAGTAGGAGTAGCAGTATTGGCAGTAGTAGGAGTAGCAGTAGTAGTAGGAGTAGGAGTAGTAGTAGCAATAGTAGGAGGAGTAGCAGTAATAGTCGTAGTAGTGGTAGTAGTAGTAGTGATAGTAGCTGTAGTATCACCAATCATGATAGTACTGTCATCATTGTCATCATCATTATTTTTCAGTTTCAAGGGCAGGGCTCAACATTTAGCTCTGGTGTTGGCCTAGGCCAAAGGTTAAGGGCTTTGAAAACATCACCTCAAACTAGAGGTTCACTGTTTCAAGTCTCAGCGTTACTTGATGTGGAGAGAGAACACACACTGTTAAGCTAAAAGGAGTTTACAGACCAAAGCACACAGACAGAAAGTACCATGAAAAGCAAACTGCAGTCAAATTAATTCAAACACTCTCTAACTGATAGAACTGAGTGGTTTTAGAATCATTATTGCTGACTTTTGGTTTAGCCATTGTTGACATATTGACTGTTACTTCAGTTTTTTTTAATTAAGCTTAGCAGACGTTAAAACACAAATGCTTTCAAAATTGCTGTCAGATAATGAATATTCTGGGGACAATCTGTATGCGTACATAGGAAGAGATTTTTTTTATTGTCTTTTTTGCACAACAGTACAGCAGAAAAAAAAAATTGGAAACAAAAAGGTGAGCGTGAGTGACAACAGAGGCAGGCTATCAATCCTCAAAGCTGATCTTGACTTCAAAGCTGCTCTTTTCCCTTTTCCGCCAGGCTGAGCTCAGTGTTTCTGTTCTCTGTCTCTCAGTACTGGAACATAAATAAAGATCCATAATCAGCCTCTAAGCTGCTTTAGCTGTCAACTTCTTTACCAATTACTCTGTCACTACCACGCACACAAAACCTACAAATTATTTCCCAACATGAAAAAAAAAGTATTTTCTGATGTTCATCAAAAGAAAGTAAATAAATAGTACATGTTGGTAGCCTTTGCTTTGTGCTTGGCAGCATCACTGAAAGGAGAGAGAGACAGAGAGACAGGAAAGGAAAGGGAACACCAGAGGACTGCACTATACTCCTCCACTTCTTAAGCCTCCCTTTCTCCACTGCTATGCTTCAAAAGCAGGCTTTGGTAGGAGCAGAAACACTACACGTCAGTGCATTGTCTCCTGAGGAGAGCAGAGGACTGGAGTGAGGGAGTGAATTTGCCTCTCTTGTCTGCACGCCTCTCTGGGGTTGGAGGGGCAGCGTCGGAAAGCCGAGGGCTTAGGCGTCAGGAAATTAAACATAAAATGAAAACAAGCTCCAGTTTGAACCTTCGCCCGTCTCACTTTTCAATTTCCCAACTTGTCTATTCAGACTTAAAAAGAGGGAACAAGCGAGAGTAAACGTGGAAAGATAAAAAAGTGAAAGACAGGGCTAAAGAGAGAACGTTTTCATGAATTGTGTAATACACTCTTGTACTGGTGGAATAAAGTGTCACATTTTTACATTTCTCCAGATACATCTTTGTAGAATTCCGCAGTGACTCATGCTTGGTATCATTATGGTGACAGAAGGGACATGTAGATCAAAATTTGTCATGGAGCATAGAAGTCAAGCTCATGAACTCCATAACATCTCTAAAGATACCTTAAAACCAAAAAGAAAACAGACAAAGTTGTCAAGCTCTACAAATGCATAATATTCACCGATTCTGATGTTCATGATAATATAACATATGCAACATCAAGTTGCTGAGATTAGACTTCTGTCTGACCTCTCTCTCACTGAAAGAGAGCGTGTCAAGCCCATATGGAACTTTACCTCCACTCAGATCACTGTCTGAGGTTTCGTTAGTAATTTAAACATAATAATGCTCTCACAAACAACTGATTTAGTCTCCACTGTCAAAGGTAATTACAACACACTTTTGTCATGCAAAAATTGTCTTGCTCCAGTTAAAGCACAAAGGGAGTGAGGGTGAATTTGACTTGTGGGATCTGTAAACGTTTTGTTTTCAGAACTCATATGAAGATCTTCTCCCACATTGTCTGTATTAAAGCCCATCTTCTTGTCTTCATGTTGATTGCCTTGTCAGCCCAAAGAATCACATGGAGTACTTGATTACTTCACTTGTATTTTAAATGTGTGTGTGTGTGTGTGTGTGTGTGCGCGCGCGCGTGTGTGTGCGCGCGCGTGTGTGTGTGGTGGGGGTAGGGGAATGGCTCTGAAGGGTGGAACATAGTTGCCAAAGCAAAAATTGCTTGTCACTGGCTCCAAAAACCACAGACTGATTGACCAAATGCTCATCCTCAGAGCTAAGTGCAAACTCTGTGACAAATCAAGAATACAAAACAAGCAACATTCCTCTTGAAAAAGATTATTTTCCTATGGACAGATCCATACAGAGGAGAGCAAGGATAAAAAGAGTGGAAAATTGTCAGATTCCAAGACTAAAACCCATAAAAGAGCTTTGTCTGTAGTATATTATGCTAATCACATCTACAAGATAGCATCCAACAATTTCAGCAAAACACCAAATGTTAATTTTCTCAACAGAGAACAAGAAAATCAAGAAACTCAAGCGTTAATAACTCAACTCTTTACCACTGAAGTCAGAATCAAATCTTAAACACAATTTGTACTACAGTTACTTTCGTGGTGGAATCACTTAGACTATGATTTACATTCCCCAAAATACAAACAATGTCACCTCAATCCATCAAAACAGCTCTGTGTTGGCGGAGTTGGAGTTGTCACAGTTGTTGGAGGCCCCTAGCCCCATGGGTTCCTGTCCTCCGTGGGCCGAGGGCAGCCTCCCCTCCCAACCTCCTGCTGCTGCTGATGGCTGTGATTGGAGGGAAACTCAGAGGAGGCAATCACAGTCTGTCAGCTCCCCGAAACATCAAACAACAGCAAGGGCTCATGGAACTTTTTCCAGGAACGATGCTGAAAAATAATCCAGTCATGGTTCTACAACAGCCCTAGGGTTTCCTGCTTGAGCCCTCTGACACACTAACTCAAGCAGTTTAACTCAGACTCTGTGCACTATAGTTTGTCTACAGAGCACTGTATTTGCCCAAATGAGTCAATAAATCACGGCTGTTACAAGTGACTGATGGACCATCATTATTAATGACAAGATAATGAGATTATTTAACTGGAAATATCTGATGTGTAATTAAATGAATAATGAAAACTAAAAAGTTGTCATGACATGGCCTCATGTTTAGCAAAAAGAAGCTCTTGTGCAAAAAAAAAAAAAAGAATTATGAAACAGCTGACACCATTTCCTTTTAATTAATGAAAACAAAGTAGCAATCTGATTTTTTTTTACCCACCAATCTAACTTTGTGCTAATATCTCACCAATAGGTGTGGTTCCAGAATCGCAGAGCCAAGTGGAGAAAGAGAGAGCGTTTTGGCCAGATGCAACAGGTCCGGACACACTTCTCTACAGCCTACGAGCTGCCTCTTCTCACTCGCCCTGAGAACTATGCACAGGTACAGTCAACACAACATGTGCCAACTACTGATGTAAAGCTGCTGACACAGTCACAACCAAGAAGCAGTATTTCAGCTCTATGTTGAAAATGTTGGTTGAGATTTAATGACATCTAATTAAGAAATATTATCTCCACTAAAATTTTAAAATACCCTTACGCCTCACGTGCGGCAACATAGAGACACGTTATCCGAATGACTGAAGCTGATAGGTGGACCGATAACGTAAGGGATCAAAAGTCAAATGCAATAGAATAGCAGCTTTGTGAGTAACTGACAGAGTACCAGGACCAGAGGAAGCCACCTCTGTGTCCTTCCCTCCCTGCTCTCAGCTGGAGGCTCCGCTGCCCCAGGAGTCAGGTCAGCTGAGGGCTGTGGCAGGGAGGACACACCCTTGCAGGAGAGCAGAGAATCCCCTGGATTTATTATGAATCTGTGGCGGGGTCGGAGGGCAGGGGCAGCTCTTTGGGGAACGAGTCTGCAGCTGTGGAATGCACCTCAGCGCACATGTGTGGCATCTCCCCGAGAGGGCTTTCATCTCCCTCTGCAGCCCTCCCTCAGACTCCCAGCCCCAGCAACACAGCACTGCCCCTATCAACTCACTCAACAGAGGAGGCTGCTCTGTGCAAGCAGTCTGGGGGGTTTTGAGGGAGTGCAGAGAGAGAGAGAGAGAGAGAGAGAGGCATTTCTCTTCAAAATGAGAGAAAGCAGCTTCTACTCAACACAAAACCAGATGAGCTTTTCTATCCAACTGCTTGATGGATCTCTTCACAAAGAGTCAACAGAGATTTCAGTTCTATCAACTTCAGCTACTATCCTTAACTCATGAAATCCAGAAAAGTGACATACAAGTTTCCATGCATAAGTGTAATGTTACTGCTGCTGCCCTGACTTTCACATGGGAACCTGTATCAAAGTGCATCCTTGGAAGACGTATTTACTGTATACTGTATAAAGCATTATACCATATACTGTATTAAAAATATTTTGTATTTTTACACTAAGCACTGAAGCTGGGCTCCCCTCTTTGTGTTGTAGATCCAGAACCCCTCCTGGATTGGCAGCAGCAGTGCTGCGTCTCCAGTGCCCGGTTGTGTCGTGCCCTGTGACACGGTTACTTCGTGTATGACTCCTCATCCTCACGCCGCCAGTGGGGTGTCCGACTTCCTCAGCGTTCCCAGTCCTGGAAGCCATATGGGACAAACACACATGGGCAGTCTTTTTGGAAGTCCAGGCATGAGCACTGGTATTAATGGTTACGATCTCAACATGGACCCAGACCGCAAGTCGTCCAGCATCGCCACACTCCGCATGAAGGCCAAGGAACACAGTGCAGCCATCTCCTGGGCTACATGATGCTCTGAAGGAAAAAAAACACAAAATACCTGAGCATCCCTAGATATCCTAACCAATTAGAGAGAAGAGGCAGTCTGAAAAGCAGCACTGAGCAGAAGATTCTGTAATAATGTTACGAGCCACCACAACAACCAGCAAGTGTGACAAAGGACAAAAGGAGAGAGGAAGCAGACAGAGATCAAGAAAAGCTTAAATGAAACCCCTGTGAAATGCTCTTGTAATGGAAAGACATGGGGAGATGACTGCCTTTCATTGAGTTAATCAAACAAATTTGCAGAGATTCAATGGTGGGGGGGTTGAAGTAAAACAAGAAACAGGCCTGTTCAATTAAAAAAAAAAACAATAAGCTGGTATTAGTTGTGCTTGAAAGGCAACTTTTTGCTGGTGGATTCACAAACACTCATTATTTATAAATAACACATAATGCTAAGCCCTTGCAAGTACTTGCTTTCAAATAGTGTTACAATTGTATGATTAGAGAAATCTAATGGAGCAGATCAGTCTTGTTCCTGGTCCCATTTCCAGCATCATATCCCTGTTCTGTCACAGGGTCCTATTCCTAAATTCTCCCTCTCCATGAAAGGATTCCAGGAAGTTGCTTGGTATCAATGTAATTTCCACTACATGGCAGGATTAAGATCCTGAGAATTAATCTTAATCATGGGCATACCTCCATTAGAAATAAGAGATCATTATAGGAATATCTCTAGTGGGGAAAAAAAATTCCATGGCCTACATAAAGACAGGACTCTTTCTCACAGTCTATAAAATTGCACTGTAATAACATTTGATGGGATGCTCTGTAGATTAACATGACCAGTTTTATCCGGTGTTTTGCATTCTGCAAAGTTCTACATTCATAGCTGTACTGTAGCTCAAAGTATTTCTATGCCAGAGTTGATCTACCAGTTGTCACAGGCCTGGGTTATGTTTGCTTGTTGGTCGTGCAGTGCCACAGCCTGGGGAGAGCAGGGAAGTTGTATGGGAGCGTTGGGAGAAGAGAACAGCAGGCCTGCTGGGTCTGAGGTCACAGGGCTCGGCAGTAGTAGCCAGGCACAACTCTGTGGCAGTGAGACAGGCCCTGTGATTTAAAGTGGACTTGCCATTTCCTCCCATGGCATTTCCACAGGTAACTTTCCCAGCAGTGGGTGCAGTGGGACTGCAAAGGAAACCATCCACTTGCCTCATCTTACAGGATAAACATGTGCCCGGTCCGACGGGGTCCAACAGCCAGGAATAACACAACAGTAGCAATGCACCCAGACTTAAAGGGCAAGATTTCACCATCAGTGACTGCTGTCTCTTCACTAAAACTGTTTTGGACAACAGCCCCAGTTTCTGTGTGAAGCAGTGCTCACAGCTCTGAAAATATATCTACTTTTCTAATACAAAATAAGCATAAAGTCATTAACATACAAGAATCAAGATATCTTTCCCCTTGGGCTTTTGAAAAATCCCAGGAGCAAAAGTTGACAGAGGCAGGCCAATGCCAAAGATGGGCAGGTTGATGGACTTTGCCAATTATATTGTACCAATCCACACCTCCACCATTTTCCTCCAGGAGAGGACCATCTTGAGGCACTTAGTATCTCACCCTGGTGTGGCTAGCAATATAGTCCTCTGTACTCTTGTTCTCTTCCCTACATACAGAGATGTCAGCTTGACAGCTGTCAAGTTCAATGCTAAATGTTATTGCCACCTGTGGAACAAAAAAGGCTGACCAAGAGCATATCCTTACAGTTTATTTTGAATACGCCCCACTCACCCACCCCATGTTTTTATGGCTTGGTTAGGTACAGGTGGAGGTCAATCAGGGCATTCTGAAACCCTCTCCCCACTTCCACCCTGTTAGCATCTATTCTCAGCACAGTACAAATCAAGGTCAGGGAGTTCTAAAATTAAAGTTTTGTTGTTGCAACATTACATTCAGAGAACACAACAAAAGGAATTAGACAAAGTATTCTCACGCCCCATGGACTAATCACACACATTCAGAGTATCCGGGCAGTCTGAATCTTGAGCCCTGCTTCATTCAGTTTTGGCAAGCAATGTGCTAGACCCTTTCAAGAAAAACCAGCAGCATGCCAGAATAAGGATCCAATAGCTTGTTCCCTCCCCTTTGGCACATCTATCTCCTTTGGTGATTGGGTGGGAACACAAAACAGTAGAGGGGCAACGCAAGGACCGTGTATCTATTCGCCCCATCACGATTCGCCAAGGTGACAGAAATATCAAGCATGCTTCATCATGATGTGTTATATGGGATTTGTGCTTTTCCGGGGTCAGATTTGGATCAGGTAAAAACAAAGCTGTTTTAAATTTGGAGCTGAATCTGATACCCCTGCACCTTTAGCGAGACCATTTCTACTTTCTAAATAAGAACCATATTCCCTGTCCCCAATGGGAAAACTGTCAGAGTACCTGATCACTGAATTTGAGCTAAACAGCAACAATATGAAATGTGACATTCCCTCTGTGGCATTTCAAAGGAAGCTGGCTAATAAAAGGGGAAGTTTACTTTTTATTATCAACTTAAAAATAAATTTGAAGAGGCATAACTCAACTGGTTAAGGGCAATATTAATCATAAATGTGCCCTAAAGCACCCTACTCACACATTGGACTCACAGTTCTGGCATATAAGAGGTCATTGCCTTTTAAAAGCTGACAGTTTATCTGTAATAGAATACATTTCATTATTTACCTTGAAACGACCAAAATAATAAGTAAAATGCCATAGAGGGCTTCTTTGCCTTTCCCAGACAATCTTTATTTGCCTCCATTACCAGTTTGAGTTTTAAGGAAACATTATCTAACTGCTATAACATAATGTGATTTGCAGCACAAATAAAACAACATATGCAAGTATATAGTAATCCATTACCACAGCAGATTGGATATGTAAGCGACCCACAGCTTTAAACTCAGAAATGCGCTGGCATGTCGTAGTCTCATAATGAGACTCTGAGGTACTCCTCAGAAAAGTGGAAACTCTGGCCTCACTGCTGTCGTCCCCGCCGCTGTGAGGTTGCTGTGAGGGCAGAATGGTTCTAGTGTTCCGGTGTTCTGAGAAAGGACAGTCCACACAGCTGTGCGCGGGGTAAATGCAAAACAAACATGCATTGCACATGCTTCCCCTCAGCTGTCATGGCTCCTCTTTCAAAGCTCCAGGCTGCACCGGGGCCTGGCCTGTTCCCCAAGCCAAAAAACTTGGTCATCTGCAGCATCACATCCCATCATAGCCGTGCTTTTAGGCAGTCTTTTTAATTAACACTGGGACATCTGTGGATATGGATTCTGTGACAGAACAGTGTCACCTTTGCTCCGTGTTAGTCTATCTTTAACTGGGCGGAGGGGGGCGGAGGGACAGGGGGGGGCGGGTCCTCAGTGCTCTCACACAGGCTAAAATCAGCACTAAAAATGGCTATGTTCCTTTTCAAATAAATGTACATCCTTGAACTGAAGTGTTTGCAGTTTACACTATGTTACCAGAGTGTTTCATTTTCACTATCAAATATGTCATCAGTATGACAAAGGCACTTTGGATTTGATTCAGATTTTTTTTAACATTTTGTGGAGAATTTAGGAACAGAAGGAGATGCCAGATTATCAGGTCCTCATGCATCAGCAATGCCTTTTTCTTTCCTTCTCTCCATGGTTTCCCATCATTTCTAAGTACTACTGAAAGCAGGCATGTCTAAGTACAAGATCTAAAGTTCAGTACTTTTGTGTGTGCATGTACCATTTTCTTAATGCTTAAATTGGGTTATTTCTTTGAACTGAATAATGTAAGTGTAACTAATTTGCTGTAAAGTACCATTGTGAGGAATTTAATATTATTGTGTGTGATTGTGGTTTCTGGTTTTCTTTTTTTTATGATGGGGAGTGGAAAATTCAATGTGATAACTTTGGGTTTTAGAGGTGTAAATGGACATTACTGAAAGGTTTCAAGGCTTCAAGCTAATGTATGACTTTAAAAGTAATTATAATTTACTATTAAGCTTGTTCATGTTCCTCATATATATGTATATACATATGTGTGTGTGTTTTGTGTGATTTTAAATCAGTAAGTTTTTGCACTTACAAAATATTTCATTTTCATTAGAAATAATTTTTTTTACAATTTGGATATGGCATCGGTATAAAAGTTTGTGCTGAGAAAACAACACAACATAGGACCCATTCAGACTGAGACAATCAGACAAAATGTTACTTTCAGACCTTTTCCCATTATGCCGCTTTATCAGAGTTGATAACCCACTTGGTTCCTATAAGACCATGGAACAAAGCCTGTGCATCTTGTGTAAGACCGATAGCACAATACCATTAAAGGAAACTTGGTGGCCTACGACACAGGCCACAGCAATTAAGATACCAATTTACATTTAAGCATTACCATCCTTAACTCTCAGTGTCCCAAGATTATTACCGTGGAAAAAGGCTGGATTATTTCTAAAAGTTCTGCTTGTAAAATGGAAAGACATAGAAATACAGTCTCACAAGATTATCTAAAAACTCACTCTTTTCACAAACATTAGACGAAAAGAATTCCCACACAGTAAAGGCACTGCTGTTTTGACCAGGTCCAGCAGCAATGGGAAGAGACGATCATTTAACTTATGACTTTTTTTTTGAGTGGTCTGTATATATGGATAATTTTACTTTATTGAGGTTTTGTGTGAGTGTGCGTGTTTGTTTTTTCTCTCCAAGTTCTGGTCATCAATAAAAAAAGGAAAAAAAAGAGAAGTCCACTACAAATCTGACTGCTCTCCTATATTTAACTCTCAATGAACAATCTGAACGAGATTTTCCTGCAGACACACTGAAAATCCCTCTGCTGCTACAAGCATAGGATGAGGGCAGGGGGTTGAAATGAGATCGGAGAGCCTCAAAGAATCTAATGCTAATTGAAGTCGACAAAAATACTAACAGCGCCCTTTTGAACTGCTGACATTGTACAGGGTGGATTATGGGAGGAATATTAATAACAGGTGACAACCAGGCCTGAAACAGTGATGGTGTATGCGGCTTGACCATTCACAAATCATCTGATTACGACTAAAGGAGGTTTCAAGGCAGGAATAGAGAAAAGACAGTAGAAATAACTTTCATTACAGCTTCTTGCCACAAACACCCACACAGAGTATCAACACAACATTAGCCATACCGACTTTTTATAAACACATTTTCACAGTTTTCCAGATGCAATCAGAATGCAGCTCCTCCAGTACTCCCACAAAGACTTCCCTTGGGCTAAATAACCAACACTTCATAAGGCGGTGAGCTGCAGACAATCTGGCTTTCACTATGTAATTGGTCATTCGCTGACATTTCCAATACTTTACTTGTTGCTGAAACCCCCTTACCAGATTTTTTCATTCTCTGAGAGTCAGAGCAGGAATACATTTCTCTTCACAAGTTCCCTCCCCATAGAGATGAAATGCATTTATCTCAGACACGCAGGCTCCTGCACTTAAATCACTCACAGAACACAGACATCTGTTTCATCCCTAGACAACAGAAACAGGCTATTCTTTCCAATGAGGTCTGACAACAGGCACAGTAAATACATCTTATTTATTACTTACAACAACACATCTCAGAGTAAAAAAACAAACAAAACAAAACACACCGTTAAACAATATGATAAAGAAAGAAATATCAACATCTTTAAAAAAAGGAAAAAAAAGAAAACATGGAAAATCCATGAATTAAATTAAAAAAAGGTTATGTTTAAAGACTGCAAATGAAATCTGTAACATTTCAGTCACAGATTCATTTAAATGCTCAACAATCAATCATATAAAAACAGGTCAAAGGTACAAGTATCTATGACATTATGAGAACAACTAAATATTGTCCATCAATAGTAACATGGAGCCTTTGCAGTTAACAAATTACTGCAAGATGAAAAGATCTCCTAACTGTAAAATGTAAAGGATAAGAACAAAATTTTCCTTTCTTCACTCAACTACATTCACTGAGTGCAGAAAAAAGAAAAAGTCTCTCAGGCATTAGTTCTAAAAGTTATTCCCTTGTGAATGTTCAGATATAGTGTTCATTGAATGGTCTAAACGGTTCCCCTGCAGCCCAATGCACAAGTATTAATAGGTTATGGCATGACATGATCATACTTATAAATTCAGGCAAAAAAGTATTCTTGAAATGTTATTTCATTAAAAAAAAAAAAAAAAAATTATATACAGTAAATAATCATTTCCACTGATCTATTCTTTGTGTTGAACACATCCTACAGACTCGTGGCAGTGTCCTGAGCTCCTCAAAAGCTACATTTGCATCTCAATCTCGAACACATAGCATAACAGAGACTGGGCCCAGCAGTATTTTTCAGAATATGATACAGTTTTAAAGATATGCCCCTAGTCTCTGCTCTGTCAACTCTATTTCATTTCATTATCTCACAAATATTCAACAGTCAACTCTCAGATTCCTCCAGTATCCTCAGGAACCGTCTTCAACTAAAGAACAACTCAAAACAAAAACAACACAGCAGCTCCCTCCAGCAAATCTGACCAGAGGGACTGCATTTCTCTAGAATGTCTTTAAAGTAGAGAGAGAGAGAGAGAGAGAGAGAGAGAGAGAGAGATACTGAAGTGTCTGTGACCTGTGTTTTTTAAAAGTCTGACATTAGGTGAAGCGAGGCAGCATGGCGTCACAGACTGCCGATGTTGGGGAAGCTCTTGAGTTTCTCTGGGAAGTCGTCTTTGTACAGCACAGGGTCAGCACGGTGCTCCACCACCTTCAGAGGCATGGTGCCAAAAACGGAGGCAAACTTGTTTATGCACTCTGACCTGCAGAAGGGAGCAAAGAGAAGGTGTGTTTGAGGCTATACAATATGACTACACACGTATGGCACAATCGTATAGTTATTCTCAGTCTTTCTCGTTTTCCATCGAAGAAAGTGACCATCAAGGGGTCATTTCTGTCAAAGGTTAAGATGACACAAGTGAATAATTTTGCTTGCGCAAGACAGCACAGAACAGCACTCTCTGATATTAAACATATGGTTGCCATAGCGATAGAGCACGTCAGACGGGTGCATCCTTTTTGGCACGGCACATCTGAGATCGCTGACGCCTAGTAAAAACGGGGGGGGGGGGGGGGGGGGGGGGGGTGATGATGTGAAGTGGAGTGGACAGGAGTATGTGAAGGCTACTGGGGGTCACGGCAGAGCTCGGCGAATTCCTCGCATTCCCTCGGCAGCGCAGCACCGGGCTTTTATGGCAGGAAACGGGTCCTGAATAAGAGGCACGAGCAGAGGCAAGAGCCTCTCATCAATCTCTCGTGAGCCGGCCCTCAAAGGGCCGCGGTCTGCATCACCGCCGCCGCCGCTGCGCAACCCTCACCTCCAAGGTCAAGCACTCAGTCCCAGCGCCCAGCTCAGGCTGGACCAGACTCCTCATGAGGAGGGATCTGTTTCTGTGGCCACCGTTTGTGAGAGTTAAAGCAATTACTGGGTAAAAAAAAAACAAGAACTTGTGAGAGCTGGTGGGTATTGTCTATTTAGTTGTAACTACTTCCAGTCAGTGTGACGGCCACAATAACCTGGTTCACGAATAAATGATTTAGGGTATTGTGGGGGAACACTCATGCGGTAAGGACATTGGCTTTTTGTTGGGCAACGTAAAATGGAGGATGCTGTGGCCAGTTTTTGGGTTTGCCTCCCTTTCTGGTGGGCTTCGCCAAATCATATGACAACACAAGAATACACACAGCATTCTAACAATATCCCCTTTCATCTTGACAACGATATAAATGATTGAATGCGAGAGGGGATAAAAAAAAACAAAAAAAAAACGCAAAAATTCAGCATGTGCCATTAATTTGCACTCCTTAAAAGGGATCAGAGACTTGATAAAAAATGTATTTTGTCAAATGAAGTGTTGGCGTTTTAGAATGCATATGCAGCTGTTGATTGGTTTAATGTATTTCATTCTTCTTCTAAAACCATTCCTGCGGTACCATATGATTCGACTGAACAGGGGCTCAGTGAGATGAGAGCGAAACCTATGCAGAATAATGAAAATAAAAGCCGAGTTCTGACACTGCATGAGACTCAGAGCTCTGATTAGACTGGAGCTTAGCACGCAAGCATGGCATGTCTAAGATGCACTGAGAGTAAAAAAGAAAGAGAAGGTTTTTCAGTGTCTCTGGGTGCTGGAGGCACATCTCCCGTGAAGAGCCACAATAGGCTGATTGTTGGTGAAATACACAATTCGTTTCAGATGCAGATGGAGCTTTGTGCCAGAGCCTGGGAGCTGCCAGAGCTCTCTCTGACCCACACACACTGAGAGACCTGTTCATACCGTACCTCTCCACCATGTGGGTCTGGTCCAATGAGAGACCGTCAATAGCTGTACACTCCGGGCACTTGAACTTCTTTCGAGGAGTCACCTATGAAAAAAAAAAAGAAAGAGAAGTCAGAGAGGAGAACTGTTAAGTTATTTTCCCTGATAAATCTGCCTCTAGAGTAGAGTGCTCAACTAACCCCTCATGTCTACAAATAAATGGTGAAAAAAATCCAACCCAACTTAGATCATTCTTTAGCTTCCCATTCATGGCTGAGAAATCAAGGCACACTCCCCATATTAAAAAAACAACAGGATCTGACACAACAGTGATAGTGGAGCGTGAGTAACGAGCTGGGGGCAGCAGTGGAGAGCCCCTGTATGAGTGAGGGTGCGCGGGAGGGGATGGTTTGATGACAGGGAGTGTAAGTCAGACGTAATGAGAGAGGCAGACATGCCCATGGCCTAAATCAACAACCATACTCATTAACAAGAATGATGAACGACCATCCTGCCCTATCCCCCAAACAGATAAACACACCTCCGCTAGTGACACTCAGCACAGGGGAAGCAGGGTGGAGGTGTGTGTGACATGGGGCTGGGAGCAGAGCAGGAGAGGGGAGAGGAGTGGAGGCCCACAGACAGCCTGTCTGTAGAGCGAGTGAACCTTGGTGAGCTTTGGAAAGCATGTCTTACAGGGAGTGGCAGCCTGTAATATCCAGATAAGAGAGGTTGAGTTTGGGGTTTTTTTTGGAGGCTGCTCTGCACCTGGATGCAGGCACAGCAGTCTGGAGATTTGGGGGGGGGGGGGGGGGGGGCGAGAACTGATCAGAGACAGAGTGCTGGAGCAGACTGTCAAAGCTTGCATTCTTTAGGGGACCACACTTTCTCCTCACCTCCACAGAGAGCAAGAACAGTCGGCATAGGCTAACATGGATTACTCATGACAGCAGAGTTCTCTGAAGAATCATGCTCAGTAGTCTAACACCTCTTATAAAAATTTAACACAAAGTAACATATGTAATAGGCACAAAGTCAGGAACAAGTAAAAACGCTGTACCTTTATAGGAGCTTTGCCAGTGATGTTGGCGACAAGGAAGTTCATGGCGATATCTTCACAGTTCATGTGAGCATCCACCCAGTTCTTGATGTCTCCAGGCATCTTATAGGTGTAGAGATAATTGAAGTACTGGTGGAAAAGAAGATGCTGATGTTAGGGAAAATCAATATACATCTGCAACATATTCTCCAAAGATTAGGGATGATAATCTACAATCTGAGCGTATAAGAAATACTTATATCGTCAGATTTCATCAATAAAACAAAATGCTTCTTGTGAAACTTTTTTTTTTTTTAAGAGGGTTGCTCATGTTAAAAGTGACACAGTCTCCTATAGATCATTGAATGAGTCTGTGTGTGACTGCCAGAGAGAAAGGCAGACTGATCGTGAGATCTTGCCTTCCATAAAAAGGCAGTGCGACTGGAAACAACAGCAGGGCACTAAAGATTATTAACTCACTGTACCTTATGGTAAAATGCAGCACCAGTAAGCACCATAGACACTTCATTGGTCCACTCAGACTCGTACTTCCACTTGCCCATCTCATGATCCCACAAGTGGAGTCGGCCAGGATATCCTACCAACCTGTCTGGGAATTCACGCCACACCTTAAGACAGAAACAAGCACCGATCATTAAACTTATCATATAGACCCTTAAAGTTTCTAAATGGCAAAGGATAAATCACAAATGAATGACCTGAAAAGCAAACCAATGGAGACATGTTTATGGTTAAGCACACCCCAAAAGAAGTGCAAAGCCCAGTCTTAACAAGGTTACCACCTAAATACCAAGTTTCTTATACCCCTGATCCCACTGACAACTTCCAGAGGAAAAGCTCTGAATGTCACTCCATGATGGCACTGGCAGCTTATACTGTCAGCCAGGCAATCCTAAAACAACCTGCCTTCTATTTTATACAATTACCCCTAAATTGTCCTCTGAATGGTGCATAAATGCCTGCAGGTGAATTACAGGCAGGCCTTGAGCTGAGGACAGCATTTAATGGACCTATCATTGTCCTTAAGACATCAAACAAAGCACCAGAAACAGGCATTCACGGGCAGACGCAGAGAAGCCAGTAATGGTGGTTGGTTTAAGTTCACCCTCATGAGTGTACACAGAAAAATAAGCCCTGGTAAAATTCTACACATGGTCCACATGGTTCTCTAGTGGTAATCATAACCAGATTGGATGTGACTGAATGCACTTGGTCATAAGATTTAACCTTATTGGCGTTTCACAGCATAAAACAGCAAAGAACCTCCTACCTCATAACCAAACTGCAGCTCATCAGAGGTCAGCATGATGATGTCATCATCGATGGCCAACACTGCTTCTGTCTCGATCTCGTCAAAAGGGAAGAAGCGATTGCTGAGTTTATTCTCTTTGGTTCGCACCACCTTGAGTGGCACAGCAACCTTGGGCCACAGAGATTCTGTCAAAGGGGAAAGGGCATAAAGAAGGAATAAGATAAACAAAGACCGAATAGAGAAATGCAGCGAGATCATTATATCGTAACTGGTTTCATTTAGAGCCGGGACAAATTACTGAGAAATGGAGGGCAGGGTGGAAAAACTAAGAGTTTAGTCTAAACAGAAGGCGGGCTGGATATGGACGAAGCTAACGGCGCTGGCATTTCTCTCACAGTTAAAAGAAGATATTTCTCATGTGCACTTGTAAAAGTGTTTCAGAAGAGTCCACAGCACAGACTGTAACCTAATAAAGCCGCAGAGATCTTATGGTTTGACTAAGAATCACATACCACGGGAGCAGCAAATTCTCTGCTCACCCTTTTTCTTCCATTCTTTTTCCATGCCAGGCATAGAAATCAGCAGGGGGAGAAATCTCCCAAAAGTAGCATTAAGCTCACTGCTGATGGTAATGCATCACGAATCTAAACACACAGGACACTCTCATATACAAAAAAATAGATCCTGTAATAGCATTCATGCATCACAACAGGGGCTAGTAAACTGACAGCAATCCTGCTGATTAGAGAAAAGCACACATTTCCATGCACGCACAGCCATAAACACAGCATTACTCTCTCCAAATATTGACATGATCATTATCAAGGATAAAAGGTTAATTCTGAATCCAACACTGTTCCGAAATTGAGAAACAGTTAGGCTTAATGAAAGCATATTTTGCAATATTTCAAGCAGATCCTTTAAAAATGTTCCGTTTAAGTCCCCAGTGCAAAGAATTTAAGCACCTTGATGAGTATGTCAGACAGCCATTTCCAGCATCTCGTTAAAATGATGAACAGGCAAGACTCGAGCAGCTTAAGCTGCTGGAAATAAACAAACACTATTGACGATGGTGAAGAGGAGAGGAGGAAATCCACCCTCATCTTGGACTGAGCCCCAGGTTGATCTGTGAACAGCCCTTATTAATTCTGATGGGTCACAAAGCCGTGGTCTGACTCTACTGATGCCTCTAATCAAAGCCAACAGTGGGCCATTAGGCCCCTTCAAAGTGTTCGGCAACATAATTATATTACCAAAAGCTAGGGGAGAGGATATATTTAATTCTTCAGTCCTTTTTTCCACGCTCCAAGTTGTCAGTGTAAGGACTCCATAAACAGGCGTATACCTAATCGCCATGTATCATTAGTGGGAGACCTACAATAAATAACTATGAATATCAGCTTCACTCTGACATATCTCTAATGGGTTATAAATTTCTCCACAGCCGTAGGAAAAGAGGACTGAGGGGAAGGGTTCTTTGGGTTTGAAAATAAAGTTGAGGGTGTGTGTTTGACGAAACCAGGCCATATATCACAATGAATTAAGTGGTCTGGCTCATAGGACCAATGACGCCCGCTCAAATGTATAATTCAAGTGACTGCAACAAGTGAGTAGAACCTTATTTAAAAAAAAAAAAAGAAAAAAAAAAAAAAAGAAAATTCCCAATTTTTTCTCTGTCGTGCTACTCAACCGCTAGCTGTTCCTGTATTTTGGTCATTCGCCATCCCAACCTGCTCGGCTGTCCAGCGCTCACTCTCAATCTGAAGATAAGCCAGACAGCATTGGCTTCAAACCAAGTCTTGTCATGATTTCACTTCTCAGACTTTCAGAGAAACATGCTCCTGCTTACCACTCAAATGTTCGGGATCAAGACCTAAATATGGCTCTTTTCTGATTCCATATAGAGAATTTAGTCCTATTCATTCATACACTCGTAATGTAAAGAAGGATGAGCTGCTTTATAAGAACTGGTAGACGTATTGACATAACTGAAGTTTCAGTGTGTTCTGTGGAGTTCAAATGGAAAGGCTGAGAATGCTTACCCTCAGGGGGGCTCTTATTCTGGTTGTTCCACACAACCAGTAACTTGGCCAGGCTGGGAACCTTGGAAATCTCAGTGATGACTCTGAAGAGGCTCTCGATGCGATCATAAGTCAGGACCACCGCGGTAAAGCCTGGCGAACGAGGCGGAATGAGCGGCAAGAAGAGAGGGTTGTTCACACTCGACCATTTCTGTAAAAGAAAGAGAGATGCAATACTCAGTAACAGCTTCATGTTCAGAAGAGACTGACTGATAAAACTTTCTCTTTTTAGAAAAAGAATTAGATATAAATACCTAGAATAAACAAACCCTTTCCATGACTTAAACCTATTAAACAGCTTAATCTGCTGTGAGGTAACCTGCAGCGCTGGCCAGATGATGGCTTTAAGAGGGAATAAACAAGACCTATTAAATTTGAAGTTACTGAGAAAAATAACATTTGGCAGTCCTGAGCATTCTATTAAAAGCAGCAAGGAAAGCCAAGCACACAACAGGGACAAACCAAAAGGTAACAACGAATGGGATGGAGTGAGCCATGACCTTTAAGTGTGCCAAGCAGTTTGCCTAAACCTTCTATCCAAAACTTGGGCAATATTCAAGTACCATTAGCCCCGCTGAGCAGCAGCCTCCTCCGTCTGCAAGAAGCCAAGAATTTCCTCTCAGTAATCAAAAGAAACAGCGAGCGTGCAGGAACGAAAGAGTAAGACAGACCTGGAACTGCTTTTAAACTATCCCTCTGATAAAAAAATAATAAAAAAAAAAAAAAAGCGAGAGCTGCGGTTGTCTGAGAGCATATCAACACAAAAAAAAAACCCATTTGATACTTCGCAAGAAAGAGCACAACATTTCTAACAATATTGTCATTCTGAAAATCTGAATATTTGACAGGTTGAATGCAAAAGTTCAGTTCCCTCCGTTAACCTCAGTAGAATCTGGCAGAAATTCTTATGTGAGGGCTTCAAATACCATAATGAATGGGCGTTTATTAAAAGCTCTGTATTGATAAAATGAAATACTTCCTTACTTTGGGCTACTCATCGTTAAATAAGTCTTAGGCCATCTTTTCCCTGTTAACTTTCATTTATTTGAATTTGATTAGAACTTTAAACTTCCTGATATTCAACTTCAGCTGAAGTGCAAACATCTGTTCCCCACCTGGTTTTTGATCAAAACATCAGTTGCCCAAAACATCTCTATTTCTCCTCCTGCGGAGAGTAATGGCATTGGAGCTGAACTCCACATAACACAAAGCTGTAAATGAGTCATTTGTGATTCTTTTGTTTGCCACTTCTTTCCTAAAGCATAGTTTTTCCTGTGCCGTTTTCTTTGGTTCGGAATTTTATGATTGTACTCTGGTGAACTCTGGTCGGCAGGAGTGCCCATGAGTCCTGGTGGGGCCAGAGTGAAACAGGGGGTGCTGGGACACTGTTGGCGTCAGTGGCTGTCTCCTATCAGTGTGGGCTTGTCTTCCTGGCCTGCTTTAAAGCGGCCTGTAAACTCCAACAGATCCATGGACTAGGACACAGATCAAGTGACGCTGTAAAGTAAATACTACAAGCGCTAAAAAGCCCTCAGATGCGGTCAGACAGATGACTGCTCTTTATAGGCCTGCGGGATAAAGAGTGAAGGCACACAGAATACACACACACACACACACACACACACACACACACACACACCAGAAGTGATGTTGATTAAAGAATTTGGACACAGTCTCCTTGACAAGTCTGATTGTGGATATAAGTCTTAGTGACAATTGTGTGATTATTACGACACACTTGGAATACAAAGGACATGGAGAAACGTGACTCACAGCTTGTCGTCAACAATAAGCATCAGAAAGTGGTGCAGAGATTTAACTGTGCTAGGTTTATAACAACGAGTGAGTTGGGTAACTAACACCCTTAGAGTGAACTTCAATAAGTTCTCTGGCTGTGAATGAAGATTGCGTTTGTTTACGTGAGGACTTCATTTGAACTTTTAATTAACTGTCCCTCACTACAACAGTTATAAAACTGCCCGCAAATAAAACAGCTTGTAGTTTGATGAATAAACTGATCAAAGGCCCCCCACACTCACGCCTGCCAGAGAGGTGCTCTATTCTGTTGGCAGACAGGGGAGAGAGACAGAGAGAGAGAGAGAGAGAGAGAGAGAGAGAGAGAGAGAGAGAGAGAGAGAGAGTGAGAGAACGCGAGAGTAGCAGACTTCCCAAGTGCAGCTCTGCTGTTGCAGCTGCTGCAGGTGGCCACAAATGGAGTCTAGTGGTTAACCAGCTCTCTACCAGCGTCCGCCATGGTGTGTAACCATGGACACGGTCCTCCCTCATGTAACATCAGTCGACTATTCCACTAATAAAAACAAACTTTATTATCCAATGGAAATTTCTTTGAGGTGTCTGGCATTGACAAACAAGAAGAGGGGAAATAATTAAACTGCCACTGTGACATAAGTGGTAAGATGAATAAAGCAGAATACGGGGATGTGGGACGAGCAAGTTCTGTCTGAGGTTTACAATGCTGAGATCTAACTGAGCAGGCTGGAGTATGGTTCAGTGCATGCTGTACCCCAGTGAAGGCAAACAAGACAAACTCAAGGCAAATTTCAACTCCATTATCCAGAGTGAAAAGTCTGGACAAGTCTGAACAAGAGTGAGAAGTCTGGACAAGTCTGCTTTACATGCTATTTGGAATGTGCACGTGATTTTAAGGTACACTTTGATTTTTTTGACAAGATTCTGGAGACGTAGAACCGTGCAGGCCTATGTTAACAGCATGCATGATCCAAAGCCTGGTTTTGACTCGCCAAAAATCCTCATTTAAATCAACAGAGCTCGCTCGCCTCTGCCTCTTACAAAAAAAAAAAAAAGAGGGGGGGGGGGGAAACCCACACTGCACAGAGGCACCGCTCAGTGACAAGGCGGTCATTATCATCTCCAATATGAAAGTGAGGAGGCAGGATATAATTGCACTTGAAGAGCTTGTTACTGGGAACCAGTTTTCTTTTGTCACACAGCGAGAGGCGGAGGTATGGGCAGCTCGAGTGACGGTGAGGGATTGCAGGCCGTTTCATGTGGGCCAAGGGGGCCTGGTAAGTCCTGCAGCTGGGATCATGAGAGTACAGCTTTGGGATCAGGCGAAAATGGAAGCCAGATGAAAGTATGGACGCATGTTCAATGGCAAAGGCTCTTGCGCTTACAGCGTTTACCTCCAGACTCTCATTGATGGTGATGGGCAGCGAGCGTTCTCATAACTATTACTAGGCTTAAAATGAGAGCAGCACTCTCAGTGGCAGGAGAGACAGCAGCTTCCTGATGATTTAGTCTGTCAGGAGTGGGCAGGAGTTGCTTTATTTCTGCAGTATGCACTGACACGCAGATAGCGCCTGTCCCTTTTCAAAGCTGGATACAAGATGAAATGTGAGCAAATCCAGGCACAGTGTGCCAAGGACCAACCTGAACCCAACAAAGCCTATATTTGCATGTGCAGAAAACAAGCTGCACACTGAGAGACATCACTGTCAGCTCACTTGCAGCACTTAAAGACATAAGCATTCATTTCAAAACGGCAATTCCTCACTTTCCTTGATGCACTGAAGTGTGAGGCCAGGGAAGTGCTACTGCTCACATCCATAGATACAAAACCCACCTGACCACGACAGCCAAATGACAGTTTTGACCATTTGAAGCCACATATTGTTTGACGATGATACAACTGATGTAAAAATAGCACACTGCAGAGCAGTGTCTCTCAAACTATGGGCCGCAGACCAGCACCAAGGAAACCGCCAGGTCCCCGCCCCTTTGACTGTACTTCCTGTTTTGAAAATAGTAGCATTTTATTTAAGATTCTAAAATGTTAATTGCTCCTGCCCACAAGAACTTGCTTAACATTCTAGAATCTTGCATAAATTGTTACTATTTTCACCTGGCAAGTGACAGAAGCACCAAGCATAATTTGACTGACGCAGCGACAGGCTCTGTGGACCGGTAGTTTCCTCGTCCCGGACTGGCACCGGTCCGTGGCCCATAGTTTGAGAAACGCTGCTGTAGAGCATATGAGAAAGAGTTACACAGCTGAAGTGCAGTTTTGCTCCAAATAATATTAACTACACATCTCCCAACAGAAGAGAGTCTTGCAGTTTGAGGTCTGTAGATCCAAAAGTAGGTGTCAGAGGGACTTCAGAGCTAGAAGAGATCTTTCAGATAAAACTATGGGCAATAAACAATCCATTTGGCTGGCAGTACCTGCACCAAAAGAGTTTCCCCCAGAACTCAAACACAAAAAGCAGCCTGTCCTGTCAACTACTCCAGGGCACCAGCAGAGATTGGGAAATGTGCTTTCAATTATGACCTGATGGATATAGAACAGCAGAAAAAAAAAACACACTTGATTTATTTAGTGCTCTGTTCCAATCCTGCTCAACGTGTTTCCACTGAATATTTTGAGAAGGTATTTCATCTCTCCTCAAACACTAGAATGGTCAAAGGGTAGAAACACAGCACAATTAACCTCTTGTGGGTCTGGATCTTTCAAGGAGATCTGATTGATGATGACTAAAGGAAAAGAGCACATGACTGATGAAGGATTACAATGTCAACCAAGACTGCTGATGATCTACACATCTATTTTATCTTACTTGCAACTGAACTATTGCATACCGGTTTCCAGAAAGAAAGATGGCAATTCATCAGACACATGGTTACTGTGTTAACAATGGTGGAAAGCAGCACTTTCTAATTGCACAGAACAGTTAGAAAGCTGGGATTAAAAATCGTGGTCACTGCTGGTCATTCCTGGTGCGTGCAGAGTATGGTCAGAGATGACTGGAATGCCCTGTAAGTGATGCTGCTGATTGGTATTTCAACAGCAGCAGTTTCCCTAGCAGGCTGTCTTTTATTCCATTGCCACAACCACAGTGACGTCACGCAGACTGAAAAACAAATTCCTATAAACATGTTCTCTCCCTTACAAACACACATGCACAAAGCTGTACTGAAAGCATCCTCCCAGAGTGGAAACTCTCGTTTCTGTGACTAACGCAGCCACAACTAAAGCCCAGTGTGTCTGCGAGTGTGCAGTGGCTTTGAACAGCGGTGGGACACAAAGGGAGGTTTACAATGGAAATACAGCTGAGCAGAAATTTGTGTCATCAGTCACTGACTAGGTCTTATGTCAAAATCTCACCGAAGCAAAACTGAGAGAGCTTGTCTCCGCAGTCATTAGACAATTACTTAAGACCTACAAGTTCTATAGTCCAATGTTTCATCAATATCCAAAAAGAGATGAGGGGGTGCAAAGAGGGGTAGGAGGTACGAGTATCAAGATTTCAGAGGAAGCCAAAGAAGAGAACCATACCACGACGGGAGGATTGTTCCACTGCTCGTAGGTACGGGCAGCATAAGGGTAGATGCGGTCGTTGATGATCTGCAGCGTGGTCAGACCAATGGTCTTCATAGAGCGGAAGTACGCCTCCCAGAACCAGCGTGCCTGATGGACAGATAAAAATGTTGCATTAGTAAAGAGCAGAGCAACTGGTAAGCAGATAAGGCATATCTAACATATCTGACAGAAACAAAAACAGGCGGGAGATAGGAGTCTACAGACCAAAGGCAGAGGATGGATAAGGTCTCTCAGTCTCCAGCCTTAAACTCCCACCATTCTGCCCACATGACCCTAATGTAACATACTTTAAAGGGCAAGGTGGCTCATTAAAGCCTGAGGACATGTCTGGGGGGAGCCACCTCTTGCACTTACAAGCACTTCAGATCATCAGTCTCTCAGGCTTTTCCACTGAAGTGCTGCAACCTCCACTCTGCATCAAGACTGGGGCAAAAGCTTGAGTGCAAAGGTCAAGTTACTTTACTCACATCCAACTCCAAGGCTCAGCACAGAACACATCTCACAAATCACACAGCTGCACGCAAAGACAAGCAGACAAGACTGTTTCCTGATTTCCTGACCCGAACGTCTAGCTTTGTCATGGGTCAGACTTCAACTGTTTCAGATGAGTTTTCAAGGGTGAAAAATCAAAGTACCCACTTCTCTAAGCCATGCAGCTTGGATAATGCTCAGTAAAGAGAATGTTTCTTGAAGAGCTTACACAATGTTCAAAAAGCCACATTTCAGTCAACGCTATGAATGTCACAGCATATTAAGCAAAACTCCACGGTTCTACTGTTTTTCTGGAATGTTCACTTAACATCTCTTTTCTTTTTATTTTTTTTAAATAAAATAAGATTTCCAGGCGCCGACAAATTTGCTCTCTCAGTTCTGTCCTCTGAGTTTCTTATTTTGAAAATCCAGCCGTTTTCAGCATATAGATTATATAACCTTACTAAGCATGATGGAAACGAGGGGAGAATCAGGACTGGACATAGTTTAGAAATGGCACTCCTAAGATTAAGCGAATCACAAAATTATTCAACAGTATCAAGATTTTTCCGGTCTGCAGTTTTAATGTGCAATTTCTCTTAAACAAAAAATTCCTAACGCTTACTACCCCTTACATATTCAGTAGGCTGATTAACAGCAGAAATGTTCAGAAATATTCAAAAGTAATGTAGCTTGCAAGAAAAAAAAATCTACCAAAATTTTAAAACATTAACCAGCATGTGTCCCTGCACTGAACAGACAGCTTGCCTTCTATGCCCTGCATTACTGATCCGTTAACATACTTCAAGGTGGAGCAGTGACATGAGAGGAGCACATAACAGTTAATTACCCATAAAACAGTGCTATCTCCTGCCAGGAGGCGCCATGCCGCAGTGACCCAGCACCACTTTGCCAGCTCCTATGTGACCCTCTGCCTTTAAACTGTGGCTAGAGAGAGCCAATGCAGTGCAAGCTGGGGGCAGTCTAATTAAACCAAACCCAACACAAGCACCAGAAGACAGATCTCACCAACCACAAGCTGAGACTGAAAGACGGATAGACAAGCAGATGAAAGTGCATCTCAGTGTCAGTTCACAGCCTGTTCATTCATTGTGTACAAATTTTTCAACAAATAATCCAGTTGTGTTCTCAGCTAAATGATACAGGAAAAGTCTGTCTCAAAAAAGAACCCACATTAGTCAAAGGGATAAAAAAAATGTCTAGACATCAAGGGAACCACCAAAAGAGGAACTGAATTTTCCCTAAATTCCCCAGAACCAGCACTGTCCAATCCACTTACCAAAATGCCCTCAGTCAATATACTCCCTCGCTGAGGTTTTGGACAACGGTCAGTGCTTGGCCAACCTCACTGTGACCACTAGATTGATCTGAACATTTTTTCTTTTGATAAACATCACTTTCATCCAACCTTAACATATTCAGATTTCAAAGTAAACCATTACACCGGTTAACCCTGAAACTGTAACACAAACACGTTCTTAAAGATGATAATTTATGCTACTTGTAACGTGGTTGCTTGATCTTAATCAAGATTAAGGCAGTGGTATTCTCTCTCTGTCTTTTAGCTTCTTTAACAGGTAGTTTTATTGAATGGCATGTTTATTGTCATATGGTCTACAGAGAGCTCCGAACGGCACATTAGAGCAGCACTCTCTCCCCTTCCTGGCCCCTGTGGGTCTGGCCCCTTAAACACTGAAGAAATACAACAACACAAAAACAGCTTTTCTTTTTATGGAGAAGGGAAGAGGATTCAAAAGGACTTTCTGATCCCGAGGGGTGCGTAGCCGCTCATAAATCAGCCAGTGATGAAAGTTCCCTTTCCGACCAGGAGGAGGTACAGAAGAAGAAAAAAAAGAAAAGGAGCCTCGACCCACTAGCGCCGCCCTATTTGAACGCCTGTAAGAATTTTTATGAGGAGGGAAGAAAAAGTGTCACGTGCATGAATAAGGACTGAACATTCCAGTCACTGTCACTGGGTCATTACTCTACCACATCTAACAATATAACCCTAACATGCTTCAGCTTCACTGAGGTACATAATTAGCAATCCATCAACTACTGATTAAATGAATTTAGTAGTACGCAAATGTTAACATTTAAATTTGGCTAATCATTTTGATAGCGATAAAAAAAAAAAAAAAGCTTAGGGAAACTTTAGGGAAAGCTTTCAATACAATACGACCACTGCAATTACCAACCAAATCTTTCTTCCACCAAAGTATTTCACATGTTATAGGAGACACACAGTTATCTCTACCAAGAGTCTCTGTGTAACAAGGAAAACACGCAAGACTACACCCCAGGAATATTGGCGTAGGGAGGCTTTGCTGTGAAGTTAACCCTCTCCTGTCTACTGTGTCTGTCCGTTTGTCTCCAGTAACATTCATCTATCATTGCATTATCGCACGTGGGTTCAGACAGGATTACAGCAGCGCGATGCCACAGCACTGTGACTGAAGAGCTCGGACTCTCACCCCCCTCTAATGAGGCACGTATGTGTTCTATTCTGGGGGGTTGACCCAAACAATGCTCTGGGGAGTCCTCTTCGGCAGTCTCTGCAGAACATGGCGCAGAAGCCAGTCTGGACCACTGTTAACATTTAGCAGCTGTTTACCACTTAGCTAACAAATTGTTTGACCTAAATCAATGCTCCCTCTTCAAATGCAAAACAAGATGGTTTTCCTGCTATAAACGCTTATTGCCACTGCACGCCAAAGCTAGCTCCCCCCCCCCCCCCACCGCAGCCCATGTAACAGTACAGTTGGCTTAAAACAGTATGAGACCACTCAAGGCATTGCCAATTAGAATCAACTACTTCTGAAAAGCTACGTCTCAATGAAGAAATGAAAGCGTGAGAAGCCGCCTTTATAAAAGTTGATACGAGCTGCTGTGACTACAGGGGAGTTTGATAATCTTGCAAATCCAACATCAGCAGCTGAGCAAAGGTAGTAGTGGGTGCCCTCTGTTGGTGAGAAGCTTGAAAAAGCCACAGAACCACTGTAAACCGTGTACTCATCTTCAACTTCAATACTTCAATTTGTTACAGCACAGGCAGCATCTGACAAAGTATTGCAACACAGGCAACAGAACAGTGTAAAATGCATTTCCATTACAATTTCTAAGTAGCTTAGTGCAGGTTTACATTATCAAAATGTCTCCGTGAGGGGGAACTAAGAATTATTACTAGATAAATACCATAAAATAGGCTGATCACTGTCAAAGCTGACAGAGTGGGTGTTGTAGTATGGAAAATAAGTTCAGGTGAGTTCACTTCCACGCTCAGACAATGACACCACCATGTCCTCCACAGATACTTATACAGAGAGCTTGACAAACGGCTCAAGATGTATGCAGGTGTGGACTGAAACATTCTCAGCCCCTTTACGTCTTCTACACAGGCCCTCTGTGCAAAACTCCCACCCGACCCAGCACTGATGCCTTTTACACACTTCTAACTAATGCATGGAGCTCAGAACACATCGAGAAAGATCCAAAAATACACCTTAAAGTTTTAAAGAATGGGAAACTATCTGCTGCCAGTTTTGTCTCTTAGCTGAACCTCACTCAGCAGGTCTTCTTTAGGCCTTTTCCTGACCCGGAATCAGTGGAGAAATCCTGGCGAAATCTGACGAAAACTTTGTAAAATCTCATCTCACTGCATTTACCACAAAGAGTGTTCTCAATTCTGTGAGTGTGTTCTGTGAGTGACACAAATTGGTTTGTAAGTTTCCCTTTGGATAAATGATATGAGTAAATGAAACCAGTAATGCTTCAGGCTAAACACTCCAGCTTCTTCACATATTGGCTGTGGCTTAATTCAGACAAGAAACATGGAGAGAAGCAGAGAAAATACACAGGCTTTATTAGGCTAGCAGGTAAAGAAAGAGAAACTAAGACTGCCTTTAATTATGTTGGGAGAGTTGGGAGATCAATTAAAGAGTCTATAAAGCCGTATTTATGATATGACCTATATGCTGGATGACCAAAATGATTAAGGCTTTAGCTTTCATTCTGAAGCTGAAAAACACATACATCTTATAAGAGTAATTGCACTATCTGTGTGGATGCTGTACACAAACTCAAGGCCAGTACACAAATGAACCCAACTTGAACTGACTTTGTGTTTTAAGAAAGCAAGTAATTACAGCGGTTGTTGCTCTAGTTCTCAACCATACCATGAATACAGGTCAATGTAGACAGCACTAAATGAGGCCTGACCACCATGTTTGGCTGTAGTGTGAACAAAACTAAACAGACATTTAAGTTTAAATGTGACTCTGTACAGAAATGTCTGAATTGTGCATACCAAGCAGCAACCACATCACCTGTCTGAGTGCATGAATATCACATATCTCTACATATCCTAACCTCATCGTCTTATGAATTATATTACTACATGCAGTAGCTCTAAAATTAAAAAAAAAAAAAAATTTAATGACATACTATCTCATTTTCGTCCTGCCTGAACAAAGACAATATCCATCACTTCAGAGCATCTAAGATGTCAGTCTCTTACCTGTCTCTGCATCTCCTCCACCTGTCTGTGAGGGATGCTCTTCAGAATTGTGTACATTTCGGGCAACTTTTCCTCTGGAATGACCACAGATGCCCTGTACATATACACAGTAATGAAACATTATCACATTGATACAAACTTGTAATACTTAAATCCTTACGCCTTGCAATGAAGGACAACACTATTTTTCATACCAGTATAAAATCAAACATGCCAACTCACATCACTCTTCAACACTTGTCACTCGAGATGAAGTTCGTACATCTCTTAACACCAGGAATTACATGAGCAACAGACTGAAACATAACCATTAAGACAATGCCAAAGCAAGCTCACAAAGTTAAGAGTGCTTATGTTTACACTGTACCTCTTCCAGTCGAGCACCTCAGAGAAGGGCAGTATGTAGGAGTCGGCCATGATGACTGGGACACAGCCTGCCTGCAGTACGTCACTCAGAGTGGCCTGGCCCAGCCGTGCACCACGCAGCACCACACAGAACGATGATTCCTGCAGTACACAACACACAGGGCACACACAGCTGTTTAGGCCTGTGAAGAAGAGTGTGGTGAACCTGTCTGCTAACAGAGAATTAAGAGCCCTCTCACATGCACTGCGCCGATACCCCCCCCTCCCCTCACCCCCAGGCTCTCTTCCCAGTGGGACGGCTCCCAGATGTCCTGCAGCACCCAACACTCATGATAAGCACACTTCCTGTCTAGACAGGGCTGGACCAGAGATGTGCAGAGTGGGAGAGCAGCAGCTTTTGTTTATGCATATTCGCCAGCAGGAAAAAATGGTGGTGGTGGAAGTCAAAAATGAACCTCAAACGACAGACAACCAGCAAATGTCTGTCCAAAAAAAAAGTCCTTCCAAAGAACTTCTATTCAAGTGAAATGATCATGAGGGTTTTTAAATATCCACCCAGAAAGGCCTGAAAAAGACATCTTACTTTTAAACTTAACTATACATCATCTCATCTGAGTATGAAAGTCACATCGGTCTGATTCTGTTTTATGGGAGCTAGACAACAGGGGTGAATGTACATAACGATTACTTATGAAAAGCACATGTTGGCTGTTTCAAGCTTTTAAGACATATTAGAAAAAGATACAAAAGCCCATATACAATCATGTGGATACTTCTTGATAAAACAACAGGCCCATAAGAGATATTTTCAGCTGTTAACTAATTTAGATGCTTTTCTGATGAGTTAAGGTTTAAACCTGATGCAATGCATTGGACTGGCACAAACCTGTAAGATTTGTGGGTAGTCATAGACCTGGCCCTTGTAGCAGCGTTTCCTGGCAGAGGCCATGCCCTGAGACAGGTTACTGCATTTGTCCAGGAGGAGCAGCGCCTCCCCATTCTCCTCTTTGAGTCGCTCCAGCTCAACGCGGTACTCCCGATGAATGGCTGTCTGAGAGGACAGGATGAAGTAACGGCGCGGTCTGAAAGAAGAACAATGAGAGGACAGCATGAGACATTCAGAGCTCAGACACAGAGACAGCCACTGTTTAGGCAGAAGATATGCTATTTGGAGGTTTAAAAGAATACTGGGGGGGGGGGGGGGGGGACAAAAAAAAAAAACACGGCGGATGAAGGCTAGGTATTTAGTTGGGACTGGTATTCACCCTGGTTGTCTCTCAGGAAGGTCCACCTCTGCTGACAGCGGACTGTACACTGGGATGCTAACGTCATAGCCCTGTCGGTAGGTCCAGGTGGAGAAGCCTCCGCCCGCCAGCAGAGCTCTGTGTGATAGAGAGGGAATAAAAAAAAGAAAGAAAAAAAAAAAAAAACAAGTGTCACCGAAACGGTCAAATCCCTTTTGGGCATCAGAAGAAATGTTCTATTTTTGCAAAGTATCAGAAAACAAAACTATCAAAGGATTTTGTTGTGCTCTTTATCTTGGTTATATAGAGCTGTTGTTCTGCAACTCATCTCAGAACAAGCTTGTAATATTTCAAATTACATCCAGTACAGTGAATTGTCTGTTACAATTAACAGTGAATTGAAACAAGGAAAAGAGAGCATCAGATCTGAACAGCAAATGCACTGCCTTTTTTTTTTTTTTTTTTTTTCCCCTAGGCGCACACACATACATACAGACATGCAGCTGGTTCTGATGAAGCTATATGTCAAACAGAACTCAGCTGGATGAGCCCAGGAAATTCCCTACAGCTCCAGATAAGTGTTCATCGTTTTGGGGCTTTCTACTACATAAAACTCACCTTTTCCAGCCCAGAGCAGGACAGCTGCCAACAAAAAGGTTGGGAAACAAGGCCTATGTAGCAGTAAATACCTGGGGATTATGTATGTCTGTCTGCTGTAAGCACTCATAGGTTTTTCCTCATCATGACTGCTAACTTCCTTCTCATGACTCTCTCTCCTTCTCATGGCTGTCTCTCTGTGTCTCAGCTCTGAATGTCTCATGCTGTCCTTCCATTGCTCTTCTCTCAGACCACGCCGTTTGATTTTAGTGGCAAGTATGCTAGATCTAAATAATGCCTGTAATATATCAGTATGACTCAAACAGTAATTACAGTGGGCAATTCATTTGGTACAGACATTAAAAATAGATGCTAAATACATGAGTGACAGCAACTGCTAAAACTTAAGCAGGTCCTCAAGTACAGTGACATGTACTTAAGCTAAGTAAATTTGAAGGGAAACTTTAAGATGTTTCATAAGCACAACAGAACACTATTTTTCCGTGTCAAACTTACATAAGACTATTTAGCAATGGGATACCAGTGTCATGATAATCCAAGCAAACTATTTGAGAGACAGAGAGGGCTATCCTGCATCACTGTCCAAGATGAAGCAAAGATGGAATTAGACAACTGATCTGTCACACCACCATCTGTTTTCAAATGAGACATTAATGTGAGAGAGGCCAAAGGCCTACACAGCTTAACCAGGTGGTCAGAAATATAACATGGAGGATGTTTTTTTTATGCTTTGTCACTTATACCCCAGTCATCATGTCCTCATGTAAAGTACGAGGATAGTAAAACCACATCTCACTGTATGAATTATACCTGTCTCTTGGAACATCCAGCGCTGTGTTGTAGTCTGGAGGTCCTCCAGGTAACATATTGAACAACAAATGGTTCACTCCTTTGTCCCATCTAAAATCAAAGTTAAATCTGATTAATACAGTAATGATCAAATAGTCTCTTTTGGGGAGTAGCAACTTTTTGAAGGTCTGAGGTTTCAATGAAGAACACAAGATATATTTAAGTTGTGCATATATTCACATCGCTGAGCAGATAACATGATGAAAGTATTAAGAGTATCACGAAAAAACATCAGCATCACCTTGGCAGCATAGCCAGAGCTTGGGCAGTCTCACGAATACGCAATGAGTTCTGGTTCAGTACATCAATGGAAGGGATTAAGAGGCATGCTCTGTTGACATCATCAGTGTAAAAGTCACTGTCAGAGATGGCACTCAACAGGTCATTGTACTCCCGAGACAGACCTGTACTGCTTATTGGCACCCCAACCTCATCCACAAAGCGCTGAAGAGGGTAAATATACACCTGCATAGACAGAAACAATTCTGTGTTTCCCAAACCATTTGAAAATCAATAAATATCCAACACATTCTCATATGCAAACCATCTTGTCTAAGTGACCTACTGAGAAGAATAAATTTGAAACAGATAACCTAAAACAGACAAAAAGGTAGTGCAAAATTACCTTAATTCTATTCTTCGGATTATAACCGCAACGGTAAACATCAAAACACGTGTGCATACGACAGCTCAGGTCTCCCCTCTCAGGAATAGGGCTGGATAAAGGCAGACGGACCAGCGGAGCATCATGCACACTACGACGGTCCAAACTCCATTCGGCTGTGGACTCAATGGAGTGAGGCCAGAACTGAAACATTCCAGTGGCGATCAGTCCAAGCAGCACCACGGAGAAAAGGGTGATGTAGTAGATACGGTGCTTGGTCTTCATACGAGGTATCAGAGCGGGGCCCCGTGAACTGTACTTTACCGATGCACACATACTTAGCCAATTTTTGCGTTCAAACCACTGTCACAGGAAACAGTATATTAAGATTACAACGGACAAATATTAACTGATGACAACAGCATAATGTCAAGTTATAAACAGCTACAATAACACTAAAATGGCATTGAAATTTTCCATTGTCAGCGCACTGCAAAAGTTGCTTGTATCTTGTAAAACAATACAATCTGTTCGTCACAAGTATCAGGCATAACTATGGCTCATTTTAGTCCAAGCGCTGGAGATGCTAAATCGGCAAACTGACCAAGCAATGTAAACTGAAGACCTCAAAACTACATCAAGTTTTCAAATAAAAATTTGTCTGTGTATTTTTGGTTGTAGGACAGACGCATGTTGATCAGCTGGTTTGCTCTATTGCTAGATATATCTGATGTCTTCACTGAACTTGTCTGATATATTGTTATGCCAGATAGCTAGTTGGTTAGGTAGCACGCAATGGATGGTGACTGACAGCTTCTTGCTATGATCTGTACAACCTGTTAATTTACGACTCAGTAAGATCTGTCAATATATAAAAATAACGGACGTAAAACAGAAATGGATAACTTTACAAACAGCACTTGGGAAAATCCACGAAATCTGTTCGTGACGCCCTGACATTAGCTGGGAAGTTGGGTTAGCTAAAGCGTATACTGACCTTCACACCGTCCGACCACAGCTGCACTGCTTTAACAGACTTAATTGATACCTCATTAAAATAATCTAAACAGTCGCATTTGGAAAACCACTTGTCCACGTCTACTTATCCATTTAGAAAGAAATTCCAAACGACAGACTAGCGAGATGGCTAGTCACAGCTGGCCAGCCCTAAGGAAGAAAATCTCCTCTGTTTATAGGACGACCATTAGCCTCAAGAGCTGCATACCGCCACCTTCTGTACTGGAATCTTCATGTCACATTGCTTCTGAATCTCAGATGAAGAGGCGCACTAAACAACAGCGCTTTGTCTGAACCTGTAACTAAATTGCTTGATTTAATTTGTCATTATCATGTTCTCACTCAATATGTGAGAGAACTAAAATGCACTTCCATTGTGTTCCTTCAAACGGAAGGCTGGATGCACTGACTTTACTACGTGAGTTACCGGGGTATTGAGGGAAAGAGGAATTTAAGGAGTTAAAAGGTAACAGACTTTCATTTAGACACTTGGTGCACCAAACACATCACCATAGAAAAATAAAATTATCGTGAGGGGACCATATTATAATCCACAGATACTTTTCTGATTAGCAAGAAATGTACATGTCCATATTTTAAATGAGCAGTTTCTCTTTTAGATTGCATCCCGTCTGATGCCACAAGGAAATTTGGAAAAGTCACTTAAGGCCCCCAAATGTGAAATGAGGTTGAAATGTGTGGATATGGTTGTCTAGCAACAGACAGTGGAGACCAGTGCATCTGTACCTGAGCCTCTTCAGATGTCCTTTCAGCTCCACACAGCTCTTAGACAGCCATGTCTAAAAGTTTACATGTGATTGAGCTTACTTATGGTTTAATATCATTTAAAAATGTATTATCAATGTAGTCAATGTTACCTCACAAATCACTTTATTGTTGTGCTTCACTTATCTTATTCTTTTTCTTTATGGTCTTACAGTCCGGGGGGAGTAGAATGAATTACTGAGTTTATGCATCATCTCATATAAGCCAGTGGTTACTTTGTGGTGGATGCAAATGTTCATTTCTTAACATAAAGTACTTGTAGAATGTTTGCTATTCTGTGGTGCTATACAAATGTACTGAGTATTTGACTATTGAGTATTGTTTTCTTAAAATGCTATGCCTTCTCACCAACGGAAGTAATTTAGTAACTAAAAATGAATTAAATCTATTAAATTTAATTCAGTGTTTTTTTTCTCAATCCAAATTCCTCCAAATCTAAAAGGAAAAATATGTAGAAACAATGGAGGACAGCTGAGGATTATCTGTAATGCATAGCTTACCGGTCCATGAAATCACTTATTCTGCTGGATATTATATGTACAAAATGGATAAAATCACAAAAGCTACACATTTGAGTTGGTAATGTTTGTTATTTTAGATCACTTTCAATGGCCTAATATAAAGCTGTTTGCTTTAACATAGAAAAGCATAATGAAAATATGTCTAATTTTGTTGATTGTCAGTTAATATTCTTTTGAAATGCATAAAGTAATTTCATGATTTCAATATCTGAGGGTCATTCCAGACACTCTGAAATTAACAGAACAATGGCCATTTTTTAATCTATAAACTAAACACTTAAGATACCTAGAATCAGTGTCCTGCATCAAGACTTGTGCTTGCAGTCTTTTGCGTTTCAGCATGACATCTGAATAGTAATCTAATAGCCTTCATCCAGTTTAATTTAATGTATCGCAATAGACGACAGTGTTCCATATGTTTGTCATTTATGAACATGTCTACAAATACTATACATAATATTGGTTACACATAATGAAAACAAAATATGCAGACATAACAGTATGTTAAAAGTGCAGGTGTTAAAAATGAAAATAGCACACCAACATCTTATTTTTAGTATCAATCTGGTTCATTTACAGGTACTAGATATACCAATACAAACACTTACAACACATTTTAATATCAAAATGTTCACTGGTGCAATACACATCACATTACAATTAACTGTACAAGATATTGGCCTTTGAGAGAAACAAACAAACAAACAAAAAATATATATATGCACTCACACAAAAATATACACACATGTACACATGCACACGCACACGTGCACACACACATACACACACGCACGCAAACACACACACACACACACACACACACACACTTTGAATTTTGACCAAGCATGGCTCTGTTTAGATTAAAGAACAAAGAACAGGAGATAAGGGGCATACCTGAAGAAGAAGTTCACTTATGGACTTGTTGTTACAAGTTACCCAGGTGCATGCTAGGATCCAAGACAGTTTTATTTATCAATCTCTTGGTAATTTAGTTTTCTATGTTCTCCATCAAAAACACCCAGTTTCCCTCATGAGTGACATGCACTCCAAACTACCCAGATTTACTAAACCATTAATGGTGGTTGTGCAATTATATACTTATTGAACTTCAAAATGCAAACAATAGAATACAATGATAATACTGGTCTATTGAAATCACATATCAGAAAAGTCACATTGATGATTTCAGTACAAGGAGGTAAACATTATAATGGGCCAAAATGTTGCAAAGGGTGAACCACCTCTTTAAACATGTACTATATGTTTGTACAAGTTATTTAATTTTCCTTTATAAATATTTATCCAAATGTCAGTGCAAGAACTTCTTCCCTTTCCCTCCTAAAGGATGGCAGTGTATGCTGCCTTTAAGGAATGAAATGTATTAACTTTGTTTCACTGTTGCTGTAATTTGTTTATTTTGCATCGAATCCAGCACTTCAAAGTTCCAGCTGTGAAGTACAGGTCAGTGTCATTGCTGATTGTTGGTCATTGTTGCTGATTGTTGGTCATTGTTGATCTCCATTCAACCGCATGAAGATGACAAATGTACAGGTTTTTACATTTGTTCACATTTTTTCATCATTTTTTTCTCTTTTCAAATGTCCCATTCCTCCATTGAACATTACTGTTTCACTGGATTCCTCTGAACAAGCACATTGCAAACACCATGGCAAAGAGCTATGAAGGGAAAAGACACAGAAATGTGTTACAGATGAGTCAAATAATGAGCCAACAATTTATAAAAAATAGAAAGGATTACTTTATATATATATATATATATATATATATATATATATATATGTAATTACGTGACACATTTTAATAAAATCACGACACCATTACAAAATCGTAATACTAAAAATGTTGCGTAAAGGTATGCCACTGCAATGACTGGTCCAGGAGGTGGCACTACACTACAATGCATTTAATCTTGAGACATGATTAAACAGATCTATTCCAAAAGCACATACAGCAAAATGTTCAATGTAAATCTGTAACAATACTGAGAAAATTCATTGTTGACCTGAGAGCCATGGGAGGTTTCTATAATTCATACCACATGAGCAAAACTGTGTTTCTGTCATTATTTGACCCGTCCTTTTAGACTGAATCATTCGTGCAGATACTGAGTAGTTCCCTGATCCTCTGTCACTCATGTCTAATGATGTATCATGCCATAGTTATTTTTTAAACTGTATCAAAGTTAGACAAGTATAAAATCTATTTGTTGTGTAAGCAATTTTGGCAAATTGCTATTTTTTTTAATCAAAAGTGACTTATCATTAGTGATGTTTGTAATAGCAAAAGAACCAAAATCATACTTCAATTGTCAGCACCACAATGGCAAGTGCTCCAGCCATGTAGATGTATGTCTCAAAAGAGTCCACTACTGCTGTGTAACAGCCCTGTAAGGAGAGAATAAAAGATGTCTTTATGGAACAGCCCAGTGTCTTCAACTGGTACTTCACTATTTATCCACATACCCACAGAAGTCGCTCTGCATAGCCCATTTCTAAGTGTTACTTATTTACCATTACATAATAGAGGTGATGAATGGTATGTCATACTAATCTTACTATTGTTTATTCCTGGCTATTTGAATTTCCATGGTAACTGTTCTCATAGTGCTGTGTATTACTCTGTAGCCGGTAATGTATGTCATTCCGTTTTGCTAACTCTCCAAGTAGGGGCTGCTGACCTTATTGTAACGGTACAACATGTTGCCCTTGAGACACTCATCCTTGCTCACGTAGACTCCATCTCTAGGCAACAGATCGTTCCTCAGGCAACAGATTTCAGGGACCATTTTGTGGGGGTAGATTCGTCTAAAGAGGCTTTCATCAAAGTCCTCAGGGCTGTTCACCCCACAGCAGTCAAACTGTAGAGAAAGGAGTGAATCGTGTGCGTGTTAAAATGTGTAGCAGGTCTTTTAAACACCACTCCTCTGTTCATTGAAAAGTATATGAGCGTCATCATTTGCAGATCAACATGAAAGCACTAAAATACATGGAACTGGGTTCTGGGCGTACTGCGTTGACAAATATTGTTAATAAATGTACATCATCACAACAAACTGTAAGTGAGCATACCGTGGACATGATGGCGTTCCATGTGGAAGTGAAGACATCAGTGTTGTTATGGCCTTGATAGCGCCTTTTCAATTCCTGGGTGAAGTAATCTCTGGTGAGCTGTTGAAGCATGAAATAAAAGTGAGCAAAGCAATTCCAAACAAATTTCGAAGAGTAACATTTTCGATCTGACAAATAATAAATACACTCACATGGTCCCGAAATATGAAGGCCAAAATGGCAGCTGCCAACTCTGCCAGGAATATAATCAGAATAAGCATGAAGAACTGTGGAGAAATTAGGAAGGTGGCGTGGGGATGGGACAAAAAGAGCAGGAGGAAAAGAGGTTTTAATCAGATTTATGGCTACAACTGACAAATTCTGGACGCACACTATGGCTGTCATTACAACACATTCTAGCATTATTATAATCTGGTGAACAGACCAAGATCCAATAAGTAGCCTTTCAGTGGCTCTGTAATGGCATATGATCAACACACAGATAGGAATTTGCCTCACACTTTAGACCTGTGATTACTGTAATTAACTCACAAAGAGCAGCAGACATTTGTTTTCCCGTATGGCTCCGCAGCAGCCCAGGAATCCCAGGAGAAACAGCATGCCTCCCATGACCAGGATAACATAGACCCCCGTGAAGAGCAGTGGGTTGGCTGCCACAATCTCCCTGAAACCTGTGGGATCCACCAGCACCCAGATACCTATTCCCAGCAGGAAAGCACCACCAAGCTATGAAAAGAGACATTTATGACTTGACAGCTCTGTATGCTATGCGTCAAATGTTACGTAAGGCAAGACATTCACAGTACTCACTCACAAATTAATAACTGCACAAAATTAAAGGTGTTCATGAAAATCTAGCAAAAACATAACAGACTCATACAGACATCTGCAGTGGCTGACTAACAGAGAATGAGCAGGTTTCTATTACTTTGTATTTTGGCCACTGGATATAGCTACTTCTTTCCTCATATGGATCACCAAGGTAATGATGCATTTGAGTCCATACAGCATCACAAATATAGCCACAGAAAGATGGATATATTTTAAAGGTGTTGCAGTCAACATAAAATCAGTATTAGTTTATGCAACATTTACTGCATTTTAAAGACAATAATGAGGACATATTTATTACAGAAGGATACTACAGTACAGATACAGCCTTTTGAGTATGTTGAGAGAATCGTGATTTTATACAGTAAGGTAAACAAGAAAACATGTCTAAGATGTCACTATATCAGGCAAAAAAGCATTTAACAGTTGTATCAGTTTTATCATCAGAAAAAATCATCTTGATGCCATCAAGGCTGTGCAATACTTCATGCACATGCATGTATTGTGTTCATGCACTGATCATTTTACTTCCACTTTAGTCAGGTCAAAGGAATTTCAAAAGACTGCAGCTGAAATTCTATTTAGCGACAAAGGAAAGCCATAGGACTAAACCAAGATCATTTGGCCAAACATACATACGACATTCTAAAAGTGATTTACAGACGGTAACAAAGTGGGACCTACTGGTTATTTCAAACACTCTTTTGAGCTCTATATGTTTTTTGTTGCTGTTTCTGTTTCTATTTTTGTGTCGGTTTGCTTGTTTTTTTGCAAAGAATGACCTGCCTGCCCAGTTTCCTCTTCCAGTTCTCAGTTCTTTCAAATCTGTGTTATGCAAACAGGAGATCAATTTCAACCCAACTCCAAACTCCAAGGACTTGAATTACGACCATGGGTCTCATCGTGAGCAGAAGGGAGCAGTTTGAATCAGTATGCTCCCACACTCAGGTCAAACTGAGCAAGGTTCATGTAGCATGAAGAACTGACAAACTGTTATTCAGAGTGTGCCAAATGAAAACCTTGTTTTCTGGTGTGTGCGAGAGATTTTCTCTGACTTGGGTGAATGAGAAGAAGACAAGGGTCAGGGATACTTACAAATATAAGGAAGTTGAAAATGAACATGAGGTACTTGATACAGCTAAGACAGTCCCCCTCCATGGCAGTGCCTTGTGCTGAAGTCTCCCCTTGTCCCTGAAGGCATACACACACAGGAAGAAAAAAGAGGGAGGTAGAGATGCTCTATCACTTTCTGAGGGGCTGATTTGGAAAGCAGGGAAAGAGGACAGAGAGAAAGAAAGCAGAGCCCTTTCTTCCCCCTTGATTTAATTAAAACCGATGAGATCATTCTGACTTCCTCACTTAAAAATGCAGTCTGAATTGGAGCTGATTAAATGACCTCAAGCTTTCATGTTAAATAATATCGAATCAAAATATTACAAGTCACTTCATACAGCTATGGCTCACAGTTCTGATCAAACTTAAAACTGAATTCCAAAGCAAAGCTCTGCCTTTTTTGTCTATTTGTCTATTTCTTCATTCATTAACCACAAAATGAAGAATACATGTACATATGAATATGTGCAATAGCAGATATTCAGTGATACACGAAAAATTCAGCAAAAAGACTTCAGATCTTACATGCTCTGCTATGATGGCAACAGGGATGTGTGGTGATTTTTTGGGGAGAGATTTAATAGTTGACTTCACTGTGCTGGACTGATAAAGGAACACTATCAGGAGTCCGGTCCCAAAACACATTTGGCCCTGTTCACACCATAGGCACATCTCAACAGACTGAATAAACATGTCCTCCCACTGCTACAGACCGATCCTGCTGTCACTGGAATTGCCCTGACTCAAAAATATTTAACATAAGTTATATGAGCAGCTTCACACAAAACATGCACATGCTAAAGAGTCATATTAGTGTTTTAACTCATTAGTTAGTCTTCTGGGAAGATGGTAACACTTGAAGATCAATGACCACTTTTAAATCTACACATGTTTAATCTCACATTGTCAGCACTTTGCTTTTCACCTGTGCAATAGTATGCTGTTGTGTGTGGCCTTTCCTGTTTAGGTTCATTTACTTTAATAAAGGAAATGGCAGGAAGTCCCTCAGCTGTGGCTGACAATGCATTCTAAGTAATTACAGGCTATTAGAAGAGGTTTAGCATAATGACAGTGAGGCTGTTCATTAGTGCATTGGGTTCACAGTTTACATCCCACAGGTAAATCTGATTCTCCCAGTGCCTGCTCACAAACGCCTGGGACAGAGTGGCACCACAGTGCACATAATGTCAGTAAGAGACACAAATTCCTGTCTGTATGAAGCCAGAACAGCAGGAACAGGAGCATACAGAACTCCAGAACCCTCTGCAACTCGTTCTCAGTTTAAAAATAGATCCGAGCAGCTGGACAATTTCATGGGGCCCAACAGTAGATAGCTGCAAATAATTCCACCTGTCTTCTTACGGACCTGTTCAGGCATAATTCAATAAGCCTCTGGTCAGATTTACCCAAAGTCATTTCCTGGGAAATGCTGCACCTCAGTCAGGTGTTCTGTTAAGTGGGAGAGTGGCACTCTATGGAACCCCACTGTGTTGAGCTAATCCGGCAGATTCGTGGGGGTCTGCCGGCAAGTGTGGGTGTATGTGCGCGTGTGTATGTGTGTGTGCGTGTGTGTATGTGTGTGTGTGTCAGAGAGAGAGAGAAAGAGAGAGGCAGAGAGAGAGAGAGAGAAACTGCCTGAACTGATTAAGCTTTCAGCTTTTCTAACGCCAGGCCTGACTCAAGGCCACGCTCACAGATCTCAAATGTTAGTCAAGGTTTCATGACCTAAGAAAACTTATCCAAACAGTTCATTAACAACTACTGGGGTTGTTTTAAGTATTATTAAACTCCAAATTAATGCTTTTCAACACTTTGTTTGCAAAATTGTCCTTTGTGGAATATTTTTTACTTAGCTTGATTTTGCTTAATTTTGCAAGGGGGGAATTTGGCTGCAATGTCTACAGTAATTCCTATCATTAATAACACAACAGTACAAAATCTACTTCTTTTCTGCACTGAAGGTGACTTCTGAACTAGGTGACTATTATTTAATCTTCAAAACATTCCTGGAAAATAAGATGGACTATATGAGGAAACCATAAATAAAAAAACTCATAATTAATCCTGACCCAGCTTCAAAAAAATTATCCAACAGCACGCTGCTTTAGACAGAATACATCAACTTGTCACAGTTGCCGTGGGGATATGTAGTGAACACAAGAAGTGTTTTCCCTCAGCCCTTGGAAAACATTGGATTCATCGATCAAAAGTCGGCAGCCACTGGCTCACTGTTACTCTTCCTGCAGCCAGTGAGGTGAAGCATCTTCATCACATTCTCGCAGGCAATGAAAAGCTACTATATGACAAGTTTGTGAAGGGCACCCATCAACATTTGTTTCTGCTGATCTATGGAACAATCAGGAAAGTCTTCAAACATGTAATGTTTTCAGTTCCTCATTTTGTAACAGTGATGAAGTATGCTTCAGTCCACTCATCTCAGCTTTAACCACATCTCAGCAGGACTCCCTCAGCTGATCCTGTGACTATATCAGTCAGCACTGAAAAGCTATTGAAAACTGTTATGACAAATACCTCAAAATAATCATATTTTTAAATCACACAGAGGTTTCAAAATAAATAAACTGTCTATGTGGGTCTCTCAAGGCATCGCTCATAGTTGATACAAAGTACACAGAGAGGGTGAAGTGACACCGTATCTCACAACTCAAGGTAAAATAGAGTTGACCAGTATGTAGAATTGAAAACACTGTTAGGCCACTGCTCTACATTCCATGATGGGATATGACCCAAAAAGCATTATTTCTTCTCACTGTTCCTCAACATTCTTATCTAGTCAGCTTCCAATCAACTTTGCTCAAAGCGAAGGCAGAAATATTGGTTTTAGTTGGATAAACAGTGCCTCCAGTCATTTTAATTGAATAAGCCAACATCAAAAGCTGACTTCAAGTCATGGAAATGCATTATTCAATCTTTTTTTATTTATTTTAAAAGGAGGAATGTCTCATCTCTGTTGGGGAAAAAATACAGAGGAAAGAGAGAATAGTGGCATGGAAAAAGTTCAAAGCTTAGAACTATATTTGGCACACTTTACAATTTACAATTTACAATCTGGCATTTAGCAGACGCTTTTAACCAAAGCAACTTACAATAAACGCATCACGTTAGAGTGGAATAAGTATTTAAAGTTGTTGCAAACTATGGACCAGATAGTTTGTTCTATCCTACCAAGGAAATCTTAAGGGTACTACCTGAATTTGGAATATAGATGGTGCACCTTTTACCTATCCATGCCTCTGGATGTGACTATGACATAACTATTATCCCCAAACAAATTAACCACGAGCCACCAACAGTGACTCTTTGTCCATTCTCGCATCACATAAAAGAAAATTAAAGGCACATCACACACCCCAAAATTAACCTTGTACAATTTACTAGGATTTTGTTCCCTCAAATCGTTTTTAACATTCTACTAATTTGAACTTCACCAGTACCAGTGTCTGAGCCTATGCCCAGCCCAACCACAGAGGAGGATGCTGCTTCCTTTGATGATCAGAGCTGCATTTAAAAAGCTTGTATAGTTCATTGTGGTATGCCATGAATATTACATTGTTTTTTCCCCCCTTTCATATTCAATTTAGAAGCAGTTACTCTTCTAATTTAGTCAGACTCATATTTCACTGAAAAATAAATAAATACAGCTGTGGAGGACAGGGGTTCCCAAGAGGACTGCATTGTCCATTTTTGAGGCTCAAATTACAGAGAGTGAGCCCACTAGATGCTGTATGAAGTGGCCTGAATGCTAAGTAGGTGCATAATGTGAATTCACTGGCCATACAGATTTTCAGACAGCAGTAAAGCCCTTAAGAGGCTATCTTGTCTGAGTTCTGAGTTCCCCTTGTCTGTGGCTTCCTGCAAGCCCATCCTGTAGATGAGTGGGCTACAGTGACACACTGATAAGGATCCTATTCTGAAGAGGAATTTACATCTTAAACAGCGCAGGCACAAAAAGGAACAATGCATAGGGTGTATCTGAGCTTTTAATCTCTTAAGAAAAAGAGTCTCATTTATCACATGAGAGCTGATTAAAAAAGCATATGCTCTCTTGTTGGAAAAAACGCATGAGACCACACAGTGTATCATTTGTGTTTTCAGCAAAAATCCTCATATATGTAAAGAGTGCTATTTTTGCAGCTCCTCCATTTCCAGTTTATTAGCAGAGACCTTTAAACACAGACATGCCTCTGCATTACAGAGCAGGCAGTGATTGAGGAGGACATTTGGGCTCTGTACCTAACGGTGCTGGCACCCGAGTCTACACTAACTGCTGATGGAAGAACAGATCAATACAGAGCTCAGGCCGGCAATCAATCTCTGATTAATAATATGCTGCATGCAGCCACTTCTCCCAAAATACTCCCCCAACCGATGCTTCAAGATAACATCACTAACCCTATGAGCTTTCAACAATCACCCAACAGAAGCAGAGATTAATCACGCTTTTAGAGGGAAGTACTGATCCATCAAAGCACAGAAAACCTTTTAGTCTTTAACAAAACAGATCTTGTCCATGTTAAAAAATAAATACATTTGTACATGCATTGATTACACACAGAGCACAGGGCAACCTTATGAACCTGTTGTGTATCTCAGAGGTTATGACCCGCAAAACTTTGTGCCTACCAAGACATAAAGTACTATATCACTGGAGAAGATCTCTAACCAGACATTAAGGTGCACATTCAAAGCATGTTGTCTAACTCATCACAATGAATGGGCATCTCAAACACCCAGTACATGTCTGATCAGAGATGGTTACAGTCTTCAGGTGGTCAAACACCCCCCACAAAATTGACAAAATCTGCTGTACACGGTGCATGACACAAATGAAAACTGTTTTGTACATGTTGGCACTTCAGTGATTTTCTCAGTCCCAAATGTTTGCAAATTTAGAACATAAAAAAGCCAGAGCTGAAGCTGAAGGAAAAGGCTTCCTGTTGATTCCACAGCGGGGATGAAAAGTGCCTCTCCGTCTTGGAGACTAACTACACTCTAGTGGCTGTTACTTAAAAAAACTTAACTTAAGTGAAATATGCTCATCTGGCAGCTTCTGAAAACTAGCCGACTATGTGAACTTTAGTTTGATAGTTTGGTAGTTTGATACAAAATGGAAAGAGAAGGTTCCTTTTTAAGTTATCCAGAACCCCTGATACTTTATATGTACTCTGCTTGCAGGGGCTGTGAGGCTGTCTCTGCAATAAATTAAGTCTGAGAGCTGTCAACATGGTCTTTGTTTTGCAGGAAATTTCTGTCAGTAAGAGTTAGAACAACTAAAAAGCAAAAGCTAAGGGAAAAAGTCTCACAGTAACTTTTTCTCATAACCTGTTGATATGCTGTACTGCCTTGTCAGGGCCACGGGAGAAAATCACGGGAGAACTGAAACACACTAGAACACAGAGTCAGGAAAGCCCCTGTGTTGTTTCTGCTCGTGTTCAGCTGCAGAACAACTAGCCAAGGGTAATTAGTTTTTTAAAAAAAAGAAGAATTAAAATGGACTTGTTTTGTTCCAGGTTTGCTGTGATTGAGAAAAATTGCTGAAGGATCTAGCTTACAAAGAAAGGCAGTCCAAAACAAGAGCCCAGCTGGAGAGAGGTGGTGTGGGAGGGTGTGAAGATGCCAACACTCTCACACTCGGCACTCTGTTCATGCACCATCTGCCCTCAACAGCAACAATAACATGGACAGAGAATTGCATGACAACACAATGTTACTTGGGACTTCAATCTGTTGGTGACTTTATTTCATGATTTGTGTAAATGTGTATCTTTTTGTGTGTTTGTGTTTGTTTCAAATTTAACTAATATACTTTCACAAGATATCCTGCAAAATGAATACAGACTATGCAACTTGAGGCATTAATGCATTTGACATTTGACGAAAACAATAACTTGTTTCAAATAAGTGCAGAGAGTCCAATTAGTATTTCAAGCAATGCAGAAATGTGGAAACACATAACAAAATAGTGTTTGTTTCTCATTAGAGATAGTGTCTGGAATGAGCCAGAGCCGCTGATCCTAAAGGAAAGGTTGATAACCAAATCGAGCACTCAGAAGTCTTCCCCTCTCTTGTTTTGACCTTTGGAATAAAATACCTGGGAGATACTGCTTTTTTTATACAATGGCACAACATATATGTATATATACATGCATATATACATGCTGGTTGTGAGATTTTGAAATGATTTTTCTATTTCTACCACACATGATAGAAAGTTACATTCAGACCGAACTGAAAAATCAAAATGTCTAATGGAATGCCAGGAGAGTGTTAACAGAGTCTCAAAATAATAATCCTTTGTTATACTTCCATAATCGTGTTGAGAAGATTTAAAAAAAGCATCAGACATAGCAGTACTGGTTATTCAGAAGAAATGGCTTGAGGGAAAAACAGTGTTCTAAATCATACTATGGGACTGAAACAGTATGATGACAGTATCAATCAGTGGAGAAAAAAGGGACTAAATCAATGAGAACATGCCTGAGGATAAATGCTAGCATTACTGTATATGACAGCATTACGAGTAGTTACACTTTCATGTTGGGATGACCTGACATCCAAGTGAATCAATGTTAATGACACTGACGACCTGCAGCCGCCACTGATTGATGAGTATAATCCAGAATTATTAAAACCCATCATACCATATGTACCTGTAAATGGCTCTCCACTCAGCTGAAGAAAATGGCGTTTTTATCTCCGGTGGTTCCACTTCAAAAAAGTAGCTGTGAATGGAACAAAAACAAACATTCTTTAGGCAGTTTAAAATATTCACATGAAAGTCTTCATTCTACCTATGTTATCACATTTCCATTTCAATCAAAGATTTCAAAAAATGTTCAGTTATGATCACATGCTCTCTCCTTGTGAAAGTGCTGGGTAATTTTGAGCACAGTCTGTTTCCATGTGCCTAAATAAGTGGAACAGAATTAGAATGGGTACCTTTCATTCAAAGGGGAAAAATAGAGATGAGAAAAACATTTTTGGCTGAGCCAAAACGAATGTTAGATGTGCACATACTGTAACTAAGGCAATGGCACTGCTTGGAACTAACAGGATATCCTCACTCATGGCCAATACGCCAATTCCTCTGCAGTGATGAGAAATCTCAGCAGAGGCAGAAGACCACCCAAGATTAATGAAAGCAATTGACCATGATGTCACCGAATGTCATTATTAGAATTAATGGTGATAGAATAATATCTTCTTACTATGGAAATCTAGGACATCTACAATATTATTCAGGCTTCAGGTTAAACCTGTCAGTATAATAGGTACATATAGAGAATAATAATCATGTATTTATTAATTTGCTAGCCTGCACAAGAAGGTCCTTGTCCCTAGTCTACATCTGATATTTCAGTTGGAGGTAACCACTATTCCTGTGAATGCTTGCATCTCTAGAGCATCCAGGGTGAGGCTAGGGGTTCAAGAAGGACATGTTCACTAAAGGTCTGAACCACACATCTCTTTCCAAGGAACCAAACAGAGGATCAATAAAAAAGTGTTAGGTTTTGTTTGAATCCAGCAGAATAGAGCAGAGGATCAATAGGTGTTGTTTGAGGAGCAAAAAATCCAACAGAGAAAATCAAATTATAAAACAATGAAATGTTCTGGAGAGCCCTGGAGATTTGAAAATATAGGATGTGGTTAATGTGATGAAAGGAAACTTCCAGGATCCTCAAGTGTCGAGCATAAATTGATCTTTCTGTATAACTATAGCAAACTATAAACATAATGATTACATTTTAACGTAACAGTTGTTACCCGTTTCCATATTTTTTCTGGTATAGAGGCTGAAAATTTTGGTGACCTGCTTGCAGATATTTAAGAACATCTTTTTATTACTATAAAGTCTTGATCCAGTCCTGCTAGTCTGATATATCTTGATAGGAGTATAGATACACACACACACGCACGCACACACATGCACACACACATACATATACACACACACACACTCACCAGAACCTGTTTAAGATAAAACCCCATGGCATGACCCTCAGTCTCTGGGCCAGACATTAAATCACGCTGCAGCTGCTGAACTGCAGAGTGACACATCCTCCTGGAGGAAGTGCAATACCGTCCAAACAGGGCAAAGTCTTCATCTAGACAATAGAACAGCATGAAATTGACTGAATCAGCCATACACTTGCCAGCCAAGTTAAGTGTAATATTAAAAAAATGGTAAACCAGAGGCTTTACTGAACTGTTATCAACAAAGCACTGACAACGAGATATGTGAAAACATTGTGCGCAGGCAGACTAAAAAGATGAACGAGTTAACGTGAAGGGAGTATCTTCAAACTTTTCTTCTATCATGACTGTTTATGAAAGAATTAATTTTGCCCACATACTGACTCATCAAAAAAAAAAAACCCACAAAGAATAGCTTGGACTTAGTCTCTCTGGGCTATGTATTGGCAGCATTGAAGTTTAAAGCTCACGTTGGCCACAGAGCTTAGCAAGTATTTATCAAACAGGAGGAATGTGAATCATCTGTGTGGGACAGTGAGGGGCCCAGATACTGCTGATGCCCACGCAGCCAGCCGGCACCTTCATTACTGACTGATCTGGGACTCAAAGTCTTGTTTATGGACCTCAGCACAGCCTCATAAAAGGAGAAGACAGACAGAGCAGAAGGGTTTTGAGATAAAATAAGTCCTGCATATTAAATCATCAGTCAGAGCACATCGTGGGGTATCATAATTTATTGGGATGCACCATAGAGAAAATGTAGCCATGCACCCGTAAATTTATATTATAAAAATACACAGCATTCATGATGACATAATGGTGACCTAAGGCACAACTGGAATTAATTACCATTAACAAAGCACAACAACAGCTGATTCATTCCCATCTGAAGGAGTATCCAGATAAGAGGTAAACCAGATGCTCTCCTGAAGGGGTATTCATCTGCTATTCTGAGATAATAGTCTGTCTTGTGAAACATTTTTTTTCTTGAATCCAATGACATAAAAGCACAAAACTGAAAAAAAAAAAAACTAAAAGACATTAACAGTTACCTAAGTCTATGTCCAACCCAAGCTCTCCTCTATCTCTTATTTTTCACAGGATGGTCTCTTACCCTTCTAAAGGATGATCCCCATCAGGCCTCCAGAGACTGCTGTGACAAATCGTTCATACGGGGAGAAATCTCAGTGATAGGAGTCCAAAAATGTCTATAAGGTTTTGTGAGGCAGTGGGCTTTTCACCTTGAGACACAATTAAGCTGGAGTCTCTTCGAAAAGGCTGACAAAAGCACAGACGAAAGGCAGGGTGCCTGGTATCTCTCACAATAACTGGAGTTTGTCACAACATGCCAGTGGCAGAGGAAATCAGACTTGCTTCTCAGTATTGGTCCACTTACCGAGAACACAAAAAACTGTCACCAAAAGTCTAGGTTCACTTATAGAGATAAAACACCATCAGAGGGGAAGGTGGCAGTCTTTTAGTCACTTGAACCTCAAAGCACTCATTTGGGCCTATAATATCAGGTTGGAGGGCATTCTACAATTTTGCTATAAATGAACCCTGTCCATTTGTTATGAACTCTTTTGGACTGTTCATTGTTGTTGTCATTGGTTGTCTAACAGCTTCTTTTGATCTGAATGACTTCAGCACTATCTATGTCAATAGGGTGAGCTGTATCATAGGGGCTCACATTGAAACAACCACCATATTTTCCTAACTCAGCCACCTGTTTAAAGACACATCAGACAGACACCACCAGAATTAAGCCTGTCTTCTATTGTTAAACCTTGATATCCCTGAACATACAGTCAGTGATTTAAGAAGAACAAAATAATAAGCTTTCACAGAATAATATAAACACAAGACCAACTCCTCTGATACAGCAAAGCTCTTCTATCCATTAAACATTTTGACATTAATGGCGGGCAGCTAAGTCATTCTGATGGCATTAGGTCAGTGTTGAGCACACTGGTCCAGTGTGGGTGGTATGCTTATTATGAAATTCACTCAGAGAGATCAACAGCAGGGCCTCCCCAGTGGAGCCAGCATGAAATCTGCAGGACCACCCTGTTGCTTCGGTACATAGATCGTAAAGTGACTAGTAATCACTGTTAGTTGTCTCTCATGGTTCTCACTAATGGTTCCATACTTCCTTTTAGGTCTTATCCATGGCTCACATGGCAGAATAGGATAAAAAACAAAACAAATCTCAAAAACAGTACCTGCTTTGCACACTTTGAAAAGTTTTTTTTTCTCTAAACATCAATTTGACCCACTAAGTTGCAAAAATAAACCCTCTTGGGAATAAAAAGCAGATACATACAGAAGTATCTTACTTTTGTCTTGGATATATTTAGAGAGTCTCAAAATGAGAATATACCCAATACTAATATCCAAATATCAGCCTCTCCAAACACCACTTCACAACTGAGCAGTGCAAGGAAGGTGTGTGCTAAAATGTTTTCGCCTAATTACTGGGGTAACCACCATCATAGAGAGACTAACAGACATGAAGCAACCTATAGCACACTTATATAGGAATTACAAAGATCCTACAGCAGACAAGAGTATGCTGAGAGCAGATTCTCCATCAAATGTGCAGCTAGGCCAGATGTTTTCTCATCTATTTCACAGTACGAGACGCTAAAACTTTCATGCTGAACTGCCTGTGTGATTTACTGCTGCACTGGGTAATAAGCTGCTTTTCCTCAGCAGCTACACTCTGAATGGCTTCATGGAATATGTTCAACACATATTATCTTAACCAGTCTCTCAGTAATATTTATAACATTTAGTTAAAAACAGTGCTTTCTAAAACTGAATACTGACCTCTGTCCTATAATTCTAGTAGGTAGCAGGGTTTTGGATGTCATTCTTACTCATTTCCAGTCTATTCTATAACTGCTGCCCTAAGCGGTGTGAACAGATGTCTCTCTCACATTTCAGAGAAGCTGGAACTTAACTCTCCTATTCACATTCAAGATCTAATACCATTACTGAGAATATAGTTTTGTCTCCTTACCAGGTCTCCATTAGTGCACAGCTGGAGACAGGAGGCCACGCAGCTTGTCTAATGAATTGAGAGAGAAATCAAGAAAGGAAAATTTTCTCTTTCTCAAATTGACCAGTTTATGTGAGTCAGATGAAATCCACTGTCTACTCTTTTTCACTGGGAAGTGGACATTCTCAAATGATGGCATGAAGGCTGAAATACAGGAAACAAATAAAAACAGTTTCATTTAATGAAGTCGCAGATACATATGAGTGATATGCAATTTTTTGTACAGAGAACCAGAGCAGAAAAAAGCTCTGTCTGGTAACCATCATGAAGTTGTTTGCTCTTACAATGTCACAGGTAGATGAAATTGGGGTAGGGGTTTAAAAAAAAAAAAAGCTGTACTGATTTCAAACAACAGGGGACATGTGTCATGTTCATTTGTCTCCCTGTGTGAGGTTGATCCACAGGAGTTTCTGGTTCAAGTGCATGCTGTGGTTGTCAGCACCGCCTCTCTCGTACTGATTGGGTAGTCTCTTGAAAACGGAAACATTCTGATTATTCTCTGTGCGTTCTAAAATGTCTACAAGATGCTGTGGTCATTTTAATCTCCGTGCGAAACTCATCCATTTGACCCTAATACATTCAAACAACGAAACACAAGTCCAAACTCTGTATAAACTAAATTTGAGTTAAACAATTAAAAAGTAGTTACACATTTGGCTATAAAATACACACAAAAAGGCACTATGGGCCCTGAAATCATCCTCAACATTAAAATATAATACATGACTTAGCAAGAGAGAAAGGTTAGTCAGATCTGATCTTATTTGTAATATTTGACACTTCACCTGCAAAAACAAAAAGGTCACATAGTCTCAAATGAGACCATGGGGTGTGTAACACTGCCAACGCATGTCTCTTAAAAGAAACAAGAGACAAGAGATAGCTTTAAGATGAAAAGCGATTTTTAAACCATTCACTTTTGAAGAAGGTCAGTCAGAGAAGATACAAGAATGTGAACACACACCTTTTAGAGCAAGGAAAAAATGTTTTCAAGGGTTAATTACATCCGACAAAAGAATGAACATATATCCCTTTCTGCCTGTTTGTTTATCCCAAGCCTGTCTTGAAAACATGGGGTACACAATTGTGAAAAACAATTCCCTGGATTCTCCTGCCTTCTGGGCTTTATAGACTGTTTGTTGTTTGTAGACATTTTGTTTGTCTAGATATTAAGTGCCAAGAGGTACTACACTGTACTCAACAATGACTTTATGCCATGTTTCAATAGAAATTAAAAGAGTTTCATATTTTTACAGATAGGCAAAGCTATTGTAAGAATACTTCATTCTGGCCATATAGCAAAAGTTAAACAGTACTGTCCAATACGACTAGTGACAATGAGGTAAAGCTATCTATCGGATGAAACATGGTGGAAGCATGTAGTCAGTGTCTTCCAAGTACATAGAGGTTTTTCAGGCACCTGGAATTAAGCATGAGGAGAAGCACATTCCTTTACAAGTGCACAAAGTAGCAAAATAAAACTCCTCACAGAGACCTGCACCTGAGGGGTGAGATATTTAAGAGCTCTACGTCTTTTGTGAACTACAAAGCATGTTTTTTTTGCCATAACACGGATTTATGGCTTTAAACACAATTGATTATCAAACACAATGTTTTCTCCTTGAGTTTTTCTGATCTTTAATAGACCATTTTGGAAGTCAGTGACCATGACAGTAACCCAAGATAATACTAAGGAAGTGCCGTCATCTCAGAGATCAAATGAAAGAGGAAAACAAGGGGGCGCAGGTGTGGAGAGGAAGGGAGACTTCAGCACTCTAATCCATGAAGTACAGAAATTAAATAGCATCTGAGTTGTTTTAACTGTACTGTTTTGGAGTTTTGGCCTTCATTTTACAAGAGCCATATTTTGCAACAGATAACAATGTTTTAATGGAACAAAGATGTTTGCAAAAGAGATTTATTTTAATTGGGAAACTTGGTTCAAAAACATCCGACTAACCATTCCTACACAGTAATAGGATAAAAAAGACAAGAGCTCTTTCATAGATTGGGAAATATAACCAGTTTTTCACAATACAATGAGGCAATGCAGTAACATGGTCTCTTATTTAAAAGACCGTGTGTACAAATCTATGTTGTAATACCAAATCCAGTGTTGTGGTTTTGTGCCATACTCGTGATTTGAATTATTTGACAGAGTAAACTGACAGACCCCGTGTGAGGTTAACCCATCCTTTGAGTCTGGCGCACTTCTAATATTTCATTTAAAAAAGCAAAGAGGCACAAAAAGTGGACTAAATACAGAGAGCTGTAGAGTTACAGCTTAACTTCTGATGAACAACACTGCTCCCAACACAGACACACATTTACACCTGTACACAGGCTGGCATGACTCCCTGATCATTACACACAGCAAAATTTCCTCTCCTTCACTTCCTAATTAGCTGACACACTGCATGGCAAAGCTCCTTGACCTGGCTAGGAGAACATCTGTGGAAGAAAAACACCTGTGAGCTTTTTTCTGTCCCTCTGCCCCATACTGCTTCAGTACAAAGCTTTACAAAGAGGCTGGTCTATCCTTGCTGCTGAGACTGGATTTGCAACCTGCCCTGTTTCCATTGATCCCTGCCCTGTTTCCATTGGGAAGTTATTACCACCTCTCACAGGTGGGAGTCAATACAATGGAGCTCTTTAATAAGGCACTGCCCAGGTCCAGTGCAACTGTACCTACTCAGACGTAGGCAGCAATTCAGCAACATACACTACCGTAAGAGGGACACACCTCTCATTTTTCATGGCTGAGTAATCAGACAGCATGAAGGAGTTATCGGTAAATCAATGAAAACAATCCTCAAACAATGCGGTAGCCTTTAGTTCCACTCTGTTTAAATTATTTTCATATGTTTATTCCATTTTAAAAACACTAAATGACAACTAAAAATCAATGGAGACTGTACAGACCAATTAAATCAGCAACTCTGACCCAAACCTATACAAAACAGGCCAGTAGCAAAAGGCCATCTCATGAGAGTTCATAATTGTCATTAACAGCTGAATGTGGATTAATCATGCTTCAGTGGAGGAGGCTGGGAGAGGAGCGCTAAGTGGGAGTTTAATTTTTTTTATCAACATAAATATAACTTTCCCCGTGTGCTTGTGGTGGATATCTTTACTACAAAGATTCAGTCTAATACAACCTCGCCACAATGTTTTCAGATAAAATAAGGCAGAAAGAACTACTGAGAAAATCATCAGAGGTGTTTGACTATGTTCATACAACCAAACTACACATCTAATTCCTCTGAAATGAGATGCATTTGCCCACTGAATGAAATTTTGATAGAATCTCATTTGTGAATATCAATTATACTACATGAAAAGGTTCATGAACCTGAGATGTTTTCTTTGTCTTTCTTCCTCTTATGACAAATGCACACGTGTCAACAGTCAGACAAGTAAATTGAAAGAGCAGTGACTAATCATAGCAATGACTGCACCACACAAAAGCCCTACAATGAACAATTTTCCCCTCATATAGACTGAACACGGCTCTATTATGCTAATTGTACCATAAAATGGCAATATTCTACAGAGAGAAACAAAAGAGGCAGTGACAATGAATATGGTGGTGCGAGGATGTCAACACGGTCAGTGTGAGTAATGTTCATATATGAGTCCCTACATCTAGACTAATAATGGGGAAAATGCTGAAACTTTCTGATTCCCTGAAACAGCTTAAAGCAAGAACTAGTGAGTTTTTAAAAATGAATTTTCGATATTAGTAACTGTGTAGTTATTAAGTGCAAACCATCTTGGTACATGCAATGAAAGATATCAGAGTTAAAAACTCTGCAATAGGTCTCATGAGGTGAAATCATGAAGCGCTATCAGCATGACAAGACTGATGGTGCTGAGGACTTTCAACATTAAGTTCATAAGTGGCCTCTCCCACACTACTTCACTAATCACATTGGTATTCACATACCACAGCAAGCCCTCATCAGTCATCTGGACAATTGGTTACTGCTCCACAATAAATATGCAGATTGAGTGAGCAACTGACTTAAATGATCCGATTATCAAAATCCTCTTAACAATCCATGCTTCCACTTACAGTGGAGCATAGGATCTGACATGTTCTCTGGCATGCTCAGCAAACAAAGGGTAAGGAAATCAATTTGGTGCATTGGCATGGCAACTCCTCCACAAACAGAGCTCACCTCTTTTTGGAGTAATTGCAGTGAATCTGCTAGATCGCTGAGGCAGAACTGGGTCTGCTCTGGGTCTTCTCCTTTCCTAGCTAGGAGTTATTTTAGTAACCTTTAAATGCCTTAAAATCTTGCCTCCCACCTGCCTCTCACTTGCTGCTCTACATCCCTGCTTCTTTTAAGTAGCTTTCTTGACTTAACTAAAGGCTGGAGATGAACAGTAGAAGATATGGAAGATTAAGGTTATTGCTGATTCAAAATGCACTTTCTTACAATCTTCATTTTCTTTTTTTTCAAATGTGATTAAATACAGCAGGTCACCCTAATGAGTGTAGAGTCACGCTAATAAAACCAACCAGTGAAACAGAGTGGAGAAGTCTGGGATGCATTTTCAGATATCTGCTCCCATCAGTTGAATTTATGCTGCTCTCAAGTCACTACCAGTAAATCAAAGAGGAAAAATGCTTGAGCTGTGGACAAACATTTAACATTAAATGTAGCCACTGTAGATGTAGTCTGCAAACACTCGAGGCTATTACATTTTAACTCTAAAAAAATCGTGGATTTATATTTAAAATGGTGACATACATTTATGATCAAAACAGTAGGTGTAGCCATAGTTCAGCCAACCACTTCTGAGGTTTGTTAATGCTTTCTCATATTACAATAAAAATAAAAACATATAACTGCACATGCATGTACACACTTTTAGTATGAATGTGGACAGATGCTTTTTAATGTGACTTTGTAATTTGTACGTATGTATATTTGCTCATACATAGAGGAGCTGCAATTAAGATATGTTAAGTAGCAACCAGGAGAATAGAGAGAGAGAGAGAGAGAGAGAGAGAGAGAGAGAGAAAGAAAGCATATATATATATATATATATATATATATATATATATATATATATATATATATATTCTCTCTCTTTCTCTGTTTCTCTCTCTCTCTCTCTCTCTGTGTGTATATATATATATATATATATATATATATATATATATATATATATACACATATATATATATTCTCTGTATGGGGCTCTAAATGGTTGCACATTACTCTAACACCTTGTTGCACAGTTAAGAGTCTGAAACAGGAAAGGTCTTGAAAAGAAGTGAAGCAAGTGTTCAACAGGCAATGAATGCTTATCATAGTGAAAAAGTGATAATTTCATGTATGTATGACAATTCAGCCTCCTCCAGTTCCTGTTCTAATCTATCATAAAATGTGTCACCACAACATTCTATGAAGTGAGTTTGTGAATTACATAAAATGACAGAGGGGTCCACAGGGTCTAAATCTGTGCTTCCACGCATTAGGACAAGACTACTATATCTAACACGCACTGTAGCATTTTTTGTCCCAAAACTGATCAGATCTATTAAAATGTTACAGTTGTATATGTATAAGTTAGCTCCTTTAAAAAAAACAGTTAACATTAAACATACAGTGATATTGTGATAGAGAACAATACACAATATTGTATGTTGGGGGGGGGAAAAGACACAATCTGGTGTTTCATGGCCGAAGCCGATACCATAAATTCAAATAGTTCGTATACTCCCGACACAGATCCTCTGCATAGTTACACTTAAAGCCACTGGTTATAAGAGAAGATATTTGCACTCTCCACTATATCATCAACCTGCACTTGTCAGGTGTTTGATTAACGGAGCAATACAATGTAATGCATTAGCTATTTTACCTCCCAGCTCTAATTTAGTGAAAGGCTCTAACATATGGAAAAAGAAAGAAAAAAAGAAAGAAAGAAAGAAAGAAAGAAAGAAAGAAAGAAGAAAGAAAGAAAGAGAGAAAGAAAGAAAGCGTAGATAATAACACAACAGTACCAAGAGACGCTTGCTGATTAATCAAGAATAACTCCATTCCTGCTGAATATCGTACTGGAGAAAAATGTTTGACTCATTCATTGTATTTTACTCCTTTGGCTCATATCATTTAAACCTCATTGTTCTTTATCATCATAGGCGACAGCTGAAATGTCTGTAATATGGTTTTATGATTGTATGATTTGCATACAGGTTCCAAGTGTAAGAAGTGATGACAGCTAAAAACTTCAGTCCCTCTGCTGTCGAGGATTTATGTTCATTTTTAAACAACCGAACTGCCAACGTACACAATTAAAAATCATATGAATCCGCTTACCGTTTGTTTGCTGGCGAACTGCTCGTAATTTGACGTTTTTCCCAATATAGCAATATAAAGCAAGCTGATAAAATTACAGCGATATCCAGCAGCGTCAAATTGCCCTGAGATTTCAGTGCTGAGAGAAAAACACCACGGGTTTGGTTCTAACAGTCTCGCCGAGATGGGGAGGTTTCGCATGTATACGCATAGTGGTTCACTTCGCTGTGTCAATCCAACTCATGCCCCGGGGGCGGTTACTCTCTTGACGTTCACGCCTCCCACTAACCACAGTTCTCACAGTTCTCCTATCAGTTGAAGTCTGGATATCTGCTCAAGTGCACATGCAGCCAATATTGCAGCGACAACATTCAACTATTCAATTGATATTTGTCATTTCCTAGTGGCGCGATAGTGACCACCTGTGTAGGTATCATCCTCAGTGAATACAAACATAACACGATGAATGATTAAATATTTCTCGAGGAGTCTTTCCCCACTTGGATTCCTGAACAAAGTCTTCTCAACATGAGAACATAGACACACAAGCTCATGTATCGCACAGTAATACAAGTAATGTGTCACAACTGTTCACTGTATCTAGTGCATTTTTGCACACAGTTCATCTCAGTATGAACATCAGTAGCATGTAAACAATACTTCCCTGAGGATAGCCCCAGGGTAGCCTCATCTACCAGGATTTAGTAGTTGTTCTGTTTGAATGGTCCTGAATGTGAACGTGGATGTTAGACCAAGACAAAGGATGCAATATTTTATTTGGGTATTATATATCATGGGTTCTCAGTTCCAGGTCTGGTGACCGGGGACCAGCAAGATAGCAGATTTTCATTCTAGTCAAGCATTACTACACTGAATTTAGTTTATCCTCAGATTACTGAGCCTTTGACCTTTTCAACATGATGTGTTGGTCCTGTCATTAACAAAACCTACAGTTTGGTGGGTCATATGAACTGGAGGTGAGAAACGCTGTCCTGCATGGACATTTTGAACGAGTGCTCATAAGTGGGTTAATCGTCTATGTTGAATCAACCACTGAAAATATTCCAGTGAGGAGTGTGTCATGTTTTATCATGATTTTTCTAAATTTTGATAATAATTTTTTCTTATTACTGCTTGCTGTAGCTTGACATTTCATTTCACTTCCCAAAACTTGTTGAGTTTAATCACACACACTTTGGAGTTTTGTGTAAACCAAGTCAGAATATAGTTTGTACAAGCTATCATTTACACGTATAATGCTTCTTCACCTCTGATACAGCATAAACATCTAATAATCTATTCAAGAGAAAGACTGCAGGTCCAAAAATAAGCATGAGGTCTATCTATTTCATAGATCTTATAAACACAGGATTTATCACCTGAAATTTAATTCCAGTATTCTGGAACTGGCCACCATTTCTGTGGGAAAACTTCACATGCAGTTCAGTAAGCCCATCTACAGGACATGAAGGATATATGCATGCATGTACGCATGTTTAAGTCCACCTCCAAGCTTTGACCGGAAGCCTGTGTATTGATTGTGACATTCGGTGAGTGCTCAGTGCAGCCTGCAGGTACTCTAATTGACTGATCTGCGTTCTGTGAGGCCCTTTGAGAGTAAAATGAATAATGCCTCCAGGCAAGGTGACCCAACCTGGATCATTATACGCTCTGTTTGAGCCCCGAGGCAGATTTTTATAGACAAGGCTACAGGGTACACCTCTCCGTTTGCTCTCTCCAGTTTCGTCTCTCTTGTCTTAGTTTAAATTTAGCTACACCTCTCCTTCATACTGTACAGCCA